>NC_071090.1:81911773-82511773 GCF_027358695.1 Spea bombifrons | reverse complement strand
TACAAGCTCAAGTGGTTCTGCCACTATCTTGGACATGAAGTCACATCAGCATTTACACTTAAAAAATGGAGGATAAAGTAGATGGAAATTGCATAACTGGTATTATCATGAAACTATTGCCCCATAAATCTAAGATTGAAAGTCTTTACTTTGGCCACAAAAATGAAAAAAAAAGAAAGGTAAATTGTATATTTTCTTTTTGATGAATTCATTAAAAAAAAGAACCATTTTTGTTTTTCCTGTGGTACATTTTGTTGTATAATAAAACTCATATTGTTTGGGTTTTTTTATATATATTTTTGTTATTTCAAGGCCAGATGCCACTCGTGTTTTCAAAAGCATTCAAATGGTTCATCTTTTCATCAGAGATAGCGGTCTGTGGTTTACATGTTTATAGCAGGTAATACCAGCGTAGAAAAGTTTACATCATTTTGATTCTATAATGTTCTAGAACAGAGTGCTTAGAAGGTAAAGGGATTTACTGCCAGTTGAATACCCAGACATTGTCCTTCTATTTAGTGTTTTTATTTTTTTTGTTTAAAAAAAGAAAAAAAGGGGTTATTAAAATTTTGCTATCTGACTCTCAGATAATATACCGTGCTATACTGAAGATACTTTACAGACTATAGTACGTTTTTTTTCATGAATAAGGCACAAAGATGCACAGATTCAGGTACTCTCACACATATTTACAGAATATTGTCATTACCTGCATGACTTTGACGAACACATGAAATAAACATTATCATTGCACTACTGTAGAACTAACTACTTTAGTTTGGCCAGCCTGACCTTAATCTTACTTAAAAGGAAGGGGAAAAGGGCAATACGAGATGTGCAAGAAGTTACACAGTACACAATTGCAGTAGTGAAAGGTCTTAGGAACTTCAATTAGCTTACAAAGTTAGGAGTTCTATTTTCAGTGCATTAGGCATGAAAAACATGCTTCCAGGGTCGGATTTACATTATAGGCACACCAAGGCATATAGATCACTCACCCCACCACATTTTAAGGAAAAGTATTATAAAAGAATAAAGAAGGCTTTGGAGGCTGGGCATAGGCACAACGTGGAGAAATTATGGTAACACATGTGTGGAGTATGGCCAAAAACGTTCAGAGAATTGGTGGAGATTCTATTAAGCCATGTTAACATACCTTCTATGGCAACCCCGGAAAGGGCCACTCTAGACAAGTCTGTGTTGTTGGGAATCCGGCCCTGGATGCATCAGGAACTAGATATGTTTAAATTGACAGTGACCAGCTAGTGTTAGCTACCTTCTATTCCCAGGAAGGTACAGCTTTCAACAAAGATTCTCAGTAGCATTTCCAGTGAAAAACACAATATTGGTTCAATAGCAGCAGTACGTTTCTAAGAATCTTTAACATTCTTGCACAAGGTACCTGTTAAGCCAATCATCTGGAAGGCAGGGAAGAGACGCCGCTCTGTTTTGTGTAGCTACAAACCCAAACAGAAGGCTAGTGGAAGGTCATAAGCTTTGTTTGTTCAATCATGCTCAATGTAAACAGTTGCACAGCTTAAAAATTGTAACACGGATCATTACGTGCACGGTCGTGTGTACAGGACATATGTGCACACACATACAATATACACACAAGTTGAATTTGAAAGTGGCATACATACATGACTTATGGCTAACTTTACAGGCTTGAGATGGTAAAAAGAAATGAACCTGAAAATATCTGAGACACTTTTCTGATACTTGTGCAAGGAGTGGGGTGAATGCATACATATTAATCGTTCACATTTAATGGGATGGCTACACACGGTGGCAGTTTTAAATGAAGCCCGTTTTTCAAGTAAATTGTAAATGTTAGTACTGTATCAGGTTTTCTTAACTGTAAAGTAGCCCCCCAAAGAGCTTACAAGTCCACTTAGCTCCAAACAAAGAAGTAAAATGACCAGCACTATTCTTTGTTTAATCTTTTGCAAATAAATCTTGCAACTCAAGTCACTGGCAAGAAATGATGTTGCCAAACTAAAGACACCACCTTTGGATGCTTAGTTTGGGACTGATTAGGCAAAACACATCTCTGCCTACAGAGTTCTTGAACACCATGTGGTACCACTGTGTATACTTCATACAAGATAAAGTCTTCAGTAGCTATATTTATTATGTTGTCTAACAGAAGTATTCTGTGGAGCAAACGATGGTTTAGGTGGCACATCTGGTTTTATGGATGGTGTCCTCTTTATTCCCATACGAGGAAGGGTGCCGTGTCCGGTATAACTACTTTGCCGGGATAAAGAAGTCTGTTGATGAATGATGACAGGTGCTCCTTGGATATAGTCCACCCTTGGATTTGGACTTGGAGGCATGTAACCTCCCCGATTCACACTTGGCTGTCTTGAAAGCAAAACACCATTCGGCGAGTTCATAGTTTTAGGTAACGCAGATATAGAGTGTCTCTGGGATGAATTTTTATGGTAACTTCTTGGAGTCTCTAATGATGGGGGCATTTGCCCATTTTGAATTGTAGGGACATCAACTCTTTTTGTAGGACTGTTTCTTGGAAGTGTAGAAGATGGCGAATATAAAGACGCCTCCCTGTTGGGAACTTTTGGTGGAATTTCTGACATGTTTCCCATTGTATCAAGCATTAAGGTCTGATGTGGAGTCTGATGCCCATTTTGAGGAGTCACCTGAATATCTGCCATCATAGCTTTGGGATTTCCAGAAGATTCATTTAGATGCTTCAAAAAGTCATTCAGTGTATTCCTGGAATCCACAGATCGTCTGTGGTCTTTCTTGCTTGACTGTTTTATCATGGAATGCTCCACACTATGATGTTTTTTATCGGATTTGTGGGCATTTGAATTTGAAAACGACATGTTATAATCATGAGTAGCATTTGGAAGAACAACGGCACTTGGGATTTGTCCATGCCCTAAAGGTGAATGTGGTGGAGGACTGGAAGGGAAAAATTGAGGACTTTTAAGGGGAGTTTCCTTCCGTGAAATGTTTAGATTGTTATGTGCTTTTTCCCATTGGTTTTTAATGGGCTGCAGGCTCTTTTGCTGAAGCACCGGAGTAGACTCGGGAGTTGGAAGCGCAGCAAGTTCAGGTGGCTGTCCTTGATTGTCCATCATTATAGACTTTGTATCACCATTTGGTGGCAATTCTTTTCTGCTTGTCAATATATTGGTGTAATGTTTGGGTGAATCAATATTTTGCTGATATTCTTTAACAGGGCTGTCGAATAAACCATTGAGTTTGGCAAAACTGCCACTTGAGTCAGTACAGGACTGCGCAGACTCTGCATCTTTGTGTATCTTTCTTGATTTCCTTGCGAACATCTCCCGATAACAGTAAACTACTACTCCTGCAATAAAGGCTCCAAGGACAAATGCAGCAAGGACACAGGTGATCAGGACATTCATATGTACCATTTGATTAGATTCACTTGACTGAACTTCCCATCTTACACCTGTAACAACAAACCAGGGTATATTTTAGGAAAAACTTGCACACTTTTAAAACAAGTAATTGGACTTCAGCAGTTCATTAACAATGGTTCATTCATATAAGTTGTATTTCTCCTTCACTCTGCGTTCTACTACCTTTTCTGTCCCTCACAATTGAGGTACAACTTGGATAGTGGAAATATTGAACCGTAAAAGATATTGTACCATGTATTGGATTTCTCCATTGCATGTACTGCAAATAATAGCATGTCTATATGTCAATGTACCCTTGTTTACAACATATTTAACCATATGCTTGTGTATTTACAGACACACTCTTGATCCATAATGCCAGTTAATTATTCCTGCATACATAATGATAGTATATCCACAAATGCATATATATTTGTGTGTTGTTAAGATACAACTTACCAAACTGTGCCCATTTGCCTTTGTAACATTACTTGTTTGCTATTCTACTCTAATCTCCAGCCAAGGTCAATGGATAAAGGAGACTAGAATTCCAGACTAAGTAAGGTCAACCAGTACAACTGTATATGCACTGACTTTTAAGCTTGTCCCTGGTAAATACAAGGAATTTAAATAAAGATCATGGGCCCTTGGACCGTCCCTAAAAACCAAAAATGTTTCTAACAATATCTATGTTGAACCACAGCCTTGCACACCATAGTGGAAAGAGGTATAGCAGGGCTGCAGGCTGAGATGACCAATGGTCACTCACAGCTGTGTTTTAATAAAATGACCTTATTGTGATTTTTTTTTTTTTTTTTTTTTACAGCATTAGGACATCTGGGTTTATGTATCTTTTTCTATGTCGGCACAATAAAAGGTATTTTTGCAGAATTCTTATCCTCAAGCATGTCTCTTTCCCTGCCCAAACACCCAACATCAGGCGAACACATCTCCTTCTCACCAGTGTGCATGCATATTTTTCTCACTGCCGAGTCGCGCAAGAGTAATGACGGACTAATCAGAGGTAACACACACACAGGCAGAAAGCACTCTCATTAATGTAAACATGAGTGTTTTTCGGCCATTAATGGGCTGCTTCAAAAAGCCAAAGTGGCAATGAATAGTGGACTGCAGAGGGAGTGGTAGGCTGCAGCTTCTCCTATAAAGTGGCTCTGTTTTTTTTTGGGGGGGGGTTTGCTATACAGGTTATGTAATGCATATTAAAGTACGCACAGAAAACTTTAATATGCATTATTCATTGGTGCAGATGCATGGGTCACTAGACTCTCTCTCAACATTATTTGTACAGGCAAGGAAACCGAAGAATGTTGGCCGTAGCAAACATTACTTAATCAGAGCACTGTATTTCAGTAATTATATGACTGTAATAGGATAGTATTTTTTTCCCCATTCATATTTTTTTGCTGGTAACTCTTGATTTTCACGTGACACAAGTGCAGACATTGATAGGGCATTGCCATAGAAACCGAAAAAGCTTCTTAAAGGTTCTCTGTTATTTTATGTGATTAAACCTTCAGATGAAGGAATAAAATGACAGATCTGCTAAGGTTTATTTACTTAACATATTAGAGAGAAGAATTAATGTTTTGTCTACTTTGAACATCTGCTTCTAGGGGTCATCTTATCCTGCTTGTTCCGTTGCTATCAATTACTGCTGCATATGAAATCGGATATCTTGTTAAAAAAGGTTATTTAGCTTTTTTTCAAAAGAGCCACCCCCTCCCCAAAATCAGATATTCTACAGGAATCAGTCAAGTGTACATTCTATACTAAACCTGGAAGAAGAATGTTGGATTGTTACCAAAGTCCCACTGTTAGTAGTTTAGTTGAGTTAGCAATCACAGACACCAATTAAACCTCTTTGCAAAGTAGAATTGGAAGTACAAAAGCTCTACAAAGTGAAATAAAGTTAGTGAGAACAGAGATTTTTACACTACTATAGAATGCTTTTTATCAGCACAATGAGTTTTTTTGAAACCGAAAATTCAACAGCTGTTAGAAACCAGCCTCCTCTCTAATTCTGTTAGTGGCAAGGCCTTTGAGCATTTAGAGAGAAAAGCTTTGAGTTACCATCTTTATTGGCAGTGTGTAAAGGAAAAACATAAACAAAGGGATAAACAAAAGAACAGAGGATCTCAAAGAAAAGGCAGTGAAAAAACGGACAATGCGGCTGGTAATTTAATACTTAACGCAATGATATGGGGGTGGATCGTTCCAGATGACATAAAAGAGCAGATAAAGTAAGGCGACAAAAAGCTAGGATTGCATCGCCTTAAATCATGCAAAACTAAATTACGGGAGGCATGCATTTATGTATTAATGTATTTGTCCATTTTAGATTACAATAGGTAAGCTCGGAATAGAAGACCTCCCTCTGGAAGCTATTTGAAAAGACTGATGACTGTATAATCCAGTGCAGCATGATGTCGCAACCCCCTTCATTCTTGCGCATATGCTTCTTTGGAAATCCTGTCTGAATCTTTAAAACCTATTTTTTTTTCTGGGATTGCAATCTAATAATCTGATCGAATGCTACCTTTTCTGAATGTTCTGCGGTCTTAAATCAGAAATCCTATCGTGCCTGGCACATTGAGAAGGGTTGTATTGTGCCGTACGGGAGAAGAATAAGCACAGGTGTTTTACATATTAATAAAACGATATGCATCGTGGAGAATGGGCCGATTCGCCGGAGATTGCATGCTCTCACGTGGCTTGTTTTAGTTCAGGGGATAAATTTGCATTAGGTGCTGCAGCGAGCCTGCAGCACTAGGATTAGAAACATGTTTGGTTTTTATATTCATTTTTTCTTTCTGCAAGGAAGATATCTAATGCATTGATGGATTAAAGTGGCATAAGGCTTGAATAAATAAATGAACAATGTATCAATCTTGACTTCTGCGGTTGATTGATAAATATTCATTTTAGTCCAGTGATTGGATGACCAATTCTCTCTTTTTTTTTAACAAGGTATTCAATTTTGATTTCTAACAGGGAGGCTGTAGCTGCTTCCTACAAGCTAATATAAACCCTAATAACAGGGCAGCCAAAATGCTCCCTTTTATTTTAAATTTATTAAGGGTCATATGTACAAGAAACGGCAAAACATACAGGGATGAGGAATGATGCAAATAAATAAAACTCAAAGCAAATAATACAGAAATGTATGCATTTAACAAAAAAATGTGGATAAATAATAAATACACTGCCATATCTGAGTGGAAACCTGGCACATTATTCATTCATAAAATGGATTGTCTAATGTTGGTGTATAGTTTTTGAGGGCCTGGGCTAGAGAATATGCATCATCATAACAACAAGGTGGATACGGCAACCAGTCAGGACACGGGGCTACGTACAGAATAAAAAATGTAAAGTATAACTATTCAAGAGCTAGAGATTATATTCAGGCAAGCGACATTCATTGCGTATTCAAAAAACTAAATACACTCAAAGGGCTTCAGGTTTCCACTCAGTTGATTTTTTTTTCTCTCCTTTTAAGGCCTTACCCTTTGGGACACCTGTTAATGGATCAACATAATCAGAATCGTCTTGAAAATCAAATGTCCGTGAACCAGTCATTCTAGGTTTCCAAGAACCAATCACTTTAGGCAAAATGACTGGGCTACTCGCCACTGTGGGTACAGAGGTGGAGGGGACTTCCATGTCTGTGACTGCAAATAAACATTGTTCAGGTTTTTCACATATTTATAGCAAACTAGTATTAACAAAAAAATTAAAAAAATATAAAAAAAAACACTTTTAGGAGTAAACCAGTTGTTTGACCTAACTGGGCTCAGAGACTTTTTCCTTCTGATTTTTAATTGGAAGCAAAAAAAAAATATATTAAATTAAAGCAACACACATAGGCACGTTTAGAGCTCAGCAGCAAATGTGCAATTGTAAAGATGTAGAATGGAAAAACATAACCGTCCATCTATTGCTAATAGATGAGAAACAGGTATTGACAAATGTATGGACATGGAAAGCTGGCTGGCTTTCGTGCTGTAAAAATACCACATAATTAAGATTTTCGATAGAATATTTCACGCATCAAATCAATGATAGGTAACATGCGGCTACACATAGGTGAGTTACTGAGTTAAAAAAAATAAAGACAGCTTGGTGTCCTAATAATTGTGGGTGCATGGAATCAAAGCACAAAAAATGAGTAAGTGCCAACTGCGAAAAAGGGGGAAGGGGCATAAGAGCAGAAAATGCTAAACCATAACAAAAAAGGCAATACTTTTTAAATAAAATTAATAAAACTAACCAGATGTTGGATCGCCAAATATTTTGTAATCTGGTGTAGTTGTAGTAGGCATTTTTTCTAAAATTAAAGGAACAGATAATCAGTGAAAAGTAAACCAAAGGAAGGAAAAAAAAAAATAAAGTATAAAACCTGAGCTAAACGTAAAATATATTTTTCTATAAGACCTTAAACAATTGTAAATAATCAAAATAAACGGGAAAAACCCATTATTTCTGCTATTAAACACAACGAAGCTTAGCCCATGAAAAAAAAGGTTAAGGCAGCGGAGGTATGTGCGTTATGAGTGTATTTTATATCCTTCTATTCTACAGAAGCACAAATTAAATTGCATTTAGAGAACATCCAAGACGAATTCTTACCATGACAGTCTCCAAGCTGTGCTGTATTACCATACTCAACATCTTGTTCATATCCGAAACTGAATAATGCAAAAGGAGCGGAGAGAAAAAAAAAATTTAATTTTACAATAAAATATTAGCAGAGCCAGCAAATTCTGCTCTCACCTTCTTAAAGTGTAAATGAAAAAAGTATATCAGAGCAGCAAGTTCCAAGCAGAAAAAAAAAAGAATATTGTGTAAACATAGAAAGCCAATTTATGCTTGTTTGTACAAGAGGATTCTTCTGTGATAATTAATAGGATTCTCCTGAGAAGCAATAGTTTACCATCCCAATTGGATTCGAGGCATATTACTATTCCCTCTAGAATCGAAGTTTTCTGTCTCATAAGCATTATGTTAAAAATAGATTGCAAATAAATATAGTAAATTGAACAACAAAATCATTCCAATGGCGTAAAAACTACCCTAGTGAAACAATTCGTTCTAGATCAGAGGATTGCTGAGTACAACAGGATTTGTTTCCGGTAACCATTCGGAAAATACTGCAGTAAGTAACCCTAATTATAGTATGAGCAATGAACCTTTGTCACTTACAACATGCCGGGTTTTACTCTGCCACATGCTTCGTGGTTGAGCCATGCACAGTAAGGATCTCTTGAGGCAATGCAAGATCTATAGGTTAAGAAGAAATATCAGGTGTTAATTATGGCCATACGTCTGAGCTATCAAAAAGTACTTCAACTTGCCATAAACAAAACCTACTTCTTGCATGATCCATAACGGTCACAGCGGCTAAGAGGAAGCCTGACAATGCAACCCGAGAAGGCAACGTATAGGGCGTGGTGTTCTCTGTCCATCTGGAGGGATATGACTTTTCTGTCTTCTTCGCTGTTGCCAGAACACCTATACAGAAAAAAAAATCCAAGAGGATTCAAATGTGCATGTACCAAATCTACAATACCAGTTTGCCTTTATGACCACCATCCAAACAGATTAGTATTGACTTAGGACCAGTTATCTTATGCTAAAGGTTATTGGCATTTCAGTTATGGACAGAAATAGAAGTACTATTATATAGCGCACAATGGTGCGTATTGACTGAGCTCACTCTGAGATCGACAAAGCTGCCCGTCAATCCCTGAACTAAAAGAATTAATGTGTTTTTGGCAATATCAAATATAAAGAGGAATTAACATTTTGTTCATAAATTATGGCCTGCCCATTCTCAAGTATAACATCTTTTATTGGAATTAAATAACAGTGTCGCTATCGGACATGAGTAACAGGCTTTGTAAAAAAAAGTAAATACTTACTTTGCACGATTGTACGCATCAATTTCTTCCAACAACACGCTATCGTTTAAGGAAAATGGATTGGTCTTGGCCAAAATCTTTAATACTACACCAGCTTCGGAGCCCACAAACATGACTGTGTAGTTTAGGTAGGGTCCAGCTAAGTGGTCCACGGCGACTGCTGTTAATCTGTACCTTAAATACAATGAATAAATAAATCAATCAATTAAGGGATATACATTTTAGATGGAAGACAGTCTCAACAAGCATCAGTAATGTTTCACATACCTCACACGGGTCTTGGTGAACCAAGGCTCTTCAATGATGGAAGGCACCGCAGAATCCATCAACGGATGGGACTTTATGAAGGACAGCGTTTCATCTGGAAATTCAGTGGATGCCCGATAGCTTTCAGCAAAGCCATGTCGTGCACAGCAGCCAGGTCTAAAACCACAAATAATAGCTGTTCTAATGCTATGTAAATTCATAAAACAAAGCACACCCATTTAGGAACCCTGAGGGATGCGTCAATAGCTGTGGAGCCACTCTCTTTTTATTTTACCTTGGCTTAGGTACTTTATCTTCAGGTACAGCTGTCCAAACAGAGTCTGGAGTCTTTTGTTCTTTAAATCTTCCTCTAAATACCTTTTCTATGTCATCCATAGTGAAAGCACAAACTGCTGAACCTGGGATACTGAACAAAATGAATGGGGGGGGAAAAAAAAAGATCTTTCTAGGTTTGCAGTCAACAATGGCAATGATTTCACAGACAATAATAAAGTACTTTATTTGATGTTGGGTCGCAGTTCTCCCTTACCTATTAAGCTGTGTGCTGAATACACCAACGACTGTAGGAATTCCATTGATTTCTATTATGTCTGTGATAGACTGCAGAACATCAAAGTAGAAGAAAGAATCTCCAGGAACGGAACAATTGAGCCTCGCTTTTACAAACGAAGTCCAGTGTTTCTCCAGTACTCTCTGGGAGCCTCCCAAATCGTTTTTGCATATTCGTGCAACTCGAGAATGTACAGCCTTTAAAAATATTTTAAAAAAATTGAGAATACATCAGCTTTGTTAATAAAACATCATACAAAAGTTTACTTTAAATGAAAACCATCTAACGTTTATCAGCCCTAGCGTGGCAGAGGCCTGAAAGAAAGCAGAATCTGGAGCCGAATACCCACTTTAATGCACTGCTAAGCACACTCAGAAGATTTGCATGGTTTCCGTAACTTTTTTCCAAAGCCTTTAATTAACCGTGCGTAAAAAATGTTTAATAATTTAAAACTGGAACGTCTTATAATTTAGCCCCAGGATCATAAACTGCATTTGTGTCATTTAATTATTTAACATTTGGGAGGCACAATGGAAACCTTTGTTGAAGTATAAACATATTTATGCATTTAATTTATGCCAAGAAATAAAACGGTTTCTTAATCAGGGTCATGTGCAAGTATACCATTATTTTTTTTTTATTTTTTTTTTGTCTTGGGCAAATTAAATACAACATGAAATAAATGCTAGCAAGAGCGCATATCTATCGCACACTATTAATCTCTATACAAGATTGCATATAGTCCATCTTGGAAGATTAATTACAGAAAATTGCAAGACAAATAAAACAGTAATAGACATTGCATTTAAGAACTAGATGGAAATGAACAGCCTTAAGGCTAATGGATAATATTACAATAGTGCCGAGATTTATCAAGCATTGACACGTTCGGCTCGTTTATCCATTTCTCTTTTTTATATGCGCGCCTTCAGCTGCTTATCCATGCTGGCTCAGTCCCAAATACCTAAATGTGGAAAACCACCATGTCTACACTTACCTTGCCCAAATTATTGTGCTCTACGGCGATTTCGCGAAAAAAGAAGTAGATGTAACTCCCATATTCTATAGCATGAAGAAAATGCGGCTCTGGGTGGATAATGAAAAAAAAGGGATATATCAGCTTTCCATTATTATTATTATTATTATTATAAACTAATTTAACCCCTTAATGACAAAGCCCATACATGTACAGGCCCAAAATGCATTGTTTTCAATGGGTTTTGGGACCGCCCATTGTCCTTAAGGGGTTAATCAGTACTATCGTATTCCAAAGAGCTGTGCAGTGGGTAAATGGGGCTCAACAAGTAGTGCGTCACAACAACAATTTGGACAGAAACAAAAAGGTAAAAAGGGCTTTGTAAGAAACAAGCGTACAATCTAAGAATGGTAAGTTACACACAAGGTACGTGTGCCAATGTTTGCGATGGACCAGCCACACAAGTGTAAGACAACGATTAAGTAAATGTTATTACTGGACATGTGTATAGACCGACAGCAGGGGTAAAGTACAGATAGGCACAAGGATGGGGGTTAACTTGTCTGTTGGCGGGGTTCCCTGAATAAGTGGGTTTTAAGAGATTTGTTGAAGGAAAAGGAGTCAAGGGGGGGGGGGTAGATAAGACAAGGTATGCCATGAATGCATCCGCAGATGCCATGCATGTGAACAGACGTGAGACAAGGTAAACCCATATATTCCAGGCTTGGCTCCAACTATTATCAGAAAGGGGGGGGCAGCCAAGGGTATACTAAGCCATAATGACTTTAATTGTGGCTAATATAGTATACAAATAAGATGGCTGGCAGTTATGGGAGTTCCAATCAGCTGGGGGGCTGTAAGCGGTTCATCCCTGTACCAGAGGATTCAGCTATAATTGATCTTGCCGTCTTTAATGCTGACTAATGGACTGTTAAAAGGCCTCAGTGGATTTTTCACTACATTTGAGATTTTTATTTTTTTATTTTAAGGAATCAATTATAAACCATTATGCAAAAATAGAAAAAAAATATGCATTTCAAGGAAAGCCTTCGATGTGCCTGCATGCAAGAAGTAGATTCGTCATAGAGCTGTATCCGACCAGAATGATATGGAAAGCTTAATATGCATCACCTATTCTGAGAAGTGCCATTAAATGTTGTTCCGCTTCACTTGTATATCATGTAAGTGTCTGATCCTATTATTAATAAAAGTCAATTTGCAAGTACCTTTTAGCCACTTTGAGTCATATTTAATTGTCCTCAGAGCGAATCCATCCCCCATGCTCCGGTAGATTACGGCATCACTTGCTTGGAAATCAGCCATCGTAGCCGAGTATAGTTTCCCATCTACAAGACAAAGCCCAACATCTCATAATCGGGCCAGACTGGCAAGAACAAGGAGAATGGAGGCAAGTTCAGAACAGCGAAGTAAGTCATGGTCAGTTTACCCTTACTTCGTGAAACTTAACTCTGCCAAGGTACCATACTCCATGTTCATAAACCAATGTTTGCACCTACTACACAATATTCTGCAAAGCATGTGAGACCATGTCATTTCTCCTGCAATGACAGGACGGAACAGCACTGTCTTTTAGTTCATTTTTGTTTGTCGTGGGAAATGAAACTACTGACAGCGCAAGATCAGGGTCAGCAAGGAACACTTGTCATGTGGCTAGCCCCAAGTTGGAGTGGCTTATTTTTTTTTTTAACATAGAAATGTTTGTATTATGAAAACTTAAGCCGTTACAATACATGCATGATGTAAATCTCACATTGCTTGCGTACTCTATTTCTCTATTCATAAGCCTGTTATTTTACAGTGCACTTACCAGCAAATAGGGCAACATTGGTTTGTTTGGCATCAAATGGGCATCTAGCCAAGCCGCTGATTTCCTCCCCATCATATTCAAAGGTACTTAGCTGCAAAAACAATACAGAAAAGGTTTTTTTCCCCCTTAAACAATCTATATTTATTATATAAATAAATATACAATCTCAAATGTGTGCAGTAACATTTAGAATAAATTAGCATCGGTGAGTCATAATGTTTAGTGCATTACTACATCCTTGGAAGTAGATGTTGTATACTTCCTATAAATGTTAATTGAAGTGGACAATCTGATGTCATTGCCTCATGCGGGTGATGCAGTGGACCAGAACACACTGTGCTTTTCATGCAGATTCATTTTTGATTATAGGAGTATTATTTGGCTGTTTTGATCTGCTGCAGCACTCTTTGATAAGTACTCTATATCTCGTCTTAACTTCAAACACTAAAAAGTTAACAATTAAGCAATATCTGGCATGGATATTGAATAATATACCTCCTTTCTTATACAATATAAGACACTAGAACACTAATAAAATAACCAATAAGTGGAGCCATTTATTTTTTCTTTAGGTTGATGCATGGAGTGATGGGATTTTTCAGGCAGTAAACCCATGCAGCTGCTGGCTGTAGCTTATTATAGCGTTATGGCCAACCCCGTGCATATATAGAATACGCTATGCATGTACTATGGAGATTGATTGCCTTCTCAGAATATTTTTAAGCATAGTCCTGCATTTGAAATGTGATGCAGCGTTGTATATCATTAGAACTTTAACAACAAAATGTCTTTTCTTTTTTGTTTTTCAATAATCTTGAATAGTTACTTTTATATTATTATTATTTTTTATTGTTTTATATTGTTTCCAGTTTGTGGATTATTGGCTTTGAGAGATGACTAAACACAGTATATATTTACAAATATATATATATATATATATATATATATATATATATATATTTATTTTTTTATACATACATACATACATACATACATACATACTAAAAGTCCCAGAAAGTATCCTAAAGCAATTTCATTAGTAATGAAACATAGAGACATAGAGTTGGATCTTCTCCTTACCCTGTAATATCTGCACATGGGATTGAAAGCGTTTGTACCGCAAACAAAGACCATCTCTTCGTTTCTTGGAACAAAAACCTTGATGTAGTTATGGCATTCATCCTGAAGCAGAAGACAGCAAAAAAATAATTAATAAAGCATTAGAAACATAAATGCAAATTGCCACCGAGGTCTACATTTTGAGAGTTTTGTCTTAAACCGCCTTACCTTGTGTTTTCCTTTCATTGCACAGTTTTTTCTGTCCGCCTGCCCTGATCTCCATGTCAACCTCTGATAAAGCAAAAACAACCAAAAAAAATGAATCAGAAGCAGGCACTTAAATTCTTCACGAGTCAAACCACAGAGCGCCGGATCAATGACAAAAGCATCACCCTTTGACTTGGATTTCAGACAGTCAAAAACATGCGACAAGTGCTTTCACTTACCCGGCTCGGCGTAATTTCATTCTTTGGAGCTTCGTTTAAGTTTACGGCATAAACTTGATCTCTGAGAAGAAAAGAAAGAATCCTCAGGAAAATGGACAAAAGTGCTGGCCTTTATATTTACTTATTCATGCATGGCATGACAAAATCCATTTTCCAGGCCCTTGTCTGAAAAGGCACAAGTTCTGCGGGCCTACTGAATTTCTTTGTCTGGATAAAGACGTTTGCTACAGGATTACAACCCCCCACGTTTTGTAAATGTATCCGGTTTCCCTTTCTCTTATTCGTGGCAATCCAACCTTTTTTTTTTTCCTTGTGTTTTTTTAAGAAGACAGCCTGGGAATGATTTGGTTCACGGCTGCACAAATGCATCAGTCAGGTTTTTGAGTCTTTAATCATATTTCTTAAGACCGTAGCATGTCATTTCAAGGTAAGAGCAATCATCCCGCATTACTAGTAAGATACCCCAGCTCCGCTATGATGCTTAATCTTAAAGATGTGCAAGAAAGCAGAAACACATTAGTAAGTTACCGTGGACACGCAAAAAAAAAACAATGGGAAAAAAAAATAAAAAAAATAAAGTAACCCTTCTTTTCCTTCCCTAAACAGAACCCTTTCTGCGTGTTATTTTGTCTTAATGCATTGGATATCCTAGCTGAAAGAGAACAAGAAAGGGAGTCCAATCCAAATAAACAGATTTAAAGGAAATTACCTTCCAGCAACATAAAGTGTGTCTCGAATTTTCAACATCAGTTGAAAGTCCAGGCTGTGCTGCGATTCATTGCCTGAAGGGCGTCCTCTGAATACTGGATATTGCCTTGAATCTGCAAGTTAAAATCGGATACACCATCACTCTGGATTACAGAGCTACAGAATCAATATATAGCATTGATTAGCTGTATATACCACGTGTAGAAGGGTAGAAACCAAATCCCTACTTCGGTGTCCTGAATATAAATTCATAAAATATGGCCAATGTCAGAGAATGTGACTTACCAAATTTTACACAGTCTTCCTTAAAAAAGATTTTTTATTTTTTATTTTTTTTATTAAAAATACAGTTAAACACATCAATAAAATAAATGGGGTTTTCTTTAAAATAAAAATCACGTGTTACAAGAGCTACATATGGGTTCTTTGTAGCTTTTCTAGGATAATTTATTTATTTAAAAAATATATTTTTAAGCAATGGTATGATATATTTCTAGTAAAACATGTTTTATATTTTTATATATCGCCACCCTGCTTTCCATTGGTTCATTGGTATAAAAAGTGAGAAGATGACTTACAGTGATAGTCTACAACGTTGATAGGCTCATCATCCTCGGGAAAACTAACAGCAGTTGCCACGGTTATTGTTACCAACAGGGCATACGCATGAAACGCACATAGCCTCATGATTCACGGAACGGGTAACACGTCCTTTTGAGAACTGTTTCTACCTGCAGAAGAGTCATTAATTAGAAAATCACCAAGGAAAATTAATTCAGTGCTGTGTAGGACTTAATAAGTTATCGCTTAATCACCTTTTGTAGCAGACTGGTCAAAGCATGCAATAGATATAAATAACAGAAAACCGCTGTGAACATTGCGCAACAATGCATAATATCACAAATAAACTCAGGATTCTCACCAATCCCAAACTTTGGTTTATAAACAACCAAAGAGCTGTAGGTCTCCAGGACCACAGAGGACAATCTGATATTGCCCATATACGACTTCCCAATATAATTGGACTGTAGTGGCCCAAGAAAAAAACAAAAAAACAGCTGGCATGAAAGGTTTTCTTGAAAACTTGAAAATCTTTTGTGTTTTAAGACTAATCTAGTTATGTAAAAGGAAAAATGGCTCTGCCAGCATTTGGGAACCTATTACATTAGAGCAAAAGCAGATTTTAGAAGTCAAATTCCTGAAGACTAGGAACCTAGCGAACAACAGACAGACACAAAGAGTAAGCCATGAGGGTTACATCAAAATCTGTGCCTATAAACATACATTTCAGGATGTAGCCTGAGGGCAATTGTTTTTGGGAGTGTGCTAAAGGTGTGGTTTAGGAGCTTCACCAAAACAGCGACTTTTCAATAGATACAAACACTATATATGCCTACATGTATATGTATGTTTAATCCTTACACAGGAAAATTAATTCTATAGGGACACCTTGGCTGACAACATCAGCCCGGATGTTCTTCAGCTGGACAGCTTGAATCATGGCATATTTAAAAATTCCAACCTCATCATAGGATATTACAGCCACCTAGTGTTTATTACACATTCTATACATGCAACGGGAAACACACACACGGTTTAAGATTTGCCATCCACTTTTTGAAAGGCAGTACATGCGCGATTAGGTATGAGCCAGAGAACACCTGAACCCAACTTGCAATCTTGCCAGATGCATCAACAACCTTTGTACTTGTTGACTCCAAACATTTACACATCGCGTTGTTATATTCGGTCAAAGTTTAAATGCTGCAATTTCCAATGTCACAATAAACTTTGATAGTCACACATAACTCACGTTGCAGTTCATAAGTACAACAACTTTATTATCCTTTTTTGACTTTTTTTTTGTCAGAACTAGCAGAATATTCCACATCACTGTGGGTTAATTTGATGCAGACAAAAACAAATATTCCAAAGTAATTTTTCTTTATGTATTCTTACTTTGGCGCAACATACAATCAATTAAACAAATATGTAGTGGGTTCAATCCAAGCAAGTTGTGCAAGAAAAGAGTTTGGGGTCTGGAAAGAAGGATAGCACAACATAGTAGCTAAAATAATACAACATAGAAAGTTCCGTTTATCATTGAGAAAATTAAAACACGTGTAAGCAAAACTGCTAAATTGTAAGCAAAATGTTGCCACTATGAGCTGAAAATAATGTTGTTTTTTTTTAAACTAAGACAGCTGGATGTGACAGGTCTGAGAATTGAAGGTGGTTTGTACCACAGCATCGAAGTCTGTAAAATCACTAGACCAAAGAAAATGCTCCCGGGTTGCTGTCTCTGAAGCTTGGTAGCCTTAGGAAGCTTGTTCTCAAGAGGATCGCCCCATGGACGGCGTAAAAGTTTGCTTCAAAAGCATCTTTCCTGCATAGAAATAGCTATTGTTCTATTTAAAGGCTCAATGAGTGCCCTGGGTAATGGGATTTTGGCAACATTATAGATCTTTCTGGCAGTCATTTCCTCCTTTGTGTAAATTATTTTTTCAGCGGTAGCTCACATACTTTATGCCATTATGTACTATTAAAGTGACACTTCAGCCATCATACGCATTTTCATATATGATTGCTGAGTGATCCCTCTTGTAAATGCATGGAGGGATTCTGCAGAAGCCTCCTCATACGTATTTGCCTTTTTTTTTACCCAGTAACCTCTAAAGTAAAGGAAGAAGAGAACGCTTCTGGGAAAGTAATAGAGCCAGCATTAAACAGTCTCGGGTTTTGCCTTTTATTGTAAGAAGTGATAAGACACCGGAGGCCAGACGGTCAAGAGCAGAGAAACTACTCGAACGCAAACTCTAATGCGGAAAGAGCAAATCCAGCGCAAAAGTGATAGATACCAACCACGCTATTCCACTTTACATTAGAACGACTCCTTATGGATAATAGTTTCTGGGCAGACATTTATCCTGACTATACAGTGTAGATGGTCTGTCCATACTTAAATTCTAGTCAAAAGAACATCTTATACAGTAAATTACGAGAGATTATCCAACGGACAAAATATAGTGTCATATAGTTATTTAAAACCGAAGTACACCGGTCTGATCTAAATTTGGTAAAACCGGCTTCTTGAGACAATGAAATGTTGGAAATTCAGACTAAGTTGAAATCAATACATTCTTTTTTTTTCCAAAATAAACTTGAACAAGCTGCGGCCTGCCAGTGTTCATGCGCAGGCTTTCACAAGAAGTACTTTTGACAATATTCTCTTTGAGCATTTAAATGTTAAACATTTATGAGTACTTCCCATGGACACAGTTTCTTTGGGACAATCTTTATAGTTATTCTATAATAAATGTAAAAATATGCTGAACCTCTATAACGGTTTGAAAACAAGTCACAAAAGACGTAATGCGCTGAAACGTTACAATTATTATCGCTTCGGCCATTGGTGCGCAAAACTTCCCTGGGCAAACTTTGCATTATTACCATAGTAGATTGTTAATGGCATCATTAAGTAACTTCTTTTGAAACACAGACAGGGTTCGCTTAATGCTGCCAGCTGATGACAATGCAAGCAATGAGCGGAAAAGTAAAAGGTTTTGCATTATAATGACACCCATCACTATTGTCTGGCTGCCTACTTCCACATGATCAGCCCTGGAATTCTTGCCGTGATATTGTAATAAAGTGTTTTATTTCAACAGTTCTTCGCGCAAAGATATGAAATTGCGCAACTGCACCTCTCGGGTAAGTTTGCCCTCTAATAAATACAAAAGGCTACATAGCTAGCAATGGTGATAAACCGCAGAAATAAAGCAATATTGGGCTTCACAGCAATAGGGAGTGCTGGCATGGTGTGCCTTAGTGCTGTTATAAAAAAGGGTTTTTTGGAGGAAAATTGTGTTTGCAATCTACTGCCTGTTATTTTCACAGTTTTTAAAGTCTACAAAAGGTATTATTTGAAATTCATGGATATCGCCTACACTGCTAAAAGTCATCAAATGATGTTTCCAGACTTCTTGTCACTTGTCAATTTTAACCGCTAATTTATCAGTCATTTCCCCGTAGAGCGTTATCGACAATAGCAATTCATGTTATACGGGCTGCTAGGTTACATGTTATTTGCTGCAAATTTGCGTATTTCATTTCTTGATTGTGGTACTGAATGATATAATTCAATATGATATCGATAGGGGGAGATTTAACCCTCTCTAAGCTTAATTCAGTACCCATCCAAATTGAGCATATTTTAATTGTTTTGTCATTTACACGAAAATATCAGTTGAATGCAATATGAATTGCAAATATGATATCATGTTATCTTCACTAAACACTTTAAAGGAGAATCACCGTAATATTTGTTACAACATATTTGTTGCAAACATTAATGTTTTTAGGGTGGTATTTAACTTTAGTGTGATAGGATAAACTAGCAACACTTTATCATACTTGGAAGCCACCGGAATAGCCAAGATCTATGGAAAATACTCCGCCATAATGGTGTCCTCAGATGACATTCAAGAACATAGTGTGACAAAATGTTATAACCTGAACTGGTAGATTCCAGGTCATAGAGTTCATTTACCCCAATCCAGGAAACTCAAATAAAAAACACACACCTGCACCTATGCTTCATTCTAGCGAAACCCGATAACTTCCCCTCAAATACACACAACTTTTCTAAGCATTCTAAACACTAGCTTCTGATTAGCTGATAAACCACATACTACTATTGTGTTCAAGCACAGCGAGTATATTCTACATAAATAGCCACGTGGGCAGTGATGGTAAGAATTGGAAACAAAATTGATGTCGTTTCGACAAATCTATTGTTGGAAAAGAAAAAAAAAACTATCATACAACAAACGACAAACAATCATTAATGGCTGACATTATTAGATTATTATATATGTACCCTCATCTTAAAATGTCCCCGGATAAGTTCTGGATAATGTAGAGAAGTAAAAAAAAAAATGCCATTTTGTGTTTCTCCTTAATGCTCCCTGTCTCATAAAAACCGGTTTAAAAGTTTATTGAAGTACTACAGTTGCCTAGAAAGAGAGCCGTGCCATTCCTCCAAAGACCCTCCTCTGTGCGTTACATCACACCACTCTGACCACCTACAGCCATGCCCACCAGCCATGCCATGCTCATGCATGTGAAACAGCAACGTTTTACAGATCCTAAGGCTAGGTTTCCACTTGGGTTTTTTATGCTAAAAACGCCTATAAAAACGCCAATAGCGCCACCTGGCGTTTTTTTGTGAAAAACGCATGCAGCCAGATGTTAGCTGTAATTCAATGGGAAATCGCAAAATGCCATTTCCACTTGGCGTTTTTCTGTTTGGCGTTTTTTCAGTCCTCTTTGGCGTTTTTCTGCTTTTTTGGGCTCTGTGGCAGTTTTTCAAAACTGCAGCATGTTGACACTCTGGCGTTTTTTGCAAGAAATCTTGGCTTTTTTTCTCCAATAGAAGTCTATGGGAGAGAAAAAACGCCATGAAAAAGCCATGTGGGTTTATTGCCTTGGCGTTTTTTATGGCGTTTTTTCCACAGTTACAATGCAGAGGATGGACCCAGTATCTGTGTGTCCTACGAGAAATAGGCTGAAAACAAACAGTTTCACACAAAACAAAGTCCTGGACTAGTTCATATTGAATTTTACACCATTTGGAACAAACATGCCATTACAAACAAACATACGCGACCGGATCCTGCGTGCCAAAAGCAACAGCAAACAATTTGCACCATCATTTGGGGCCAATCTTCCCAGAGGAGCAGACATTCGGAATAAAGCATGCCTTACAAACCACAGAAAAGAGACAAAAGGTTCTACCAAGTAAATGACATCAGGAGGGGGCAGATACTTGCCATTTATCCTAATCCCTTTTAGCTGGGTGAAACTTCTAACTTGTAAAGGCTGGAAAAACTGCCTAAGGTCAAAAAAAGCAATTTCCACAGAAAGGCTAAAACGCCAGAAAAAACTGCAGAAAAAACGCCAAAACGCAGGTAAATGCAGTGGCAGTTTTCTTGGCAGTTTTCCTGGCGTTTTTCATCAAGAAAAAAACGCCGGACAAAAACCCAAGTGGAAACCTAGCCTAATACACATTAATGCCCACATTAGCCAGTGAAGGGGAGGGATAGGTGTGATGAGAGTTATGTGTGATAGGTTCTTTAAATTAGAAGACTAAGTGCCCCTTCTGTGATGCTGGAGATGGACAGGCTGAGCAGTGAAGACAGACAGAATTAAGAGGTCCCTCTGAAATGTTTTCAACAAGAAAATGCAAGAAATCAGTATGTTATTTTTTTAAAAAAGGAATATATTTCCGTTCAGATGCATACTGTAGTAGTACATACTAAAGGAACACAAATAGTCAGCTGACACTGGAATTCTATGTAATGAGCACTTATTGACCTCATTTATCTTCTTCACGATATATATATTATTTTTATATAACCCAATAGACATCTATTTCATTTGCTTCTTGTTAAAGGTATAAACCTTATGAAGCTTAATCTACCTGTCTACCTTTTAACGCTGAACAGCACATACAAACAACACAAAAAAACCTCTAGTTTGTTAATAAAAAGCTGTTTGCCTTTCTCAATCCCAAAGCAGAAGATAAGGACAAGCCACCCACCACTCTTTTTTAATGAACACAAACTGGGATGCAATGTGTACTCTGGGACACTTCATTAAGTGTATTAAGCCTTTTATCAATAGTATATCGGAAATATTAGTTTCTGGCTGATTTTATTAGAACATTTAACTGTATCATTTGGTATTATATAGATAATCAGATATATAGTTTGATAATACAATGCATGCAGGCAATAAATATGTATTTTAAGTCCATACATTCTTTCTCTCGTTGATTTAGCATTACAAGTGTATTTGTGTTAAAGCACATTCATTAACATAACTCCCTTATCCCATCCCTGGTAGGGTCTGGTGCTAATCAGCTCATAAGGAAGCAGAATGTCTTTGCACCTGTAGTTTAATGCTGTATACATACTTTAGCTCTTGTGTTACTCACCAGGATACAAAAACGAGTCTGTAATTAAAGGGACAGTCCAGCATTTATAGTTGGGTGCCCCCATTGCATTAATGCTTTTATCCCCTTGTAAACGAATGATGGATTTTAACAGAATCCATTCTATGCATTGGCCCTCTTTTCCGGCTTCCCCAGCCCCTTGGTTTGCAGCAGCTGTGTTTGGCTGATGACTCTCCCATGTGCGCATGGGCAGAAAGCACCACATTGTGGTGCAAAAACTACTTCAGAAGACAGACAACTTCACAACTGGCTCCAATGTCTTTTTGATATGGTTATGGGTCTGAATATACTATAGTAACATCTGTTGGAATCCTGATCAAATATGGATTCTTTGTTCTACATAAATGAGTATTATTTGTATGCCTTTCCTCCCTTTCCCTTACTAACACATCAACTGCAAACCACGAAAGCTTACCGTGTCTTCTTATTATTCCCATCCTTGTTTGTCAGTAGCAGACACAGCACTGGCAAGGTGTACTGCCAAGGCATGATACTAATTGAAAGAACAAATAACGGTTCTCTCATCTTAAAACACTACTTGACTCGTTTCAAAAGAATCTACATTAACACCTCTTGATCTGTGTCAAAGTTAAAAAAAAAATGTTTAATATTAAAATGATGAAGCTGCTACCGCAAATCTCTGCTTTGATCTTAATTGGCTTCTGGTACGGCTAGTTACAGTTTAGTTGTTTGCCAGCTTTTAATATTACAGAAAACCCAGCCTTCCTCCTTGAATGTAGAACAAGCAGGAAGAAACCTTGAAAATACAGTTGATTCGTTTTAATGATACAAGTGCTTTAGTTGACTCACTGCAGGATCTAAATGCCACTTTGATTAATAAAAGTACAGTCTGTGGCTTAAAAAAAAAGGTCCAAGATAGCTTCGGTTTTTTTATTTTCAGCTTTTAGCTTTGAATAATGTAAAAATTAAAATCTCATATTAGAACTGTCTTTAATAATATATATATATATATATATATATATATAGCATTTTTCTTTGTTATATATTGCTGAAAGCGTATGCAGAACTTCTGCAGGACAAAAATTCATTCCAAGCTCTGATGAACATATGATATTATTTTGTGCCCGGAGCCAACGATCACAAAGTGGCGACGACAATGGTAAAGACACTAGGGTTTAGCCGCTGGGAAAGCAGTGAACTAATCACTAGTTTAAGCCAGATGACTAATGACACCCCAATCTGCTGTTTAGGCTTTGGGCACTGTGACCAGGATGATGGGTGTGGGTTTCACAGCGACTGTGGGAAGACTTGGCATTAAATCAGAGCCAGATGTAGTCTTCAAAGCCACCCCCCCCCAGCTTTTTGGACCTGAGTGTGCAATCCACTGCTAGTTGGTAGATTTGGTAACTCGCTAAAAATTTGGGCACACTTTTGGTATGTATTATGAGCAATTGTGGTGGTGGGGGGGAGTAAGAGGTGCAGCTTTACTTTGACCACTTTGCAATTGAACTACCCTTCATACAGAACACCACTTGATGGTTTAGCCAGTCTTAAATATAGTTAATTTGGGAAAAAAAGTCAACAATCACATAACTGTGATAGGTTAACATATACATACCAGCAACAAAGGAGGGACTTTAGTACGCATTCTTTACCTTTTAAGAATAAAAATCACGTACCTTGTCTGGCGCTGCGGAGCACTGCCCCTCTGCTGACCAGTATTGGTTCCAGTTAAAGCAGCCAATTACTGGCAGGTAAAGCTTCCATTAAAATGACTGGGAGCATTTTTTTCTTGTTGCGAGCTGGGGGGTCTCGTGCCAGTGCTGGAGCTGGCTGGTGATCAGCATACAGCATGTGAACAGGATACAAGAGAAGCGTTCAACCGAATGTAGCTCCTGCAAGCCAGAGAGCCGGGGGGGGGGCAAGATTCTAATGAATCCCTCCACGAATTTGCAAGGGGCAAAAATATTGATTTAAAGGGCATTGAACTACATAGGGCAGTGTGCCTTTAATAGTCCAGCTTCTGAAGATTATTGGATATAAACAGGTGTGTCAAGAGAGACAGCGCTGCTTTTTTTTATGGACACAGACAAAGAAAAACAATAAAAGTACTGCTTTCCCATTTGCTATCCCAGCACGCTTGGTCAGACCTGCAAACACACACTTATAATAAAAAAAAATACAAAAAAAGCCAGTGCAAACAGCTACTGAATGAGAATCGGCACGTACTATACCCAGCTGCCAGCCGTGCACCATCCCTGGGTCAATTAATATTTAGGAAACAATCAGTCTGGGCTTGCCGCATAAAAAGGGACAAACACTTTATGAATTCCAAAGATTCAGCCCTTCTACAGTATATCAAAATTGCCTCTTCTTGGCTTAGAAGATTTGTGTTTCCTGCTAGACTGTACAAGACACGCACAAAGAATTCATCTAGACCACAATGATCTTAATTATTAGGTTTATAATTGTATGAGCAATGCATTGTGGCCTACAACTCGGATTACCATATCAGCCATTATTAACAGTTCTATAGCGGCATCATATTCTGCAGCGCTGTACAATGGGTAAACAGGACATAACAAGTAGTGCATAACAGAAATAAAGCAAGGAGGGTCCTGATCAAACGAGTTTATATTCTCAGGACATATACATGTTAACAGGTTGCTGCCCTGCAGAATGTTGGGTATATATAATTTATACATACATATATGTGTATATACAGTATATATTAGTTATACGGGCATGTAAAATATATTTGTGTCCAACAAAAAAAAAAAAACAACATGGCCGATCACTAAATGATTATTACTATAGAAATAATGTTGTCGTGGACAGGTCTACTCTTTTTATTAATCAGAATAGTGCTTAACATAATGTTCCCCTACACGGATTCACAGGTTAACTATGCATTACAATCAAATCATTAATTCCGTGATGAGTTTCACATTGAAAACCTCATGAATGGAAGCATGTGCGTAAGTAACTAAATTCTTAGCTACTATAGAATTAACCTCACAATTGGCAATTCATAAAATCTAATCTGGGATACAGATGGGCTAGGTGACTCCAAACCCTCCATATTACCTCAGTATAATACCAAATTACAGCATGGATCGGTGATCTACAGCCCTTTTACTTTTAATGCCAATTCCCATACAGCACAAGGTAATGGGAGTTGCAATCCAACAGCATTTAGAAGGCTTGCGAGTGTGTATAACACATACAAAAATTATTGAGGAGCAATCCATATTTTTTGTATTAAAATACCCAGCCACCAGCAGGGATACCGAGACAGCACGTGCTGGCTGTTTACACCAGCTTAGACATTTTTTACAGGCGCCTATACTTTCTATATGCTCCAGGCCACACTTCGAGTGCTCTTCAGGTCTTAAATTAATGTCGTTTGAGAGAACTGCATACTGCCGGTCAGCACTTGCCATAGACAGGCCTGCAGCATTAACTCATTCTTATGTGGCCAGTTTAAATTGTCCAGTCTGTAAAAGCAGCATTTTTTTGTAAAAAGGCCTACGCCGCCGGGGACAGTGAAAACAAGCTGCCACAAATCACTAATCCCTAAAAAATTAAACAAAATTATACAAATAAATGCATGGCTGCCCCTTTAAGCATAATTTACAGAGGGAAGCCAAGTCTGCTCTTAATGAAAATAGATACAGGGAAGTCTAAACCCATGTATTCAAACATCTGCAGTGTTACTTTATGTTACTGGAACTAAAGAATCCATTGCTGTATATTGCTTGAATGCATTTAACACACAAGGGTACAAAATTATAGCAGGAATGCATGGAATCCCTAAGGATATCCTATTTATCACAGAAACAAAATCCCAATCATTTCATAAGATATTTGTCAATACATTTGTATTGGCTTCACTCCAGTACTTGAGTAGTTAAAAAAGTTTACATTCAGTTTTCTGGTTGCTAATGTCTTAAATTTGCTTTTGAAACAACAGTATTAGCAGTTTATAATAACAATGGTTATGTTGCATATTTAACCCCCGGATTGCTAGCAAAGTTGCTTGTTTCCACCTTAAAGGGTTAATGCTGCTCCTGAGATGACTTTCCCATATTCCAAAAGCGTTTCTATTGTACTCAATATGTGAAAGATGACCAACCTCTGGGACTGTGGATGCCTCGAATCCATTAATATGCTTAATAGCCTAGCATGACTTAACTTGGCAGCGGTTACTTCCTCTGCAGCAAAGGGGTTAATGGCCATCAACTTGCTCAATGAAATGCACACTGTTCCAGTCACGCTAAATCTCCATATAATGACTGAATGACACCATTTCTCTTTAATCCAGAACTGATTTTATTTTGTGATGGATCATTTAAAAAAAAAAACCCAGAAAACTATTTAATCAATATGATTAAACTATACAGTGAGTATTAAAAAGTAATATTCAAAATAAAAAGGAATTGGTATTTTCCTTCAGTTTAGTAGAAAAACCAAGGCCCATGATAATAATTGCAGTCATAAATACGGTAGAGTAGCAGAAAATTGGAAATTTAACAGAATGTATCAGATTAAACATGGTCTAGAAGTTTGCAACAGTTGAGTTTAATGTTGTTGGTCATTTTGGCCTTTTTATTGCCAAGAAAGGTAATCACCCTTGTTTAGATCAATGAGAAACTTTTCAGAGAATTGCCATGCCTACTTGTTACAAACTGCAAATTCACAAAGACCTGATTTCGTCTTTAGTTAACCTTGTCTACTGCAAGTGCGGCCACAAATCTACCTTGCATACCTATTTCATTCTTCTGTGATTGTCTTCTCAGTTGTGGGGACCATAATTTGGCCCTATATAGCCTTAGTCCAGCATTGGACTGAACTGCAATGCCCAGCATCCCAAATTAGATGATATATATATATATATATATATATATATATCTCTATCTATATATATATATATATATATATATATATATATATATATATATATATATATATATATATAAAGCTTACTGAGCTGTCTGGTAGGAGATACACAATAACACGTATACATCTTCCATAATTAAGTTCTTTAACCCTTGTAGCAGCAGTGTGGTAGACAGAAAATGACAAAAAAATTGGGGCAAAAAAACCCTAAATTTTTAACATTGAGTTTTTATTTTTCAACCATTAACAAAGGGGTCCTGATTAGTATACGATACTCAATGCTCAGAGAGAGATAAATAATATGAATGTTATGTGTAGAAGTGTTGCAAGCAGAAAAGGGATATTTTGAAAACATATAATGAAATTTGTGACGGATTACTTATTGCAGCACATGCACCCAAAAAAAACAGCTCTGCGAATGAAAAGAAGAAACCCACGCCATAAAATATGGCACATATTTCATATAAAATATTTGGCTTTATATAGCCACAAAAACATGACTAAGTAAACCTCCACATCCTAACATCGACCACATCACATTTATACATAACCCCAGATTTTTTATGCTATTTTTTTTAAAACTTCATTGTGCTGGCTGGTCATGATCAGTCATATCTGGAAGTGGCGTTTCTGGCTGTGGAAGCTTCAATTATAGCAGAAAGCACAAGCAGGAGCTCTTTAAGCATTGTGGAGGCTCCATGCAGGAGCTTAAAGAATAATTATTATTCCCCTTCACTGCCCCTCCAACCACACATTCATGATTAGATTACTGCACAAACTATATCCTCTATTTTAGTCTCATAAACTGGCAGGTGAATGGATTAGCAGCATAAACCCCATTTAATTTGCACTTTTTAAAAACAATTTTTTTTATAGACGTGTCAGGGACATAGGGGTTTTAGTGGAGTGGGGTTATTTTTAGACCTTTCTGTCTCGGAAATAGCCATTCGCCGTATACACCTAATATCCCTTCCCTGATTGCATGAGGTTTTAAATTAGCTACACGCATGTGGCTCTTGGTAGCTATTACTACCCAGGGACCAGGGAAATTATTGTGGCAATTAAAAGCAACATAAATAGACGGCGTGTCAGAGTTGAAGCACCAACAGCAAAAGGGTCACAGATATTCCAAACTATTGATTGAACGCCTCCTTGTTTGTTTCAGTAGAAAAATGAAATTGGAGCTTTATACGTAATAATAATGTTATGTTAATCTTTGTTATTATTATTGATTTATATAGCGCCATCATATTCCACAGCGCTGTAGAATGGGTGGACATGACATAAAAAGTAGTGTATAACATAACAATATGAAGCGGTAAGGAGGTCGCTGCTCAAACGAGCTTTCAATGTAGAAGATCCAAATCCACATTCTGTACTTGAGGTGTATGAACATACGTGAAAAGTTATTGTAATTTTTTCATGGTGCATTTTAGGCTTTCACGCTCAGACTTCCATTGATGCTTCATGCAATACATGATAAATTCTTAATTAGACCAATAATTAACTAAATAGCTAAGCACATATAGCAGTGGTAGCATGACAAGGACCTTGGCACCTGGGGCAAGCGTCAAACATGCCCCTGACGCTGGAGCAAATTGCACCAGGTCAGAGATTCTGCCCCACGCAGAAGTCACTTATCACCAGATGCTGGCAAAGGTGGCTATAGAGCAGCTGCCCTCCTTGTCCCATGCAAGTTACAGATCTTTAATGCAAGGTGGTAGCTCCTGATTTTTCCAATCCGCAGTCTGCAAAACATAGGTATGTACATAGAGGTTGTGGAACTGGGAGCATCAAGGGAGGTGGCATTCTTCATACACAACAGACTTGGGTCACATACTTATTTCTTGGTGTAAAATAGTTGGTGAAGCAACAAATCATCAATATTATACTGCATTGGTGACTCCCTCATCTAATGGGAGCCCATAGATCAATATAAGTAGCTACCCGTATTTATAAAGGCACCTACATGCAGTTTTTGAACGCCAAAAGACTCCCCGGAGTAGTTCTATAAAGTAGGCTGTTGGGGGCCAATGTCATACAAATGGTCCATTCATGTGTAAGGTACAGGAGCCACTCGAGGTCACAAACACAGGTACAGGGAATCCTACCAGGTTTGCTAGGCACAGCGTGCCCAGTAGCTTAAACAGTACCAGATCGCCAACATAGCGGAAAATATCTCTGAAATACACTGCACTTTAATCAAAAACATAAGACAGTCAATGCACAGGTGCACAAAATCACAGGGTAATGTCAAGATTCCCGATTTGCCATAGTTATTCATTGAATCTGACATTTACTATAATACTGCATGTATCCTTTCAAAGTGTACTCAAAAACTTCTGCTTTAATCTGGAAGATGAAGAACACACTTGTCACAAGTCACATTAGTCTGGGAGTGGTCTAGACAGAGGGACAATAGGTTTTAATCCCAAACTCAGTTTGGTGTGACATTGGGAAAGTCACTTCCCTGGCCTCGGGCACAGAATACAGAACGCATAAAATATGGGGGAGGGGGGTACAGAAAAATAAGGGAATCATGCAATAGATCATAAATTCTTATTCAGAAAAATAAGCTATCAACTAAATGGCTAAGCACATATAGCAGCGGCAGCATGGCAAAGATCTTGGCACCTGCCCTTCCGTAAGCAGGGACTGATCTTCGATATACATCATTAGGAAGGAAATGTGGAAAAAACCCAAGAAAAGGATATGGTATAAGAGCTCTGTTACCCGTGATGACCAACTCCACAAGCCCAAGAACATGACAACTAGCAGTGGGTGGCTATAAAAGAAACTAAATAGCAAATGTAAAATGTAAGCATATAAATTGGAATATTTATGCATTTGCAGTAAAGTTGGCAGAGCCAGTGAGAGCTTGAGCCTAAAGTCTAGCTGGTAAAGAGAGGAGGAGCGTGAGCCGAAGCCAAGGTGGCTAAAACACATCCTCCTTTTTAATGGTTTGGCCCATATGAATTCTAACAAGGGCTTCCCGTATTCAGTAGGCAAGTTTGGCTCAGCTTGCAGGAGCCTTGACTCCAGTTTGGCTTGTGCCATGCCAGAACCACCTTGCACACCTGTAATTTGCCGTGTCCCTCAGAAAAATACTTTGTGACCATCAGATTGGTAAGAAAGACCAACCACATGAAACAGCTATTATTGGGTACATTGGACCTCACGCAACAAGGCTAGACAAGCGCTGCACCCTTTTTTTAAAGGGGGTGTTGGACTATAATTCAGATCATCCCAGACAGTTTGTTGGATTACAACACCCATCACCCTCGAAGCATGCCTATCTAAGGTGATATCATAGATAGCGACAAATCAGAGCTTTTAATTGATAAGCCTTCATGTTTGCTTCTGAATGGGAGACCTGTTGTGTGTTTTCATCAAACTGATATACTTGCTGAATTTCCAACATTTCCGCCACACAATGAACATTACACCTAACTTTAGTGATATTAATGTAAAGCCGATCAGTTTCAAACCTTTCAAAGCATATTTTATGATTCTGAATGAGGTCTTCAACTGCTTTGTAAATGTAATCTATTGTCTTTCTTGGGAAACAAATGCATATAATATATTCGCGTAATTCCAATCTATATGCTTCATCTACAATGCTAATTACCCTGGAGCAGCAAAAACACACTCAATACACAGAAGGTTAGTTCTCCAGCAATTACAACGTTAAAATGTATTAATACCACATAATTTACAATTCATGCAGAATTACTTGTGGTGAAACATAGAATTTGATGGCCGATAAGGAGGACCATTCAGCCCATGTAATCTGCCAGTTTTAATCAAGACTTGAACCTTAATTGGTCCTTAGTTAGATTCCGGATCGTTGTATGCCTATTCCACGCATGTTTAAGTTCCTTTATTGTATTAGCATTTACCACTTCTCAGGGGAGGCTGTTCCACTTATCTACCGCCGTTTTAATAAAGTGAGCTGAGAATAACTCTTTCCTTTTTTTCTACTCTTTTTTTTTTCCTGTAAATGGGTCCAAAAAGCTCTACAAACAAAAAAAAATTGTTGTGTTTGCAATGTTCACTTTTGTTGCCGTGGCCTAACAATGCTGGCACTGGTGTGGAAGAAAAAAAAAAATGCCACAGCCAGCTGTGCCGTTCACAGTCGGATAATTTCTCTATAGCTCTGGGTAGTTATGGAGCCAGTAGCCTGTTGTGGCCAGGAACAGAATGATGGATGATCTACACACTGTGCCCAAGTTGAAAAAGAATGGCAGAAGTTCACTGCATGGTTGTTAAAATGCTAATCCGGGTTAGTTAACAAAGGGCCAATGAGACAGAAAAGTTGGGAAAATGGATGCACCTCGTGTTATATGTGTGCGCTGGAGACTTGGCTATTCCTAAGGAAACATTAGGCTTTTGGAAGAAAGTCAATTTATTAGCGTTCATGTTTGAATAAACTAAATCAGCGTATTATCAGCTGCCCTGTGCTTGTTGAGTAGTGACACCAAGACGGGCCACCCGCGGCTTGCGAAATTGGCATCAGAAGGTTCAAATATGATTTTCTGCGAATATTACTCTGTGACAAGGCAAAAAAAAATAGAAAATCTCCCGAATTTGAAATTGGCAGCAATTCTCAAAGCAAGTAAGAGCTTTAATTTAATGACTTCTATGGATTTTTAACCGTAACCATAATGGCTTATCTAATGTATGAAAACAGATCATCTTTCCTTAAAGACGTGAGGATGAAAGCCTTGTTCTGACGATTCTAATTACATGCACTCTACCGGTGCTAGAGAACCGAGAATAATCGTATATTCTACCTCATGCAAATAATATATCTCTAGAGCTTTCTAGATAACCTTTGGAGTTCAATGGGTTAAACCTTCTAGATTTTTTTTTTTGTATCCCGAGGGCAGGTGCTGTTTGCATATACTACTTAAGGGGAGATAAAGGTATGTTTAACAAGAAAAGACTTGATCTCTTTCTCTTGTATTGTTATGCGAGGTTTCTTTGTAGGATCCGCGCCAGATGTTAAACTTATTTCATTTCTTGAAGCACATTGGGGGGAAAAAAAAAAACACAAACACATCTTTTGTTTATATAACAAAACGCACGCATTTTCCTTGAATACCACAATCATTTATGCTGGTGAAGTATTGGCGGAACACGTCATGATCCCACAAACCCAAATTTACACTGATAATTTCATTAAAAAAAAAAAATAAATTAAAAAAAAATATATATATTTATAATAAATAAATATATCATATAAATATATTTTTGCCACACTTACATTAAACTTTGTATACTTTTTTACGAACCTGTGTACACTACACATTATTGAGCGATACATTTATTGCCCTTTAGCAAAGAGAGTATTAATCGTACCAGTGATGACCAGTAATGATACTGCCTGACTGCAAATAAGCTTACATCATACTGGGCTAAAACTATGCTTTTCTTATTCAAGAAAACATGCAGAATCACGACTCAAAGGTTTTTCTTTAATTGAGTTTATTGATTGTAGAAAATCACCATAACGGATTTATTTTCTTCCTGACTAATTTATAAGCCCTGTACGATAACACGTAAGTAGAAAAATCCCCCACGGCCTGCAGAAAAGTTCCTCTTTTCCTTAAGCTAGAAAAATTAGATCCTTGAAGTGTACAATTACTAACGCATGACAGGGCTTATTCGTCTCTCTTTATGAGTATTTAGGTATTTTTTTTTTTTAATGGGTCGGATATCATAAAGCAACGTAATAAAGCCCATCAATCCTTTGCTTTGGGCAGATTTTCTTCAGTATGCAGAAAAGCTCAATAAAAGCATATGCTATTAGAGAAAAAAAAACAAGCTTTGCATACAAACAAGAATTTCAAGGGAAAAAGTGATATAAATGATGACACGGGGACCTAAAGTTATTGACTTTATTATTTAAGGAGGAAGTCGTCTCTGGCAAGAAGATCCTTTCTGCAATTTCCGCTACTCTGTCGGCTGATAGAATATTTCCAAGGCTTACAAAGCCAGAGCTGTATTTTAATGCAATCATTCATAAACTCCACATGTGGTTCAGACCCTGCAGGGTATCAGTAAGGAGTTCAAATTAATGGCACCTGTGGTTCTCAGTGGTTAAAATGCAATAGGGGGGGCATCTAAATTGAAAGCGCAGGTATAGCTCATTGATTTATTGTCTTCAGTATGCTGTGATCACACCTCCGATGGTATATATTATACATATAGCAGGATCTATTGCATTGGCAGCCCTGCTAGCTAGTGGCTTGGCATAAGACAATACTTTGAGGTGTGGTTTCAGTAGGTGGTGCACTGCACTAAAAACACATTTCCAATTCCCTATCTCTATTGCAAAAAGCCATAATCCAGATCACAGCCACTGACCTTTCTCTTCCATTCAGGGTTTAGAAATAAGATATTTAAAGCTTTCCATATCAGTGTCCAAATCCTCCATACCAATTTCATTATGTGTTCAAACCAAACAACAACAACAAATAAAAAGTTGCTTCTATGTAGACATGAACAAAACATAGCTTTCAGCAAATAAACTGCCAGAAAGCCCCGGGTACTGCAAAGAAATAGCACACATCTGACTATCCTATTTGTTCCCATGCATAATTTATAGCCAGCATGAAATATAGCTCTCCTCTCTCTCTCTTCTCTATATATATATATATCCAGCATCATGTCTCTCACTGCATGTGGATGGGAAGCACCCAGAGAATGCTCTGCCAGCTTTCCCCAAATTAAATATTTTTTAAAAAAATGTTTTTAGGGCCAAATCATAGAGAAGTTACTATGCATAAAAGCATCTGAATGCTTATCACTACAGCATCTCCCGATTTATTAAAGGGAAGCATTATAGTTGGAATCGTATTACGCGGATATCAGAAAGATCATTACATTGTAACAGCGTAGCCTTGATTGCTAGTTAACGCTTTAAAGCACCCACAGATGCACATCTACGCTTTCTGTATATGCATAATAACAAAGGTAGGGGTGATTGGGGAGTGGTGCGAAAGGGTTAATGATGGCTAGTGTGTTTATATTGACGATATGGGGAACAGGTAGCACTGAATCCCGATATACGGCGCGATCGCCTCTCACTGTTTGAGTGATGATTGAGCATCTGCCGCTCTATCAGATGTTGCCTATTGCAACTCTCATCACGCTCAGGATGACACGAGCTACAGCCAGCAGCATCTCCAGTGAGAGAAGTTATCGTAACATACAGATGAACTTACCCGGAAAATACAAAGCTAGTTGTCCCGACTCTCTGGAGACAGGGGCGGCAGGGAGTTTGGGGCCAAGCTCCCTGGGGCTACTTTTCCATGAACACAAACATAGCGCAAATCCCGGGATCCATCCAGCTAACTTTTGCGGGCAGCGTAAGGGTCCTTTCTAGCTCTAGTCCGCAGCGCAAAGGTGCCGGTCATCCAGATGCAAAGAGACGGCTCACGGGGCAAATCCAAAGGGTTTAAAAGGTTGCGCACATCCCACCATCCTACAGACCCCAGCAGTGTCTTGAGGCCCAGCTGTAAGCTTTGTGATCTTCAAAGCACTAGCTTGATCAAATGGCACTGAGACAGCGGACTGCCTTAACCCCCCCACTCCCCTCCTTCCTACACCGGCACCTCCCTCCCACCCCCAAAGCCCTCCACTCCCCATCCCCCTACCACAGCTCAGTAAACACAGCGCACAGTTCCAACTACAACTTCAATCGAGACCACCTCCCTCCAGAGACGACGCTTTCGGATCGCTTCCTTGCACAGAACACCGGCAGACCCACAGACGCGAGTGACAAGAGTGGCGATCCGCAGATAAACTTTCCCTCCCCTCCTCGCTCCGCAGCTGCCTAGAGTACCCGTGCGAGTTACGGTGCGGCAGAGCCCCGCATGCCCCTCTCCGAGTGGGCACCTACTGCCCAGCTCCAGCACAAGGCTGTGCCCTGCGGCTTGGGGAGGGAGAAGGAGCAGGTACAGCTTAGATCGCACGTTTTCTAATCATCAGCTTACCTCATAGGGGGAAAATGGAGAGCTGGAGCAATTATTTCTTCTTTCTGCTGTTGCTTCCTATAATAATCCTAAAGTCGGGGCAAACCAGGAGAAAAACAAACTGGGCAGAGGCAAGCGCTGTAATTCGATCCATCTCTAGTCAATCCATCAAGAGATCAGTAGGTTGCTTACCAATAAAGCAGGGATCCACCCCCAGCTCTGATCCTGCACCACAGATGCAGATTTGGGCTGCTCTCCCAGCTCTCTGTGTGTCTGCGAGAGAGAAGTGTGTGTGTGTGAGTGTTGCTAATGTTGGAGAAGCTCTTAGTTCTCTTATTCTGACCCTTCAATGGCCCCTTATTCCCCCTTCCCCCAGCTCAGCACTTCTGCTAGAGCAATGTCACTTCTGAATATTAAGACAGACCTGGCTTCTCCTCTCATTATCCACATCTTATTACAGACATCCTGAAGACAAATCATTTTCTTGCCCAGCATTATGCATCCACATTCTCAGCAAAGTTCATTCTTAGTTTTCTTTGGCAGGAACACTTTATACTTAGCAGCAGAAAAACCAATCAGAAAGGTGCTGCAGGATTTTTTTTTCCCTTTTACTGAAATGGAACACAAAGATTCTCTTTTTTTTTTGTTCTTTCTAGAACGAAAATCCATCCAGTACAGGGTAATTTGCAGAGTTAATAAGAGGGCTGATTTACTACTCAGTTTTTTTTCTCCCTGTGTTAAACGTTTTTCAAAAAATAAGATGCTGTTGAAAAAAAAAGACAATATCAGCAACTAGCTTGAAAATAAATTCTAGTAAAAATATTGACTTTCAATAAGCAAATGAGATACATAAGGAGGTATATATATATATATATATATATATATATATATATATATATACACACACATATATACCATTGTAGAGCACTATGGAATATGATGGTGCTATATATAAATATATATTATATGGAAATTTAACACAAGAAATGAACATAGTAATATAGAATAATACATTTTTATTGGTCTAACGTTACATTTAAAAGGACAAGCTTTCGAGACTAAACCTCCCTTTGTCAAGTCAAAGGCAATCACTGCTGGACTAACACGGCTATAATATATATTTACAAACACAACAATTTGGGGAAACTATTAACCCATGATCTTGAGGTAGGTTCTCAAGTATTGGTGTTCTTGAATTAATATTGTTTATTAATGATGCACCATCAGTGATGAACAAGTACAAGACTTCCACTATAAATCCTGCCGGATGCATACAAGATCTTGATAAAGGACCATGATGGGGTCCAAAATGTTGAGTTGATTTTCTTATCACGCTGCTTGTTTGTTGAATAAAGTATTATTTGGAGACTTGTGAGTGCAAGTCTCCATTTCTGGACTTTGTGCATATATATATATATATATATATATATATATATATATATACACACACACACACACAAACAGGCAAGGACAAAGTTAAACAGAGGAGGATGGAGTGAACTGCCTCAGGTGCCTGACCTTACAATCTAAAGGATGATTACCTTACTTTCTTCCACTTTAAATTGTAGTTTGCTGCGAAAGAGCTTTAATAAAACATAATAAATATAATTTAAGATAACCTTAACCAAGCTCGAAAACTCATAACGTCTCAGTCCACAAAGCGTTAATTAGCATTTTGCTTTGTACTTCTGATAAGTAGGCTTTGCAATATACCCCCAATGGATAGCAATAATTCAGAAGGGGTCACTAACCTTGGGTCATTTTCTGTTACAGAGAGTGTATTATGTGAAAAGTTGCCCCTCGCTACAGTTTTTGCGCATTGTATATAAAATTACATTCTAAGGAAAGGAGGTTGGTAGTTGTGAAGATTCTTTAAATCTGTCTGTTGTGTTTTCTAATAAACTTAGGTCTGACCACCAAATGAATGGTCAATAAAAGTATGGTATTTTCAATAAAAAAAAGTATTGGTGATCAAAATTTAATTTGATATTAAATAATGCATTATTACAGTTTACAACAAAATAACATCAAGATTGTAGGGTTACTTGGACAGCTCCCATCATATGTACTTTAATCCCTTAAAATGTTCATGTTTGCCTATCCCCCAGCTATTGTGCATGCAGGAGATGTGTTCAGCTCGTCCATTTCTGATATAGCTCTTCCATTGACTGGAATAGGAGCGTATTCCTGCCACCGATTGGCTGCTCAAAGCAGCCAATCAGTGTAAAAAATCAGCGAAGAACAGAAGAAAGGGGTGGCTACAGCTGCAGAGTTGCAGATTCTACCTCTGGCGAGTGGTATATTATTGTTTTTATAACATTTTTGAAGAATACATATGAAAGTACTCACAAAGTAATGCATTCTTCTTTACCGGGACTGTCAGGGACAGTAAACTGTCCCTTTACCTAGGAATGATCAAGTGCCTACCTTCTCTTATAACTGCTTTGATGATTACTAATCCTTTAACCGTGCCCCTTTTTTAACCTCTCCTCTGTCCTGGAGTAGGACGAACTTTCAGCACTAAAAATTGTTTTACCAATAGGGAACAGCTTCTCGATGTCACAGTTAAAAATGATGCATTGTAAATGGCACAGCCCTCCGTTGTTTAGGACATTATTGCAAATAGTTTGTCAGCATCAGATGGTCACATAATGTCTCAGCAGTTTTGTATATAAAAACCTTGCAGCCACGCTGCAAATTGGACATCCCTCTTACTAGCAAACTCCCCTGAAAGTGGATGTGATGACTAAATCTCACCGATATTAGATAGCTATGGTGCACAGGATTGGATAAATGAGAGTAAGATGACCCTAGGTGCTCAAAATATTGTGTAAGCAAAGAAGAAAATGGGAATTAGAGGTGGAATGAAAGGATGGAAACGTACGTAAGCGAAAAAACTATTTTGGGACAGGTATGGGAGCTATGAATGTGTGTGAGGACAGAGAGAAATTGGATCTGCAGAAATCTGATCATAGCAGTATATAATAATGATATACAGTATAATGAACACAATAAATCTCTAGATAACCGACATCATCCTCAGATCACCAACCCAGTGTATTCCGTGGTGCCAACATGTGTCTCTTTTTCCCAAAGATCCATTGAAAAACAAACAGTGTACAGTCACTATTACATAATGATAATTAAACATTTAGTAAAGCTTTCGGATCATAAATTTTAAAGCTTTTGGGTTGATTTTGCATTTTATTATTATCGCCTATCACTTTCTTGCGGTGATTAAGCAAATGTGGCACACAATTTGGCATTAGGCCAGGGAGAGTATTAAGATACATTGTCTACAATGGTTTTAACCTCTTGGTTTTAAACAAAGCATAAATTAGGCATAATCATGTGAGTGATGTGTGTATTTGTAGCATTTGGTATCTTTTAAGAGAATCTGAAAACATTCTTGTACGGAACAGGAATCTTGCAGCACCAGCATCCTACAGGTTAGTAAGCTTGAGTTCAAAACCCACCCCTAACTATTCATTTAAGCCTATTTCCATAGTAAAATAATATTTCGATCATGCACTTGCTTGTAATTTGTACGTGATATTAATAGTCTCAATGGCATACATCTACATTGAAGTGCATGGTAAAGAGGATCATGTGAAATGGACACCATCATCCAATTCTAGTACAGAGTTGGGATCCTTATAGGTAAAACTCATAAGTCGAAACATAAAAAATGTATGAAATTAATTGAATCCATACATGAAACTTTTTGTCTTCTCAAGTTAGTGGACACAAAGGACACAGGCATATAGAAGTTGAAGGCAGATAAGACCCATTCGGGCCATCCACTCTGCCCAGTCTCATCCCACCTTAATCAGTCCTTGGTCTCATCTTAGATTCGGGGGTTGTCTTATGTTTATCCCATGTATGTTTACACACACTGGCTTGTTTTCAGTCATTTTGTAAACAAGTATTGGTGAGTTCTGTGTATAGAGCTGGAAGGCAACGTGATTTCCCACTAATGCTTTCGTCACCAGCTTTCATTGTATTGCATCCTCCTGCATGTCCGCCCATTACCTAAACCTCAGCTTTCTTACAAATACCCCGTACATCTTACTCATTCCAACAGAAAGCAATTAGCCTTGTCCTGGATAGCACTCAATCCCGGTTTACTGCCCAGGGATCACCTATAGATTGTGCTTTCTTTGTTCCTAACATGCAAGCACTTTCACATTCCTGAGATATATGAAATGCCACTCACACTTTCATAAATAACAAATAGTGCTTGAAATCCAGTGCTCACTCCCTTTATGTTATTTTTTTCATTACAACAGAGTTTGCCCGATTAACCCCATTTTACCCTCAGTGAATGGCTTTGTCAAAATCACTCATTGATTTCTTCGGTCTCCTCTCAGACCAATATACTGTACAAAGCTCTTAACAATTTTCAGATTTCTCCTACGAAACCCTCTTTACGCACCATGCGGCTCCTCCATTATTATCTCTCTTTCACTTGCTGGTTTTAAGCACTGCCTTTGTTTGGAATTATCAAACTGTAAGACAGAAAGTTATAAACTAAATGGTTGTTCGATGCCTCTATTTTTTTATCTACAGAGGGTTGAGATTGCCACAATAGAGCATAGTCAGACTCCAACCTGGCTTGCTGAGCCGAAGTGCTCTGCGGAGACTTGGGTCATTGTACAGATGCTACTGGGGTTATTTAAACATTGTTGAAATAAATGATTTTTCTAGACATACTAGAATATATAAATGCACGTTATATATTGAAATATGTTTTAATATTCTCATTTAAGGTAGTACGTTTTTGTAATGCAACAACGTTTACTATCTAGACAAATGTTTATTGTTTCCTGCTTTCAATATATCCTTGATTAACCCCTTAAGGACAATGGGCGGTTCTAAACCCTTTGAAAACAATGCATTTTGAGCCTGTACATGTACGGGCTTTGTCATTAAGGGGTTAATAATGCCTTACTTTTTTTTACCTCCTAGAAGACCAATACACATTGCATTAAGATACATGGGTTTGAACCCCTTTTCTTAAGGAACGAAGACAAAACCCAACCCATTAACCTCATTACAAAATCAGCTGCTCTCTCATTTTACTACAAATGACAGTTTAATAGTTTGACCTAATGTTGCAGATAGCTGGTATGGAGGCTGGTAAAGAGGACAGAGGTATTTAGGTAAAACGACTGATTTCCTCTGTAATTTCCCCCTCTTTTGTGGTCCTTTTTGTTTTAGCATGCTGCCCTTTTCATTGAAAGCTAGGGGAGGGCTGTCATGGGGGGCCTGATTTAATGGACGCTGTCTTAAGCATTTTCTGTGTCCTACGTGTAATTCCACATATAGCCACCAGGGTGTCTAAAGCAACAAAAGTTTTAGGGAGTATATTCATCCTAGCTGCATCCTTTTTGTGCTCTTTTTATTTAGTTAATTTTGGAAAATGTATTGGATGGGACAAGATTTGGCACATTAACCACCGTTGCCTTTTGGGACACTATTTTAATGTTTTATTTTTTCGTGGACTGAATATGTGTGACTGCCTTCTTATGCTTGTGTGTTAGAGGAAGTGTTTGATGTGTTTTAGGATAATTAGGTAATAAGTGTTTGCAACATTTGCTTCAGGTTAGCTCTTTATTGTACCATTTGGCAGGCTGGACCAACATTCTTTTGGATGGCTGTATGTTGTCTCCACATATTATCTTATTGGACAGGTTCTCAAAGTTACCATTTGAGCTTCAGTAAAGTTTGGATATACAATTCTTCATTGAACAAAATGTTACACAGTGATATTTATTCAGACCACAATACCATTTGCCGAGGGGCAAATTAGGCTTCTTTGTGTCCTGAAGCACCTTTAGCCCGCATTCCTTAGTGTTATTAAGAGTCTAGCTGCACTAGAGCACGCCCCAGTTACCTCTTTACACATATAAGCTTAGCCACTGCTTGCAGACAGGGACTCGGCCCTCCTATTGGAGTGGTTAATCCTCTACGCGCCACAGTGTTGTGGAATGCGTTGCACAACTCATTCCACTCAACTGGTTACGTATAACAACAGTATGTTATCTCAGGCTTTTGTACTATTTTAGTTGGTATTTTTTCAGATAGGGATTACACAATTAAGGATTACCCTACTATTTTAACTCAATATCGGCTAATACTGAAAAGGTTAAACTCCCTAATATGCTTTGAATTGCAACATGTCTATTTCCTTTGCCTCAGTAAACATAGATCAGTAAACATAGATTTGTTCCATATTCCCCCGGTAACTCAATTTATGGGCAGCTGTAACATTGCAGAATATCCTGCCATTTTATAAATAAGTTTCGTTTGCAATCAAATCAATTATAAATTCAGTCCGTTACTGGCTTACTAACTGGTCATTTTGCCCGAAATGGTCTCATTGTGTCAATACTAGTCTCTGCAGGTTTCAAAGCAATAACTAGACCAACATGAATGAAAAAAACAGTGTGCATGAATACTTCATGTACACTACACTCAGAAAGCCATTTATAAACACTAGTTGGAGTAGCTGTTTGCATTATAGATGAAAGCCTAGCAGTCATGTATACACAGAATATAAATACCACCTCATAGATGGGACGTAAATGAAATATTACACAGCTCTGATTTTGTTAATTGTGTTTCCATTCTGCTAAGCATAATCTATGTGCACAACAGATCTGAATACAGATCACACAGAAATGCATATGCATAAAATACTATGCTTATGGCGGTTACGCACTATAATATGTAAACAGGATATAACAATATATAGAGACCTGTAGGTAGTGTAGCGTGATGATAGACATTTGCTAAATTTAAACATGTTTTGCTATACCAAAATTATAGTTTTTGCAATGGCCTAATTAGATCCTTAGAATCCGGTTTGCTGTTCTATATCTGGATGCCGGCTCCGCGCATCTTTTCAACGTTACATGCTCAGAATGACCAAAATTAGAATTTCCACATATAAACACATATGCAAACCAACCATGATGTGAACTTAAAAAGGAGACTTCCTTTATTTACTTCTGTATTGTGTTGCTTTTTTTTCCATATGTTGAGCTGCTGGAATAAATTAGTTCAAAGGTTTGTCTTTTCGAACAAAGGATATTTAATGGCCATTCCACACAAATATGCGTTTATATATATATATAAAATTTTAGACCGCACACAACCACTTCTTCAAGCATGCAATAGATTCAGACCATTTAAATTGTGCCCTTTTGGTATATACGTTTATAAATCACTTACTCCTGCATTGTTATTTGTCATCCTTTGATTTTGAAAATAAAATAAGGTTTGGAACTGATTGCATTATTCAAGATTAATTCAAGGATAGATGGTAAACATTCCCATGCAATACAACCAGAACTCTTTAAATTAGATATTGTGCAGGACAAGGAAAGTGTAATTTAATTTACTGTAACATGCTTCACATCCGTACAAAGGGCTAGCCGTGGTTCTATGAGCTGCCTGCAAAAAAGCCATAAAATGAGATAGAAAGCAGGAACTGTCTCCCCTTTCCAAATGGTTCACAAGAAAATATATAAAAAAAAAACCCCAAAGACAGAAGAAACACCTCTCAAAACAGTATATTTTTTCCTTCACATGCTTCTGAATAGGAAACTATTATCTGTAAACAGGATAGGAAAAGGACATGAAGCGTTTCAAGACTCGAAACAAAGCTAAAAATAATGTGGTGTGAGTTGCAACTTGCAGGGCTAAAAATAGTGATGTGAAAATGGATTGACTGTTGGCATTACTAACTTACGGGAGATTGAATAGGTCATCGGAGGAGATGAAAAGAAGAGTGGAAGTAGTACAGTAGCAAGGCAGAGTGGACCTTGTTCTAAGAATATAGCTTAAAACATATCTTTATCTCCTCAGTATATATAGAATGTAGCACACAGAGAGACAAGCCTGGTTTAATGTGATTATTTTTATTATTATTAATTATGTTTGTCTATATTTGTTAAAAGACTAGTTAACACTGCTGTGGCGTGCATTGAAAATCCCCCTAATGTGTGCCAGCTAGTCATTGTACAAATCCCCCTAATGTGTGCCAGCTAGTCATTGTACAAATCCCCCTAATGTGTGCCAGCTAGTCATTGTATATATCTCAGTGCTGGTGTCATTGAGGAACTGTATGGCCACTGTTGTCAAACACCGATTGACCATCACACCAGCCATCACACTGAATGGGCAATTGTATTAATCTCTTGTATTACATTATAAATTAGCTGTATCATAAGGTCATCCTTAATATGGTAGCATGTTTAGGGTAGACACAACTTGAGTCCCTTGGCCTGGATATCTTTTTAGTTATTAGGACTTCCCCTCAGCACAGATTGTATCTAGACACTGGTTGGAATGTACTTAACCTGGGGCACGGGATGACCAGAATCAAAAGGTGAGCAACTGAAATGGAAATAGAATCCAAAAGTGTATGTTAGGAGTAAGCCTACTAACCAGAATTGTTGTCCACTCTAAAGATTAAGGTGACCAGGTCTTCACTTATAGGAAAAGAGTATGGTTTTTGTATGTGTCTGTGATCAGCAAGTAAGCTTGCTTTGTCCTTTCAATGCTAGTAATATGCTGACAGTACTTAATGATCTCATTTTATTCCTTAAAATTAAGTAATCCTTTAATGTGCCAAAGGATGAGCAATGCATTCAATAAAAAGGTGATGGTTATTGCATTACGGCTATTGTTGACTGCAGTTCCGATGATCCTCATAGATCATGAGTCATTTGTCTGGATAAAGATGATATATATAGCTTAGTCCTAAATAGCTGCACCAAATGTATGTATAGAAAGGAACTTGTGTAACACCCCCAATCAGAAGGAACATTGTATTACAAAAAGCAAGGGCATTCTAGGAATTAAAGACGCCTATGGATATATTTATACTCCAGAACCAGTTGTTGTAGTATCATATCATATGGTACATACTTGTGTGTGTGTGTATAGGGGTTAAATATTAGCCCTACCCAAGCGAGTTCAAGCATGACTGTGAATAATAGCACGGTAGGCATACCAATGGTTGGGCATCACCAGAATGAGGTAGGGCATTTTTCAGGGCTAACATTTTGACATGCTTATAAAAAATAGTTTCTTCTTGTTGGCACAGAAGGGATTCTGCTACTATATAAATGGATTAACCAACTGCCTAGGGCCCCCACCATTCTAAATAACCCCTTTATGGATAAAGTGGAGACACCAATACTTATATTGCTTTAATGTATATATTCTTTATGGTCATACATATTAGGTATATTTATTTTTATGTAATTATTCTTTGTATTAATTGTCTTAAAGATAGGGACATCACTGAATCTCTTTTGCAGACATCCCCTACAAAACTTGAACCAGGTCTGCAGTACTGGTTGGGTTCTCTAAGAAATGTGCTATACTCACATACTGGGATATGATGTCATACACCAGCACTCCCACTCAGGGGATCCAGTAATGGATTTCAGTCAGATCCTGCTAGGCCTAAACGATTGCCTGGTGGGGACCTGTCATGGAATTTCCAGGGGTGAGTCCTCTTGCTTTCGAAAAATGAATGCAAAGAATTGTTATTAGCGTGTCAAATGTCAATCACACACATACTGTTAATTTTAAAGTTATTCTTAAATATTATGTCCTATTTTAACAGTGTTACGGAATCAGTTTATCTCCTGGTCTCCTACCTATATATTGTAAGAGGCGGTATGCCATGCAATTAATATTTAATAAAAATCATTTTGTTACATATTTACCAAAGTCTTAAGTTACAAAATGATAGCTCAGTGCATCTTTACCAGACATTGAAGGCAACAATGCAAAGAGATGCTGATTAGAATAAAATGAAACCACAGAATCTGCCTGATTTTGCAGTCGCTCAGTAACCTTATGTGAAATAATCAGTCATCGGATGATTGTGTACCTTGCAAAAAACGAGCATTCTCTGATTACAGCTAGTGTTTTTCAGCTCTTCAAAATAAAATGCGGTTGAGACCATTAAGCTTCAGGCACTTAAAGTATTCTAATTTGACCACTTTTTTTTCAACTTTTATAAGAATAAAATGAACTATTATTAAAAGATCAAAAATGTACACATGTTAAAGACACATGCCTATTGGTTGTTACAAAATGTCATCCCTTTTCTATAACCTTAAGTTTAAAATACAATAAGCTCTAACGTATTGTGTTATGAGGGATTAGTCACATGCTGTGCTAGTATTAAGGATTTGTGATGTATTAAGAGAAAAGCACATTGAATGTTTTGTTATATGGACAGAAACAGGAAGAAGTATTTTTGTTTAGAAAGTATACTTCCTGCCCAGTGGTCTATTTATTTGGGTTTCTGCTGCAGGAACTGACCAAGACAGTTCCCTCCTTCCAAGACTTTCCTTGACAAAGGATACGTGTTCATCCTTTGTTTCGCGCCTCTGAAGAGTACTATGGAGGCTGTGCTAGGCCAAAAGTACATCACTTAAAAGGGGTAGGATAAAAGCGCTAAAAGCAACAACAACAAAAAACGAGAGAAAAAAAAAAAAAAAAAAAAAAAAAAAAAAAAAAAAAAAAAAAAAAAGTCCTTTTTAAAACAAAGTTATTATAGATGATGATGTAGCAGCAGAACCACTTGCCAAGGTTTCCTCTTCTTGGCTTAGACAGGTAGAGTAGTTCACAAGGGGGTTAGTGGCTGCGCTCTCACGGATGTGTATGAGATATATAAAAGAAAGAAAAACACAATAGTGCAATATGTCTCAAAGCTTATTTTTGTTTGAAATAAAGGCCACAAAGGGCTACTCACATTTGGTAGGGGCTTCTTCAGTTAGCCCCAAAGTATACGCTTGGGCGATATAATCCTCGCCTTAAAGATTTCTTTGGCAGCACTATGTAATATGGGCTTCTTCAGTTAGCCCCAAGATGTGCATTTAGGTGGTATAATCCTTGCCTTGGAATTTCTTTAGCCTCAGCCTTTGAAGCAGTCTGGAGTGTCCACAGTTCCTTTTTGGTGAGCAATGATAGAGTTGCTCACTCCTCAGCGCATAGGTGGTAAAATCCCCACCAAGGATATAGTTGTGGCTGACAAGATATTTTGTCTTATAAATTAAAAAAGATCCAGGAGCTCCTGGATCTTTTTTAATTTATAAGACAAAATATCTTGTCAGCCACAACTATATCCTTGGTGGGGATTTTACCACCTATGCGCTGAGGAGTGAGCAACTCTATCATTGCTCACCAAAAAGGAACTGTGGACACTCCAGACTGCTTCAAAGGCTGAGGCTAAAGAAATTCCAAGGCAAGGATTATACCACCTAAATGCACATCTTGGGGCTAACTGAAGAAGCCCATATTACATAGTGCTGCCAAAGAAATCTTTAAGGCGAGGATTATATCGCCCAAGCGTATACTTTGGGGCTAACTGAAGAAGCCCCTACCAAATGTGAGTAGCCCTTTGTGGCCTTTATTTCAAACAAAAATAAGCTTTGAGACATATTGCACTATTGTGTTTTTCTTTCTTTTATATATCTCATACACATCCGTGAGAGCGCAGCCACTAACCCCCTTGTGAACTACTCCAAAAGTACATCACTGTTCTGCATTTGCCTTGTGACATCACTGCCCATCTTCTATATCATTGGCAGATTTTGGCTATTTCATTAAATTGAATTAAAGTTGACTAAATATAGTTGAAAAGTATGTACACAGAGGTATCTAAATTACAATTTATAACCTTTGTCCCTATAGTCCACATTTGCTCTCAATGTAGTACTTGTTTGCCCAATCATACAGCACATTGTAATATGATGGCACTAAATAAATAAATAAGTAATAATAATAATTATATTATATGTATGATAGTCATTCATATATTCTGGATCTTAGGGTATGTGACCATCCTGAAGAAGGCCAACTTGGGACATTTTTCTGGGCTGTTGGAACCTTATTGTATATGGGTGCAATTCAGATCAGACCCCTTTCTTGATGGTCACTCTCACTGTAAGTATGATGTTATGGACATGCCCAACTGTCACATATGTTTACTAATATATACTATCTAATATATACAAATAAATCAGGATAGATTCCTTTTAAGAATGTGCCAGTGATATCAGTATCATTTTGTTTTATTAATGCAAATAGTAATGTATATTTACGGTTTTCTCATTAAATTAGTTATGATTTGTTCAATGTATTTGTGACCTCCTCTGGCTCTCAGGAGGTAACCAAGGAAGTGAGCCATATCTGGAAAATCCGCAGATATAAATGCTCTCGTTTAATAATACATCTGCTTACATAACAGATGTCTGCAATGTATTGAACGTATGTATCCAGCTTATTTAATTTGTATTTTCCAGCCACTGTTTATTCTGACTAGTTTCATATTATGATAATATTTGCTTTTGTCTGCCGTTTTTCTGTATGAACTGCACAGATAAAATAAATAAAAGTAATGTGATTTTTCTTGCTCTTAACTTCGCACCTTTGGAAATTCAATGTGAGGTTTTGTATGAAAAGCTCTATATAACTCTGTCCACAGCTGTTTCTATCAGCAGGGCTTCACAAGGTATTCACTAACTGTACCATAGCTGAATGTATTTAGTTTTTTTCCTTCATTGCAAGCATGGACAGCCATCTTTCATTGAGTTTCCAGTGTAGCAATGGAAAGTGACTGGTCATTGAATTGTATTTGCATTAAGGGCAGACTCCTACAAACAGTGTCTTTGTAAACTCAAAGTGACAAATCTTATTGCTTGCACTGGTCCTGAGAGCCTCTGGTTCTATTGCGCTTGTTATTCATTGTGGAACAAGTTTAAAGCTGTCCAAAAATGTTACTCTTACGAAAGAAATTTCACAATTTTAGATTACAAAAATATATGTATGAAAAGTATCTGGAAAACTGTAGTTATATGCAAACTTATTTAATGTCCAAAATTACATAAGGAATCAAATGGGTTTTTTTCTTCCAAATTTAGAGTGGAAGTGATGTGTATATTGCACCATGTGTTTTCTATATCTTGCTTTCCTACTGGTTAATTTGCGGGGTGAATACCACAATACACCATTTATGTAAGCTTTTCTTTTCAAATCCCTGGAAAAAACAAACAAAAAAAAAATGTGAATTCCAAACCAAAATAAACTCATACACTAACATTTAGAAACATAATTTGACATAAGAATACATTATTTCACAGGCCTTTTGTACTTGGTGGTAAGGTCCACCTTTGCCTTACGCCACTTGTCCAAAGCATTCTAGTCCGTATTGTTTTGTGAGACAAAGCAAGCGTTTCCAGATACTCCACCCCAAGTCATTCCATGCAATCTCATTTTTTTTATGTTACTGCTTATTGCATCACTAAATTCATATACAACGCACTAATATTTCTCCCTCGATTAAATTAGTTTTGAACGGTACTGGACAAACAATAACACAATATGGTTTAAATGTATCTTTGAGAAAGGCTTTTTATTTTCCCACTATGACAAATGGACTAAACATTTCGAAATGTTATTATCTTCTTATTTCTTTAGGATTACGACATATGTATTCATCCGGTAAACAAAATATAAAGGTACATTTGTGTCGAATGAACAGCCGTACAAAACATATAAAATAGAAATTTTTTTTTTCAAGTTTACCTAAAACATGAAAAAAAAAACGGCGCCCACGAATAACTACAGACAATGTTGAGAACTCGTTAATCCAAATTTGTAGTTATTTTTATGAGGTTTATGAAAATGCTTTTTGTTGCACAGTTTGTTCCAGTAATGCCGGTAATTGTTGTTGTAAATGTGTTTAATATGTATAATTTGATTTCCTGTTTTATTTTACTAATACGCAATTTTCCGTTTTTATTGAAATTGTATCTCTTCTTAAAAAAAAAAAAAAACTTGATAAAAATGTATCCAAAACAATGTAACTCTAATGGTTATAATACAAAGAATAATTAGAATTCTCTTTCAGATATTGTGAACGCATTGAGGGAAATTGTAAATCCCAGGGTTTATCCTAACACGTGACTGTGTAACTTTGTTACTAGCCTGGTGTCTACAGACATTTTTCCATGGGGGGAAGGGAGAAGAACAAAGTCAAAATCATAGGGGAGAGTGGTAATTAACAATCCCACATGCATGCTATTAACTGCTTGAGCTGTCAACAGGACCAGCAAAGTGCAACATTGCAGAGCCATGCCCATGATTTATCTGCTGAAAGAGTTAATAGGAACAGATAACATCATATAAGTTAGAAAAGGTGATATTATCTGTAAACTCTATTATTTGATTAATGCAGACCACAAATGGCCATAGTGACGCACCTTTTTACAGTAGTAAATATACAAAGTCAAACTGCAATACGCATGTAACACAACAACGCATACCTACTAATAAACTGATAGATATTATCGTTGGAGACGGTTGAAAATTGCCCTTCATTTCCCCACTCATAAAAGCCGCTGTATCCATTTCTTTAATTGTCTTTAAAGAGATATCCCTATGTCTCTGTTAAGGAAACACCGTAAATAGATTTATGGCCAAATCTTTCTGTTTTAATGGCGTCCGGAGTCAGTACTAATATGGTTATTCCTTGTTATGTGATATCTTAAAGCAAGGTGAGTTTCGACATAAGCTTACGGGAAGAAGTGCTAAGGACATCAGAATCACAAACTTTTGTATAAAACGTGCAGACCTGTGAAATGGGAAATTGCAAGGGCATGCCTGTGACTAAGAACCTATTAAAAAAACAACTCCTCTCTCTTCCTCTTTATACGTTATCGCTGTCTTTCCCTTTGCCTCTCTCATTTCAGTTAAAACATTTAATATGCCTCTCCAAGAATAATTGTCTCCTTAATGTGAGTTAAGTGGGTTTTTAAAGGCAAAGTTGAAGAGAGCCATGTCTCTGAGGCACCATCTATTCTGAAGAGTTGGTGCAAGGCTTTTGAATGATAGCCAAAAAAGCCTCATGTTTCTTCTATGATAGAAAAAACCAGAGTTAGTACTCACGTCCCCCAAAGCTCAGTCACCAGATGGACATCCATCCTTTGCTGTTTAATAAGCTCCTATGCAAAAGATAATTGAAGGCTGGAACAAATATGACTTTTATTTAGTTTTGGTTCTGCCACAATAAAAAAAACTGTAAATAACCTGATTACAAATACCAAACATTTACAAAATTATATTAAAATATATATGCTGTTTCCATGACCACCATATTTCACAGATTTAAGAAATCAAAGGTGTGATTGCCGTTATTGTCAGTGTTATGATGTCTAGACAACCTTTTTTCATAACAAGTAACAGAATACTTTATCCATCTACACTCAAGGGAGTGTAGATACATAATAGCCAGTTGGGTGTAAAGATTAAAAAGAAAAGAAAATGTATTAATGGCTGTATGTGGGTTGTTCAGATTACATCAAACTAATTATTTTGCAGACATACTAAAGCAAGCAATTTAACTTCATCATTTAATCCTCCAAGTGAAATCTATTTTTCTTTTAGAAGGAAGAATGGTTAATGACTGGTATGTAACCATTACTTCTTTGACATTATACATTTAGAAAAGCAACTCTGAAAGATAGTCATTACCCAAATACATCTGTAAATTAGGAAGATTATAGATACAGTTTTATGCTGTAAGCAGATACATTTATGTACTAGCATACATTGTAAATAGTATATATATATATATATATATATATATATATATATATATATATATATACAGTGTGCATAGGTTTTAGGCAGGTGTAAACAATGCTAGAAAGTGTGAATGCTTTTCAAAAATAGACATGTTTATTTTTATCAAAATGAGTGAACAAAGGAAAAATCTAAATCAAATCAATTTTTGGTGTGACCACCCTTTGTCTTCAAAACAGCATCAATTCTTTTAGGTACATTCGGTACATTTAGGTACATTTCGGTACAAGTCAGGTACTTTGTAGGCTTATAGTTAGGTCTATTAGGACTTACAATTTTACCAAACAGGTGCTAGTGATCATCAATTAAATATGTAGGTTAAACACAATAATTAACTGAAACAGAAACAGCTGTGTAAGAGGAATACAACTGAGTGAAGAACAGCCAAACTCACTAAGAAGGTAAAGTTGCTGAAGGCAGTTTAATGTCAAAAGTCATACACTATAGCAAGTCTGGGCACAGCAACAAGACAAAAGATCTCTCCCACACACACAGGGGTCTCCAGATGTTCCCTACAAGCTGTTTTTAAGCACAAAGAAACAGGCAATGCCACCACGGAAACTTAGTGCAGCAGATGAAAGACACATCATGCTTACTTCCCTTCACAATCATATGTCCAGCAGTGCAAACAGCTCAGCATTTGAAGTAAGCAGTGGGACCCTGGTACACTCACTGCTTCTGGCTAAGCAACCATAATTCCGACATGGAAACAAGGCCAAGCAACTATAGGACAGAAACTGGGGCAGCATTTGAACTGGACTAATGAGTCAGAAGCAGAAGACAGCTTGTTTTCCAAGGGGCTGGAGAGCGGTATAAGAATTTGTTTTGTAGGCAACAGTGAAGCATGGTGTTGGGGATTTGGTCAGAATTGGTGGCCTTCTCAATGCTAAGGCGTATAGGCAGATACTTATCCATCATACAATATCATCAGGCAGGTGCCCTCAAATGTATTCAACAATGACCCCAAGCATACAGAGAAAGTCATTAAGAACTGTCTTCGGCGTATAGAAGAACAAAACGTCCTGGAAGTTATGGTATGGCCCCTACAGAGCACTGATCTCTACATAATAGAGTCTGTCTGGGATTACATGAAGAGGAAGAAACAACTGAGGCTGCTTAAATCCACAGAGGTTTGGAATAACCTACCGGCTGAGTTCCTTAAAAAAACTGTGTGCAAGTATACCTAGAGGAATTGATGATGTTTTGAAGGGAAAGAGTGGTCACATAAAATATTTTTTTTCGATTTTGATTTTTTCTTGTGTTCACTCACTTGCATTTTCTTAAACGAGAAAAAATTAACTATTGACATGTCTATTATTTAAACCATTCTAACTTTACAGCATTTTTTTCACTCCTGCCTAAAACTTTTGCACAGTACTGTATATATATATATATATATATATATATATATATATATATATATGTATATGTATGTATATATATATATATATATATATATATATTGTATCATCAGAGTTAAATAAATACATGAATTAGAAATGTGGAAGATAATTACACATTATCAAATCTTTTTCAATAACACTTAAAGCTTTACTTTACAAAAATATAAAGCAAAATCTCAAGTATAACAAGATGATTAAGCCATTAAATCATTACATAGGTATTCTTCTCTTCCACTGCTAAATATATATGTGTTATATTTATTCAAAAGGGGTTAAAATATGTATTTATGGAAATTGTTCTTTCTTAGCATGTATTAAAAGAAAATGCTTTCCGTAAGTAACAACACACTTAGAATGCTATTAAGTCTTTGGAATTTTGTGTATTCCCTTCAACAGAAACCTGTCAGCTAAACATTTTTTAATATTGTGGATGTAGAACATAAAAAATCTGTATAAAAATGGTGAGGTGGGAGAATTTAAAACAAATGGGGCTTTTCTATAATTACGATAAAACAGTTCTATATGGAAATGATTCTATATGAAGGATTAATTTGGATACAGGGCTGCTATGTCACGAAGAGAGCAGCACTAGCATATGTAATATGTCCTTTCAATCTGTAGGTTTGCTGTAATATTTCTAGTTTGATGCACAGCTAAACACTATTAAAAATTGCTTAGGTGATACGTTTCTTCAAAGGTGCAATATCTTTTTTTCTGTGATGCTCTGCTGGTAGAGAAACAGAAAATGATCGCTCATCTTCCTATGTCATGTTGCTGTGTTGACGTGAATGCCACTGCCACATATTATTATCCAGGTAAGCTTTCATATATATTGACTATATTGATATTTGCACATCCTAATATTCACAAACAGGCCGTGGGTGAGCAGACCTAGTTTCTTTTGTGATGTTTATTGTACATGTAAGAATGCGGCTCCAGTGTCTCTTTGATGTTGCGTTTATCTACTGATGGCTGCAGATTTTTGTAGTAAATTATTGTAAACAAACTCGCATCCCAAGGTCAATGACTGCTTTCAAACCACCCAATAAAACTTTATTTTGCTAATTTTGTTAACAAACAAGATTGCAGCTGAACATACCATAAAAATGAGTGAAGGATGCTGATACGCAGCCATTACAAACAGATGGTCAAAGTTTGAACACAGTAAACACTCCGTTACATCTTCTCCCTAATGAGGACCCTTACCTTTCAATTTTTTCTATATCATAAAAAGGAAGTTGTCCTTGGGACAACCACGTTTAGGGCCACCATGTAACTAGGGTATTAGTAGCATGAAAAAACTACACATACAAGAAAATAAGTATTCAAGCTTCCTAGTGTATACTTGAGCTAAAACAGAGCTTGATGTTTTTTAACCCTGTAGTTGACAATCTGTTTGCCCTGGGAGACCTAAGTATAGTTGGACACATGGTCCTAATATCGATACTAGCAAGTGATTAGAATGTGGTGTGGCCGAAGACCAGTAATTTGTCAGCTGGGTATATAGCTTTGCTATTTTTTGCACAATGTGGTCATGCCTTAAGAAATTATGGAAAGTCCTAGCCTTTTGGTGGAGAGTGATGGTGAACTGTAAGAAGGAAATGCTATAAGTTCTTCCATAATGATGTAAATGTTTGATATCAATAGCTTCAAAGTAGAGAGTAATGCAAAATGAATCATTTTCAACATCTGCTACATTCCCAAATGTTCACTGAATGGCTCCTATTGTACAGAGAATTGAAAGTGAGTAAAAAAATGTTTTTTTGGAAAACTGCAACTGATTTGTAGCACCCAATAGACACTTGAGAGACTTCTTATCCAGTTATTAAGGGTTCTTACACATTTATTCACTACCATTCAGTCATCATGAACAAAGCGTCAAAACTTCTGTCTTGCAGTGTAGGAGTAATCTTTTTATCTATGGTTCCTCATGTTAGTAGTCAGTTGTTCTAAAAATAGCCTTTGAACTGGTGTCTGATTTTTGACTGATCTTGTTTTTACTTAATTCTCAAAATAGCAAAGGGCAAAAAAGAGACGGAATAGGAAATAATTACATTTTCTAGTTCCTGTAACATACCTACACATCAGCATAAAAATATGGTGCTGAAAGTCAAGATGGCGTTTTCCATAACAATGGGTTATTTAGCCATTTTGTTTAATAAATAAGAATAAAATCTGTAATGGCTCTCCTGTTATTTAACTATACACAGCAAAACCAATATGTCTATATATTCAGATTAAAATGTCCTAGTATTCAAAGTCGAAACAAATATTGGAAATATTTCCATATTTTTTTTAAATTTCATTGCATTATTTAGTTGTATGCAATGTATAATGGTCTGTCAGAAGTAACAATAAAGTGCATCTATTCTCTCTTTTTGAAACCACCCTCAGACCCTAAGTAAATTAGTTAAGTCAGGCATACTGTACAACAACTGGGGATCCCCCCAAAAAGAAAAGACATCAGCAATTAAGTAGTGGTAGTATAAGAGGTTTGGGGGTTTGAATACATGATTAATCTGTTTACATCGGCGCATGAATAAAAGATTTTGATTCTTTTTATAACATTCAACCCAACTGTTAGGTGTGTGATATTAAAATTTTAAAGGGTCAGTAAATGCATAATGCCAGAAGGAAACAACATTAGTTACACATTACCAGAAGCAAACTAAATTAAGACACAGCTCATTTCCTTTCCACCATCAATATTTTACTCAGCCTGAACACAAAACAAAGAATTAATCATTAATGTGGCGACGTACATCCATTATTTCTAATAAGTCACCAAAATAAAAAATATTGATGTTTCTTCATAGGTATGAAGCCTTTTATAATAGCCTACAGAGAAAAGTAAAATAAGATACAATGCAAGGTACTGGGAGATGATTAGTGCATTTAAATTATGAATGGAACAAATATAATGTCCAGGGGGGATTACACCAGGAAAGCAAGGAACTTTGCTGGAACTAGTTGGCTACCAAGCCTCCTGGGCTGCTTTTTGATTGCTGGGAAAACCTGTGAACTCTCCAAGTTGGACCCAGTCTACAGATAAAGCATCACTTCTCCAGTTCTCCAGGCCACTTTCTTCTTTCTCCAGGGGGTCGAACAGTGTTTGGCCATGCTCACTTCCCCACCCAATTTCAGGCTATTTGGGGCTAGCACTGAATTCATGTGTGGCTAATCTGAGTAGAGAAAGAGATATAGATGGCCTACCCTGGGAAGTTCCTGGGTGAGGGAGTGGCATTTAGCTCTGCACACGTTTATGTCAATTCTTGTCTCCTTCCCAATCCACTTATCTGATACAGTAAGCCCACCTCTACTAGCTGTAGCTCTCTCACTTCCCATCCCTCATATCAATTTATTAGTGAGACCTTTTGTTTTACAGTCCAATCAGCATACCTGGCAGCTTCCAAGTTCCAAGAGCCCTTCTTTTTTGGGTCCCCGATGACATCAGTGGGAGTGGTCAATGTAATCAGTGGGTGGGGCCAACACCATTGTGAATGGGACCGGGTGATGTTGCAGGCTGGGCTAACCCCAACTGCTTTATATTTGTATGGGGATGGGAGTGGGAATGACAAAATGTCGCTCCCAAGACACAAGTCTTTGGGGAAAATCAGGAGAGGACTAAAAACTAGAATTCACATTGACAGGCATTTGCTATGTAATATACATTTTTCATATTTTGGGGAGTTTGTGCACATAATGAAAATATAAAAGGTTGTGTGATTAACTTGGTATAAAATTCTGACACGGGCTGTATATCTCATTTCTTCTTTGTGTGTTATTTTCTTTCACAATCAATATCTACTTATGCAGCTGGTCATGCACCCCTTTCACATAAGCAAATGGTCACACTTTACGGCTCAACTCTTTTACGGTTAAGTTTTTTGGTTTTTAGGGAAGAAAACAGTACTCTATGCATCTCACATGAAGGGTCCACCACAGGGAGGTTCTCTTGCAAAGGGGCTGAGCTGGTCCTTTATTATTTGGGTTCATAATAAACTCTCCATGATTTAACCATGCAGGACAAACCACACTCATCGCACACGAGATGCTCACTGGAGTTGGCCATTTATAATATTTATCATATATATGATACCACATGAAATGTTCACCTCCCTCGCAAATTCCTACTTTACTAAATAAACTCCCCAAAATACATGTTTTAACAATGGTCTTTATGTAAGTAAGATACAGATTATCATAAAGTGTGTTTTCTAGGACAGAAGAGGTGATGTGCATTGAGTTGTATGAATATTCAATCTGTAACCAGTTGCAGAATGTGGTTCATGTCAAATAATCTATGCATCAATAAAAACTTAATTTTACTTCTTCCAGTAAATACTATTTATTGCATCTATTAAAGCTGTAAAGTGGATCTGCCACTTTTCTGTCCTATACAAAAAATATACCCAAAACAAGCAGTATTTATGTAATTGAAACTCATCTTTTGACTTTCTTTTTGGCTTCTCGTGGTCTTCATGATTAATCCTCTCAATAAAGTACCTTTTGATTACAAGAATATGTATTCTTAAGAAAGGAAAAATAAAAAAGGGCATTTAACTAAAACAGCTCTCTGTTGTCTTTCCTCGCATGTGCATAGTGTTTGTGGAGCCAACGTTTGATCTGACTGGAAGTAAGCATTATCACATTGCAAGGAGATTTATTCAGCTGAACACATCTCCTAGGTCTGGGGGAAAGGGGAACAACATGGCGGGTTCTGCAGAATGAGCAAAGTGGTTTCTTTAAATATAAACTTATCTACTATATGTATCCAACTAATACTGTATGTCATGTAAGATATGTTGCTATCCCTAACCATTTGCTTGGCTCATGTGACTTCTAAACCATCTGGAACATTACCAGTCTTCCTATGAATAGACACGCTTCAATATTTTCATACTATATGCTTGTGTTTTGATTGACAGTACGGTGTGGCTCTTTATCACCCTTACCCTCATCTTTTATGTATTTCCTCCCAATGGATAGCAGTACAAAGAGAACCAAGTGACAACGCAAGAAAGTGATAAAAATATATAAAGGGTGTCTGGGCATCAGTAAATGAAAAAAAAAGAGGACTTTTAGATCTGAGAGCCTCTCATTCTGTCCGAGTATTTAAAATTAACTGTGAAAATTCATATGACACTTAAGGAACAAAGTAACAAGCAAAGCAGGGCCAATCTTAAAGAAACAGAGATGTCATGATCAATCACTGCTTCATCACTTGAATGTATATAAAATAAAAATATGCCAGCACAGCCTTTCATGTCAAATCAAGTGCATTTTTAAGAGGAACCACAAACTCACATCAATTCTTACAGGTTAGGGATTCTTTCATAATGTCTAAATATAAGCACCAAAAATTGTCTGATTAGCACAACAGATGGAGAGATATTATACACAACTATTACACTGACGGATGTTTAGGCATGAAGACTAAAAAAGTCGTCAGATTTACGATACTCTCCAGTCCACTTGGAACTCAGGAGCTGGGATGGACATTCATTGGATTTATACCACCAATACTATACATAATTAAAAGAAAATTAAAAGTGATCATGGAGCATGTGTTAGATGAGTTGGTCCCACTGTGTACATATAATATAAATATGCTGCTTCTGACACAACTTCAGTCATTCTCATCGCTCATAGAGAAGACTTGTACGTTAGTAATAATATTATAATTAGAATAATTATTCAACTTTACTTGTCGTTCCATAGCACGCCCTAAAGGTTATTAAAGATATTTACAATGTTTTTCTTAAAAGTATGTCCTATCCATAATTATTCCTTGCAGAAATATTTTAATGTTTACTGGTGACCTAATCTGCGTATTTTACGTTGAAATACTGTTAAAAAAAAAAGAAAGGAAAATAGAAAATAATAAAGTCAACCAACTGTTTCAAAGCAAACGTTTCATCGGAATGAGTCCTAAAGATCAGAAGAGACAATCTATTTTTTAATATCATCCTGTGCTTTGCGAGCAGTTCAGATGTTGAGAGGTGTGGAGGCTATGTGTAGGCATGCTTTGTGTTAAAGTGACACTCATTGTGAGATAAGATAAGTTGAGTGAGCACAAAGAATGCATCTATCAACTTGTATACAATAGACTATTTGATAAACATGTGCAACATGTTTAAAGGCATGTTCTAAATTCTAATTATTTTTTTATTTATGTGTAGGTATCAACTCCCAGCTAATCAATTATTTTTTGTGTATTGGGGATATGAGGTCTTCTACAGATCTTGAGTACTATGAGCCAGCAATTACTAATTTCTGTTTATTGATCCATAGCAATCTTGGGCTCTTCAAAATATGCACAACAACAAATATATAGTGAGAGGAACACAGCCCAAATATCATAAAAGGCGTACTCAGATTCCTGGGTTACTGCTACAAAATGACCAATAAGTATACAAAACAGAGCAAAAATCACCTATCTGAGGTAAAAATATTGGCGATTCCATTAAACTGCTTGAGCAATATAGCAATATAGCCATGAAAAATTAGATAGGACTCGCCAAACTTAGATTACTTTGTGTAGTGGAAGGCTAAGCAATATATGACAGTAAAGTGTGTGACGGAATCCCCAATATTTATGCCTCGGATTTTGGATGGTATTCGCTGGGTATGCGCTGAACTCTTGCTCTGTTTTGTTCCTTTAATGACAGGATAACAAGATAAATATTCTCTGTGGTGGTGAAATAACCATTGTTATCAGGGTATTGTGCAAGCAAGGGGAAAATCATTGAGATTTCAAAAAAGTCATGCAGTGAATCAGAAGGCATAAAACACACAGGCTGATTATTATTATTCTGTACATAGTTAAACGTTTTATTGGATCTTCAGCATTTAAATGGGAAACCTTCTGTGTATGGATTAACATTTTGCTGTTAAACAGTTTGGTAACAAAGGTGAATAGCGTCACACTGGAAAGATGTTAGTAACCTATTTGCCAATAGACACTATTTATGGCAGCTGATATTTTATTTATAGCAGCTGATATTTGACTAAACTTATCATATTTACTTAACTAGATCAAAAACATTAGGATGTGGGAGAAGTGGCCCAGTTACCTTATAAGCAGATTAAGCGGTTGCTGCCAATATATATTAATATTAGCCCCTGCTGCCAATATATATTAATATGAGCCCCTGCTGCCAATATATATATACTAATATTTATATTAATGGAAACATTTCACACCCCAAAGGCCAGCCCTGGCATCCACACTGCGGTGGGAGCGTGAGGCCTCTGCTGCGGTGCGCACTGCTGAGCGCCGGATATGACATCATATTCCCACACTCAGGCACTGTGACCAAAGCAGAGGCCTCGCGGAGGAGGGGGGCACCGAGCGGATGCTGAAAATGTATTCCTAAGTGCCTGCTTGGTGCCCCACTCTCTCCTCCCTCGCGGCTGAAAAAAAATTGGGGGGCACAAGGTGGGGCACAGCATGTCGACGCCAATATAATCAGGTACAGCCATGTCCTTGTCCAGGACAACCTACTTCTCCCATATTAAAGGTTAACTGGATAGTAACCCTGCACCTATGTGAGGTTAGCCCTGACTCCTTAATCAAGAAGGGGAGCCCATACTGAGAAGTTTCCAGCTATGCCTACAAATATGGAGAAGGCCTCATGTGAGGGCTTTGTTTAGGACCACAAACAGTTTAAGCCACCCCTGAGTGGGTGTATAGTTGAGAACTGCATAAGAAAAGATTGCATATACAACAAGGCAGTAATACCAGCTACAACCTTGTCATTGTATCCCAGCCCAAACATCTTCCTGGGATTATTAAATCACACACAAGCCATTTCTGTAGATTAGAGAAAAGAGAGTTTTTCTTTCAAGAACACATTTATAAAATATTTACAAATTATTTACTTAGAGTGCAGTAAAGAATATAAAATCCATGGAGAAATATGGTTGTTGAGTATGAGATCAATAAACTAAACAAATAAGATACCTTTTTTTTCCAGGGCTGTGAGATTGTTGATAAATACTCAGACAGAGGACATAAAGCAGGCGCGTGGTGCAAAAGAAGAGGAAAGATCAGGGAAATAAAGACTCCAGGCGGAGCCTCTTGGGCAAAAGATGGATGATGTTACCCAAGGCTGATTTACAGGAGTAGCAAAATCCTAGTTCACTTATTGCTTTGTCTTTCAAATTGATTTAGCTCTAAATGTACCATACATGTGAGTCCCATAAAGCTAATAGAATTAAATTAAAACAACAGAGAGAGAAAGAAGCAGTGGCTGGTGAGGTTGGTCTTTTTAAACATAATGGAAGCGGTCACCACTGAAAAGGGAATTCCAGTTTATCCTTTCAGCAAACGATACACCAGATTGCAGAAATAAGATTAGAGAAATGGACACTACAATGTAGAAAAAATATCTACCATCAGTTAAGCCTAATACAATTTAAGGCACATCAATCACAGTCAATCAGTCTTCCAATCAAACTGATACCATCACCAGGTTAATCTCTGTGCCACTTCAGTACTATACAAAGCATTCAATCTGCTTCATTACGTGATACAGTTTCCAGGTAACAAGGTATTTTTAAGGAACGGATGAATTATTGCAAGGCTAAGATTTATCCAGAAGGGGATTTTCCATTGTTGCTACCTTAGACAATCCTATATCATTTAAGTAAGGAGAGCTACAGCATTTAATAACAAAACCACATTCCCAGCATACATTGACTCATTATGATGATACATGTGCACTGTGCCAACACTCATCCAATTTAAAGATAATTCATTGCACATTTTGCCCTGATGCATATTGATTAAGCAAAATGCAGTCACTGGCATATGGGAATGATTTTAGGAATTAATGGCTTCTAACACAATCTTCATAAAAGGCAAATGGGCTCAGTGGTATAGCTACATAGCTAGGTGGAGGACTCATTTTTTTAACGACTGTAAAATGTGCATTTTGCACTTATTCCAGTGTGCTTGTATTAACCATTTCATGTTTGTGTCTATTTGATAACCACTCAATGGAAGACCCCAGGAAACCAGCCATAGCCTGTAACTCAGATCAGTGTTGGCGAGGAATGCATTTTCTACAAGTGGGTGAAGTAACTTAAGGGATGCATGGGACAAGCCACGGAAGGGAGGTTTTAACTAGCTTGGTTCTGGCTCATGCCTATTCCTTCTGACAGTACCATTATTTCAGGAACCCAACTCAAGCATTGCCAAGTTTAGATGTTTTGCCTTCTATGCAACTTGTTTTAGAGGTGATGTAAATGCTACATACCTCCTGGTGGTGATGTATTTTTTATAGACTGATCAAATCAGCTATGCACATATCTTATTTTTAAAAAATCTGTATATGTATTCATTTTTAACACAATATCGAAATTGTGCAGTTCACATACTGCACATAGATGGAACCCACTGGGTCGTTTCACAATTAACATAACCACTGTGTGCATATGGACTTAATACAGATGCTGTACAATTCACATCCTACTGCACATTAATAGAATCCGCTGGGTAGCTTCAAGTTATGCACATCTCTTGACAGACAGCCAGTTTTAATAATGTCCTTAAAATGTACAAAATGAATTAGAGGTTTTGGAGAAGAATTTTGAGAAGGGATTACTAGACAGCAAGTCACTTAATTTTGTTTGTTCGAAGATAACTAAAGCCTGTTTGCTTCTCAAAGGTTGTTTTTATTGTGGCTCTTTAAGAAAAACTCAACATAGGGTGGAGATTCTTCATGGGAGGTCACTGCTATTGTCCTTGTGCAGCGTACACTACAAAATTAGGCCATTAGTCATTTGCATTCTGATGTGGCTACTACTTTTATTTCACCTCCCAAACTTATCTGTAGTTTTTCTCTCCATATATATATATATATTGACTATTTCTAAAGGAACAGATACTACCATAATCGGGCCCCATCAAATAACAAATAATGTTCCTGGGATTTGCATATCAAAGGATCCCCTGAGATATTTCATATTGATGTTGATACTGTATAACCATAATCAATGGCTAAACAACCTAAAATGTGTTTTCCATTCCTGGGGAATACAGCCTTGGGATTCCATCAAAAATATCATGTGAAAAGAAAAATGAGGCTGATATGACTTATTTCTAGCACTCTATTGATGATTTTGTGTCTTACAATGGCATTCTACTGCTGACTATTGGAGGATACAGAGCAGGCACAAGTCTCTGTATACTTGTTAACGCAATAATATAGCGGATAAAAAATAAGTTGTATCTTGTCAATATGCAACAGTTGTTGACTTGCAAATAACCCTTTCCCATGTTTTGTGATTGATTCTCTTTCATGTAAATTGCCCTGTGTGTGTCCAGCGGCATCGCAGACGAGTACGTCTCTTTATACCGATATACTTTTGCACATCTCCTAAAGCCATGTTTTTTTTGTGTTTGTCAACAAACATTAAGGGTCGGAATGAGCTATTATCATTACTGCTATGGCATTTGTTTTGGATTCTTTATGTTTGACCTCAGGGTATGAACAAGCAGCATCTTGCAATACCTTTTGTCAACCCTTTTCTCTCAGTAAGCTCCCCTGAGAGATGTAAGGATTTTTAATCAAGCAAAATTGAAGAAAAGATTTTTGGGAGTGCAATATCTTTTGTGACAGGTTTTCCATCACGCTCTGATAACATCTTTCTTTTTCAACTCCACTGTCCTGTGTTAGGAGGAATATTGTATTTTAATAAATTTATAGCAGGCACAGAATCATATCTCAGACTTCTTAACCACATTCCTCCTGCAAATTTGTTTTCTGGAAAGGTTATCAGAGCTGGCATGGGTAATATCATTTAGTCTATTCATGCAACCTTTCCTTACACCCCGCCCCCAGCCAAGAAAAGCCTAGTGATTAAAAATGATTCATGATTCAAAATTATGTTTATTATGTCCTTATTAGATTTTTTTTATTTCTCTTCATATTTTACTCCTGTGTGTTGATTGCTTGTTGATAATCTTGTTTTCTTGTCTATGCGGCCACAAGAATCAGTGATTAATTACCATGCCATCAGTGCGCTCATCCAACAATCTAGAACTTTGAACTGGTCCTTTATAGACCCTCTTCACTGCCACCCAGTAGAGGAAGAGAACATATGCCGCTGTTTAACCCTGGTGGTCTAAAGTAAATGCATTCACTGAGGCATAAGGTACTACTTTCAATTATAATACTCACAGATTAAAAGGTTCAGCCTTAGTTCTGTTGTAGGTTGACATCTTCTTTTTGCAATATAAAGTTTAATTCGCTTGTATTTTAATGGCAAACATAGCCCACCCACAGAACCACTATCATGACCTGCATGTGCCACAAAAATATAGTAACACTATACTTAATTTAGCATTAAAATTTTAAAAATAGAAATGGGCAAAAAAATTGAAGCTCCTGTTCCTGCCTGCAATCCCAAAGTATAACATAGAACAAAGAAAAGCCCTGTGACAGGGATGTCTGGCTAATCTGAGCCTTACTACGGTGCCCAAGACAATACAAGGTTTGTACGCTACACCTATTTCCCAAAGCCCTCTCCAAATCTCACGTCATGCTCATTATTCGTTTACACTTACTCCTTGGAGGGTTTGGGGATAAACACACACCGAGTGCACTACTGTACGTCAGCATAAGGAAAAGGTGTTAGAAAAAACAAAGGCTCTAAAGACTTTTTAATTCCAGGTAAATATTGGAAAAAAAGGACACCTAAGGAGAAGTTCCTTTATAGTACAGGTTTTCTTCAAAAAACTGCCAAATGCACTTTTATGCGTTTCCTGTTTGTTCTTAAAATTTGGCAGAACATTTCCTTTAAAGTTTTATGTTCTTCCAGAGTCAGCTGCACAAATATTTTATTTTCAGAAGAAGGTTCAGTACTTAAGTGGGGGGGAGTAAGATTTCAGCACAAATTTAGTAACAACGAAGAACGCTTCATTGGTTTTACTCAAATTGATTTAGCAATTATCCTCATGTAGTTCCATATTCTTCGTCAATGGCTTATTCTTTAATGTATTTTTTTTTACAACAAATAACAGCTTGTGTTTCTATGGTCATTTCAAACAAGTGATGAACAGGAAAAAGATGCTATATTAATGTAACACAAACACTTTCTTTTTGATGTAAGCTGTCCCTTCTAAATACATTCCCCGGCTCCTTTCTGTCCAAGGTGGTCAATTCCCCATCCTGTGTCATACCTGATCGGCTAACCAAAACAAGAAAAAACTAAACGCCAGGGGAGATAAGATAGCATACAGGGCCCTTGCAATAACATTAACATAAAAACAACAGAGTGATAAATACCACAATCAGTACAGTTCCTCCTACTAGGGTGAGAAAGGTCTCACTTATAAACGACCTATGTGCTTGCCACTGAATAAACACCTTGTTGACCACAACAACTTTTATTATATATCAGTAGCAGGTAAAAAACTAACGGCCGCCACATATCTGTGAGCAGATGCTAAAACATTGAGTAGTGGTGAGAAAGCACCCATGTAGTCACGATCCTGGAGTCTGTCAGGAAACACTATGAGAAAATGCTGGTTTGCAAACTATGTCACTTGTGCTCCATCTGAATCACTGCAAGAAAAGCCTGAAAAGTTTTTTCTCCTTGCGATTGCTGAAGAATGCATGGGGTGAGTCTGTTGCTTTCCCTTATGGATGGATAACCCTACAGTTAGCACCGAATGCTATGTGTCATTCATACAACCGACTTCTCCTTCCTATTTAATTTGCCAGCATCTGGACTAAATGATAAGAAAACATTTAGTTTGAATGTTTTTCTAATTGGTGCCAATACAACAATGTGGCATTACCAACAGACCACCAATGGGTACTTTGCGGAAGAATGTTTCATGCAAGGCAACCACCACCAAAAGCTGATGTATTAAAATATTGAACTCCATAATCCAGAGTAGACCCTTACCTAATACAAGGTCACAAGTAGCCTTTTAACACCAACTCTTTTTTAAGGAATGTGTCAGCTCCAGTAGAAGACTTTGTGTCTAGAGTTTTATGGCATATAAACTGGGCTAATAAAATATCCATTAGACGTTAATGTTGGTGGACATTCACATTTTCCATAGAAAATGAGGACATTTTCAATAAAATGCAAAAGATAGGTAAAACAGAATCCTAAATGAAAAACACATTGCACAAAACATATCGCTTGTGCTGAAGATTCTATGCTGTGGGCAGATATAATAGATATGGAAGAATGGAATGATAGGCATTAGTATTTTTCATCTTGCTTTCGATGCAAACCTCGTTATCAATCAATAATAAAAAAGACTTCTGTTGAAGACGTTATTGCACTCTTCTAGGAAGGAAAGCAGTTTAACAAGTTATTGATACGCCTTATTCTTTATTTTCTATGTCAATGTCATATTTTCCATAGTTTGAGTTAATGTTGTTGTTATGCTTGTGCTTATCTAAAGAAACCTATGCTGGATTGAACCGATAAATAAAAACAATGAAATACATCATTTACACAGTCACGCACGGAACTGGAGCATTTTTCAAATTCTTCATATTTTGTAATGTCATGCAGAGTGTTGTTAAAGTGCTTTGAATTCTAAACTGTAGAGAGACCCAGTTTGAAAGGGACCTTAGTAAGGAGGAATTTAGCAAGTAGGATTGACACAGCCAGGGATGATTGCAGGTAATAGATCTGTAGACACTTTGCTTTCTCGTTGTCTGTGCAGGTAGACAGAATGCTTGCGGTATTTAGGAGTGACGTTGTCATCTCAACTGTCTTCTTCTTTGATGCCTGAACTTTAAAAAAAATAATATCATGGCTGTTACACAACCCCTGCTGGCAGACCTAGCGTGTATATTATTTTACTTTTTATACCCTGAAGGCCCTCGGAACAACAGATCTCTCTGACAGAGTGGGGGTTAGGGAATGTAATTTGATACACAGACAGATTCACTGCTGTCAAACAAAGGAACCCTACAGACATCTAGGACACAAAGTATATTGTGATTATATACCGTATTCGTTTGCGCTGGAAAAGCAGGGCGCTTGCAGGTGATTTTAGCAGATAACTAAAAACTATTACCATTTTAAATAGACTATAATTAGTCACAAGTGAGTTGGTTATTTAACAATTAGATGTAATTAAATTGAAGCCGCAGCCCACTACTTCACTAGTTTTTAATTTAAGAGATTAAAATCCGGCAAAAAGAATTATTAGGAAGTAAATCTTAATTAAAGCAGCGCATGCTTTCTTACTCATTCTGCTGCACACATCTTCAGGGTTATATCTCTTTCTCTTGCACTTCTTTTGACTGCTATTTGGATTTATTCACTAAACCCTGAGTTGCGCCAGCTCATCCCTGGCGAGTGAAGAATAGATAAACTTCAGCTCAGAAAGTAAGTTACAGCAAGTTTGACGGCAAACTTTACATGTCTCCCGGGAGCAGGAATAAATGGAACCATTACAAGGACGGCTAACATCTAGGACATAAAACCATCTATTGAAACTGCCCCTGTGAATTTGTGACTGTTCGCAAATGTGGCCCACAATTCTCCTTACCTCTGCCCTTGCGGCAGTTTAGGCCCTGCTGAGTTTAATGATGTATCGGAAGCTGATCTTCCAAAATCATTCTTAACCTTAATCCAATTTAAATCCACTGGGCTGCCTTTAGCAGGGTTTTATTTATCAGCTGATTATCAGATACCAGAAGCCTCCTAGGTATGCTCACCACCAGCAGGTTTTTGCACGTGTTCTGTAAATTAGTTAGGCGTTTAGTCAATAAATCCCTGTGTGTACAATTTCAGTTTGCCTATTTCCTTCATGTATAATATATATCACAGAAATACAATGATGTATATATCAATATTTTCTCTTGATTTGATTTGATATAAGTAAGGAACATTCACCGTATTCTTTCTGTGTCTTAGTTACCTTGTTTTCTGCTTATCTGTCTTTCACTAGTACATCTTTTCCCATTCTTTTCACTCTTTTCTCAGAGATTATATATTGCTTACACATCTGAGCATACCACTTGCTATCTCAGCGTTTTCATCCCCCTAAACTGCATGATACAAACCAGCCACCAAGTGTTACTGCGCAGACCTGAAATCACAAACTGTGATTGCAGATACATTATTTATCTCCATTGGGCATTGATGGCCTTACTTGTACCTTCGTTTTGTTTTGTTGTGTCCAAAGACCATCAATAACTTGGAAATAAATAATGCATTCAATCATAACACATATTAAGTTCGTTGTTTACTTTTCAAAAGATTTAGACATGGACATGGAATTCTCCTTTTTTTGTATATTTTTGCCCTCTAATTGTGGCAGGTGAATCCGTTTATGGAAGGCAGATAAATGTGATGATGCTCATAAATGTAGTGTATTAAATACTTATAATTTTGTAACTATACTAAAGTATTTTAAAGCCAGGTTATTATTGAGATATCCAAATAACACTGTACAGAGCATGATATATTTATCTGGGGCTCTGCATCAAAGGCAGCACCCCCAACCCAAACTTTGTATCTGCGCCACTCCAGCATCTGCGCCATGCCAGATCACAAAACAGAGTGCATATCACAAAACAGCAAGCTGTAGAGATCACACACATCTACATTCCCGGGCATCTAGGAACTATGCAGGACTGACATTGGGTATGCCAGAAAACTAGCACAACCTAAGACTCCCAAAAGACCTTAATCTATTTTGGCGTTTAGAGAAAAAAAAAACTAATATAAATGCCTTTAGTCTTACTAATTTATGGGTTAAACTAAAGCAATCCCTCTAGCCTGCTCATGTTAAAGTTTCCCATTTGCGCTGAGCAGCGCAGCACTACTGCTCTATTATGGAAATGTAGTAATCTGCCTAAGCAGACTATTTGTACATGGCAAAAAGCATAAATTTTACATGTACATTCTAGATCATCCAACTAGGTCAACAAATTGTTGTACCCGTCTTGACTAATTTAACACAATGTAAAAAGGTAAAACACTGAATATGGCTAGCAAATCTATGCACATTGGAGCTTCATCACACAAATTTGATAACCAATTTTAGCATGACATCTGCATTTCCCAAGAAAGTCTGTATTTTGGAAGATCTGCTGAGGTTTATTTGCTTGAGAGTCCATGTACCTTTAATGGGAAACCATCATAGAAAAAGCTCTGAGTGGTTTTCGCTTATCAAGTTTTCAGTACCCGCTCGGCGCCCCTCTCTCTCTCCTCTGCGAGCCCTCTAGCTCGGTCTTGGTGCCGGCTTGTAATGCTGAGCGCCGGAATATGATGTCATTTCCGGCGCTCAGCAGTGAAGCAGCTTGCACCATGGCAGAGCAGGGAGACTGGCCACAGGAATGCTGGAGTGGAAGGTAAGTGAAGTACAAAGGGGGGGAGATAGGGTAGATAATAGGGAGGGGGTAGATAATAAGAGGGTAGGAAGGGAAGGGTAGATAATGAGCGGGGGCGGACAGCATTTCAAACTAAGCTCCAGGCGGCACTATGTCTTGGGCCAGCCCTGGTAATAGAGGGTCGCAAAAATGTGAAGGGGCAGGTAAAACTCAGAGGGAACATAGCTTGGTAAAGATTTGTTATAGCATGGGCATTCTGGGAGAAAACTGGAAAAGTCTCAGGTGTTGAATGCATGATATTTACATGATATATGATAATTGTCTTGGCTTATGTGAGACCATGTTTTTCAGACACAAAGGTAAAACAGTAAAGCCCTGTTGTATTATAATGTATTAGGCCATAGTAATGTCACTGTTGGTAAATATGATATTAGGCCATAATTGTCCATTTAATAATGTGTCTGTGGTCTAATGCTCCACTCTTCATCTTGCCTCCTATAAGGTGCAGGAATGAGCTAGCTTGGTGGTGGGTCAGCATAATAATAGGTCAATTATGAGTCCTTTCCTCTTGGATCAGCCCGAGATTCAAACAATTGCAGAATTACTGCTTTCATTGATATGTATGCACTTTTCAAATAGACTATTTTAACTGCCACTGATAATTGCCTTCCTCTTACATTCAGCTGCAATGTGCCATATTGGACAAATATTTATATGACTCATGTTTTTGTTTTACTAAGCAGTAGGCTTCATAAAAAGTGCAGTCTGTGTTTAGAAGGAACTATAACTACAATCTGTGACTTGGACATCTCATGAGCCAAAAATATGGATGAGATTGAATAAAAAGTGAATTGAAAGAACTGCAGTTTAGGGAATATAGAATTCAGTGGCTGTAACAGTCTAATTAAATTTTAGCCTGGTTGATTGCAATGCAGCTAGGGCAATAAAATCTCATCAATTACTATGTTTTCAATTGAATGATGTTTATTTTCACCAACTGCCATCCAAAAGAATTATAAAGTACTTGTTTATCTGGTACATTGATTTATTTGTTTTATTTCCGAAATCCAAATTGAATCCTTTACTTTCTTTTATATTCAGAGTTGGTCACCCCATGGCCACCCCATGGCCACCCCAGGGATTATTTTCACTTACACTGAGAAGGATATTACATGTGGCACCTTGCTTGTTTTCTTGCTGTGCAATCTCTCATGTTCTATTATTTTTGTCTAGTCGCTAAACACTATTCAATACTATTTAATAATATGCAAATTCCCCGTTAATCTACCTAGATGCATTATCAGCTAAATTCCTAGGCATGTTTGTTTTTGTACCTTTTTTCGTTGTCTGAGTCATACTTTGATGGCATTTGTGTCTGCTACTTATAGCTGGGAAATACCTAGGTATGCTTGGCTAATGGTCTTTCTTCCCATATTAGATTTTGAGGAGATGTGAGGAGGCAACCTGTAGCTAGGTAGGAGTATGCCATGAATGTAAAGGAAAAGTACCAATGGAATGAAGTACCGTATTTGCTCGATTATAAGACGAGGTTTTTTTCAGAGCAAATGCTCTGAAAAATACCCCTCGTCTTATAATCGGGGTCGTCTTCTAATCAGACCTCAAATAGAGGTCTGATTAGGAGACTAAGATCCAGATCCCCCGCACCGCTGCAGGGGACCTGGATCCTCCTGTCGTCGCCCCCCCCCCACACACGCATTCTTACCGGTGCTTCCGGAGGTGAAGTTGGCAGCGGGGGTTTGTATGCGTCCGTCGCAAATACCTTCCCCGACTGTCAGAGACCAGAGTTCCAGAGTTCCTGATCTTTGACAGCCGGGGAAGGTATTTGCGATGGACGCATACAAACCCCCGCTGCCAACTCCACCTCCTTCCGGCTGCCGCGGAATGAGACGTCAACCCGCTGCCCCGGCAATACAGCAAGAAATTGGAAGCACCGGTAAGTAAGTGTGTGTGTGTGTGTGTGTGTGTGTGTGTGTGTGTGTAGGGCATTTCTGGAATGCCTTACACCCCTATATGCCACTCTGGCACTTAGGGGGTTAAAAGGCATATTATGTGGCAGAGTGGCATATAGGGAGGTATAAGGCATTTCAGGAGGCAGAGTGGCGTTAAGGGGGCATTTAATAGTGCACTCTGCCTCCTGAAATGCCTTATACCTCCCTATATGCCACTCTGCCCCATAATATGCCTTTTAACCCCCTAAATGCCAAAGTGGCATATAGGGGTATAAGGCATTTCTGGAGGCAGAGTGCTCTATATAATGCCTTTTAACTCCCTTAATGCCACTCTGCCTCCTGGAATGCCTTATACCTCCCTATATGCCACTCTGCCCCATAATATGCATTTTAACCCCCTAAATGCCAGAATGGGATATAGGGGTATAAGGCATTTCTGGAGGCAGAGTGGCACATAGGGGGTCAAAAGGCATACCATGGGGCACAGTGGCATATAGAGGGTTAAAAGGCATATCATGGGCCACAGTGCCATATTGGTGTGGCAAGCCTGGGGGCAGATGTGTGTAACTGGGGGACAGGTTGGAAAATACAAGAAATAAAAACAAAAAAAAAATATTTTTCTCAATCATAGCTTTTATTAAAAAAAATAGTTTACATGAATTAACATTTACTGGTAAAACTTTTTTCCTTTAGGGTCGTCTTATATTCAGGCTTTTTCTTTTTTTCCTAAGTTAATATTCAGATTTTGGGGGGTCGTCTTATAATCAGGGTCGTCTTATAATCGAGCAAATATGGTATATATCGGTATTTAGTATACTGAAATAAATGCCCCAACGCTACTCTAGTTCTTCAGTGAGCCAGTGGGTTAATATGTTAAAACTATGTGGAGTGGCTCTCATAGCCACTACATGCCTACTCCCATCTACTTTCTACCCACTTCTCCACCCATTCTGTATGCTTGTATACCCTTGCCCTGATCTTGGCCACACTCCGAGAAGAGGAGGTTCTTTGGGCAATCAACCCTGGAAATTCAATAAGTAATTTTCATGTCCACTGCTCACAAAACCTAAAAAAATATGCATTAAATGACTGCTCTCTAACAATTTAGTTTTTCTTCATAAGTGTTTCCTTTTCTACAGAAACCAGGTTCATGCTAGCACAATTTTTTTTTTTTTAAGGTTTAAAAGGTTTTTTGTAAAGTCATTATTAAGCCTAACCACGCTCTCTACAAATTAGTCAGTGTGGAACACAATCTATTGGTAAAATCCTCAGCTGAACACAAAGGCACTCAATATTCTAAGGTGAGCCGCTTAAGAAAAACACATTCTTGAAGTTCGATTATTTAGTAAAAACATGTTGTGCTTATCTTTTAATTAAACTTGCAAGATATTTATAAGCTTAATTGAGAGCCAATTCTATGCTGATATAGCTATCCCAGCTAAGAGGGTTGAGTAACATTTAAGCCAAATAGCACAAGAACAAATGCAGCCTCGTCATACTCTAAGCCACAAAAGAAAAGTTACAAAATACTTCTAAATTAAGTAAAGCTGTTATGATGATTTGGTTTTGTGAGATCTTGCCCTAAGCACAGTAGTGTTTTTACAGGATCATGTTTATTTTGTAGTTTAGTAAATTTCAGTTGGTCACTGCAAATCCCCTGTTTGAACCTACTACAACTTGACATCAATTTGCATGTAAATGAAAAACTTTGTAGGTTCCAGTTGTGCTATTTGTTCCCTTTGACCCCATATGTACAATCATCCAGTGCAGATGGCACACAAGGTCTTTGTTAATCGTTATGTTCTCATTCTGTTTATTAGCTGTTTTGTTTATCCCTAATTAAAACCTGTGATATTCTTTAGTAGTGTTGTGCAGAACATTAACTTTTGCATTTCTTGGATGTGTGGTAACCTTCTCAGATTCTTGCACTTCACTGTTTTAATAGGCAGAGAGCTGTGCAAAGCAAGGAGGACCTAGGTTAACACATGTAAAAACTAAAATTGGAGCCCATGAACACAATTCATAGTATCTTAAAGGGACACTGTCTATATTTTATTATTAATAAATGTGTTGTGATGCAACAAGTGGTCACATAATGTATATGTACTTGTACTTGTACTTGTGACAGTACTTGAGACATATATATTGGTATAAGCTCTCCCGGAACAGAAATCAGTTTGACCCAGTTTGAAATCTGGCTGCAGGTCATACCCTGTGCAAAGGATGTTACGTGATGCCATTAATTGACAAACACACATGGCCTTTTAAGCTCTCTGCGTGCAATGATGGAACATGTTCGACTTCTTCCTGTTTATGGCATTTTATTTGGCAATACTTATATATGAAACTGGTTCAAAGTATGCCTTCAGGGATGTTACACATGGGAGAATACAGAAGGATTCTGCCAGACAATGCAATCAAAAAATGGCAGACCTGGTACAAGCCGCAGATGTTGAAGAGACTCACTGGCTTTTGTTTATTGAAGGCACAATGCTTAATTAATACAATGTTATTTATATATATAAATAACAATAAAAATTAAAAATGGAAATCTGAAAGAAAATACTTACTCTTGTTATTGCAAAGTGACTCAGTGTATCACTAGATTGTATTCTGTTGACCAAATGCTTCTGTCTTCTTGATTCTTAGATACATATACATATGGATTAGATATATATACTGCCGCGACGGCGAGAGAGACCACCCTCCTCCACGCTGCATTCCCGGCAGCCACAGCCAGAAGACAGGTCCTGCTCCGGTGTCCGTAATCGCTCCTCTTCACGCCACCTAGTGGCGCCGGCAGGAACTACATCGGCTTATACTGGAAGATTACATATACGCCACACGCAAGATGTGACGTAACGGCACTTTGAATCTTTGGCGGGAAATCTCTAATTAGTGCCTAAATTCCTGTGCCTATTTAAGAGACTCTCAAACATACAGCCATTGCCTTCTGATGGTCGTACCTATCTCGGTAGTGCCTATTTCAGTACGCGTTCCGGTTGTTTTCCTGTTATTGACCCGGCTTATCCCACGACGCTCCTGCTCTCCGGTATCCTGACCTCAGCTTATGCCACGACATTCCTGTTCGCCAGTATCCTCACCTCGGCTCTCTGGACTATCCCTTACCAGTCCTACCTGACTTCGGTGTCTCCTTCATACGCTGTGTCGTGACAGAAATTACCTGTTTTTCTGCATTAATTACCCATAAAATATGATCTGATCTACAGGACATCTAAGTCACCAGCCATTTCCAATTTATGTACAGAAAAAATATTTCTGTCAACCACTTAAACAATCCATCTATTTATATTTTATTGTAAAATCAGCTCAGTTCAAAACACCTCTGTCTTTGGCTGGATCCATTATAACAAACCCACCTAACTACCTAAACCCACTCTGAACAACAGGCCTTACATATTAAGGGGGGTAATAGGATAGTTTTTGAAACATATTTTTGTCTGTTCCAATAGAAGAGAAACCAACTAAAATCTTTGTCTGGATAATCTGATATAAAACAGAATTTATGTTAATCATTGAAATATGAAAACACACATATATAGTTAATCAGCCAGGACATTTAATTTTAGAAACACTAATTATAGCTTACAAGTAACACTTCTTAGACTGGGATAGAGTATTTGTAGAGAAAAAAAAACACAAGAGACAGACTGTCTTGAAAATAAGCATATCAAAATATAAACCCTGGGGACCCTTAAAAAAACAAGAAACTGAAAACAGAGCTATTAATACAAATACAAATCATGTTGGTCCGTAGCATAACATTATACCTACAACAAATCCATCATATTTTGCAGAAAGGCAATCATATAGCTTAAAATGTTAAATCCAATTATTTAAATGACAAAGGAGGAGTACCATAAAGGAGCATTAAGTAGATTTAATTAAACAGGATAGCTGAGTGTCCCCTTAAAAATTACCATTCCACCCCATTCAAAGGCATGTGTTTGCCATTTTTGTCTCCCATGCTCCTGGGCCTGTAAGAGATGTTTTCCGCTGAAAGTACCAGGAGATCTAACAAAATTTTGTTAACATCAATAGGAGTGCTTTTCTTGCAACTGATTGGCTGCCTTGGGCAGTCAATAGTAGCACATAGAAAAGGACCACAGATGGGGCTTTTCCTTTAAACACCGCTATTTTGATGACACCATTGGAGGGACCTACAATATTTCATATATCCAATGCTAATATCGCTACTTGAATTACTATATAAAGCTTGACCGAGTTTAGCTTGAGAAAACAAGGCAACATGACCTTTTCCATGGGGGGCATAGTTGGTGTTTTTTCTAGCAAATTGGAGGCTTCCTGTGTTCATAATATTAGCTAGCAAAAGCTCTGATGATTAATCAATCAAAACCTGTGTCATTCTGCAAGCAAATTGGATCCATCTGCTTGCACAACATTTTGGTTATTTTAGGAGCTAAAAAAATTTGATTACATTTGGCTCAGATAAAGCAAGTGAAATGACCTTCCCCAGTATGTATCACATGTGCCAACCTAAATTAGCAACTAATGAAGCAGTTTGTAGTTAAATGATTTTAATATAATTTAACTTAATAGTGACACATTGAAAATAGTACATTGAAATCAGGCTATAAGAAGGGGCTAACAGATGTTGGTATTTTTATCATTAATTATACATTTCATTAACATATGATTATTGTCAAACATCATTTGATGGGAAAAAAGCTACTTGCGTGATATATAAAGATCTAGAAGATAGTAAGCATGGTTAGTTGGTTTTATTTGATTTTCTGATGTTGATTTGCATATGGAAGATAATATAACTATAGATGAGATTTAAATAGTTAAATAGTTTACAGATATAGTGAAATAATCTTGAGGCTGAATTATAAATGAAGTACAGAGATGTCAGTGTTTTCCCTTCCCAAAATAACAAGAACATGCATCCAAATTTTACTTACACGCTACAGAATTGAAAGCTTAAATGAGGAACAGATGTTAAAGCGGTGTAATATAGCTTTGTTATTTTGTCAAAGGTAAATATTTAACCTGACCAGACAATGAATCTCGCTCAGTAAAACAGATGATACGTCTCTACAATTTGGCGGATAACATTTTATAATGTATTGTAACTTCTGTAAGGTAATACACACTGCCTAATAAATGTGAGCTTGTGTGTAACATAATCTCTAGCTCTACCCCAAAAACATCTGCAGTTCAATCAGAATGAAATAGCTGCCATTATTAACCCAATCATTTCTGGAATCAGCATCCCTTTTTAACACGAACATTTTACATTTTGGGTGACATTCAAAGTCTTTCATAGAACTAGATGAAATGTTGAATGTTGTTCTTGCAAAAACTCCCACAGGAACTCTAACCTATGATGAGCATGGTGTAGGAAACAAATATTCTACCAGAACCTACAGAATGTGTTTTATAAGGTAGTTGACCATGAAGTAATAAATAGCCTATTGTTGCACAGCCTTTCCATCTGTTTGTATCCAAGGACTCATCTTTGTCAAGACTCAATAATAGGTAGACTGCATTAGACAGGTGTGGTACTGCGAAAAAATAGAACATTCTAAAAAGGCCTCTCCCACCCTCACTGTGTATTCTGCAAAAAAAAAAATTCTAATTAACAAGCTTAGTTAGAAGTTGTACTCATTGAACACAAATGAACAGCCAGATGATACATGAATACTTGTACAGATTGTGTTCTTGGTCATGTTTTGGAGGCCCCAATGGATGTCAAGGTACAAAAAATGTATCAATGCCTGTGCAAAAAAATGAGGGTGTTGGATGGATCTGTGAATAGAAGTATTCTAAGCTAAAGGAATCTGTAGTCATTTTACAATGAAAGCATCATTTCCTAATGTCCAGTACCATTTTTTAATGTCTTTTTGTTTCTTTCAGCCAAGCTATACTTATTTTGGAGCATCTGGGCTTTTAATATACAGAAATGTCCCTGAGGAGATATTGGAAAATATCAGCTATGATCGTAAAATGTTTTTATCTGAATATAAGGAGAAAATATATTATGCACAAGGTATGCTGCCACCAGACCACCACTGCCACCACAAGCTAAGCCTGCCTTCTGTGTCTGGGATGGAACAAGTGTAGCTGTCAGATGTTCATTCATCATCAACATCTCCGTCTGTAGAGCTGCCACACTCCCTCCCCTTCACGGCCTTCTTCTAGAGCAACAGTTCCTAGCCAGGTCAGAGATGTTAGCACCTTGAACCAGTACCCCTGATCCCCCAGAAGTGGTCATATAGATTGATGTGAACACATTTGTCTGTAATCCTGGGCAATGGAGACAATGAAATTCATTTTACTGCATTTCTCCTGGTTAAAAAGGAACCTACATAGGGGTTTTCACACTCTATGGAATCTATCATTTTTCTTTATTATTTGTTAAAATCTTTAAAAAAAAAATCCCCAACTGTATCAAAAGGAATTGCAGATTATATATATTTACATTATAATGTAACCCAATTGTTTATTTTGGACATGTTTTACATGTTTTACAATATATTATAACATATTTTGAAAATGTTTTGAATATATTATTTAAATCCATAATATTATTTTATTTACATCATATCCATTTAATAGATCTATGTTCACATGATATAATGTAGTTGCAATAAAATCAACATATTTTAGATTCCACTTTTTTCATGTATAGATTTCCATGAGCTCTACATATAGTAAATGAAATTGTAACTTTAATAAATTATATTTCTTTTGTCATTAAATACTACTGTTTAAAGTTTTAATATAATGCAGCTGTTTATTATAGCACCGTTACCTTATGGCAAAAGTAAAGTCAAGGTTATGTGAAAAGTCTGAGTCAAGCACTTGTGAATTTTGGCATTATGTTGGCGGGAAATGCATTCTTGCAAATACAATATCTTGTTTGTACGACGCACGCCCTCACTTCTATGGAATGAATGTTACTTCTGTATTCTTGACCTCCACTTTGGATTTCCCCCTTTGTATACTATTTTCACACATTCCATCTTTGTTCCTGGCAAACTGGAGCAGTTAGGATTTCAAGGCATTTTAATCTAACGCTGTTCATGGGTCTATTCTCTTTCCCTTACTTGTAGGAAACAGAATCCATTATTGATCTGCTCATCAAATATTGATAGCCATGGCTGTCAAATGGCTGTGTAATTTTATTGACAATAATGAAAAATGAATGTTGGCATCAAATTAAAAAGAAATTATTCAAGCTATGAACATTTATTACAAAATAATTTTACTAATCTTTCGTATTTAGATGTTCATGGCGTAGGATAGAATTTTCCTGATTTAGTGGTTCACGCACTGCATACCGTTTCTTTATACTGGTATTTTGCTAGTAGAGTTTTATGTAACAATGCCTTTGTCATTGAGCTGAGAGTAGAATTGTCTGATAGATATATTGAAGTGGGACTTGCAGAACCATAACTAAACCTGCCTTTATCTAAAAACTTAGACACAAACTACTATACTCTTGTGTTCCTTCACTAAATCAGGATAATATCTGCTCATTTGCATGGTCTCGTGTTCTGGAAGAAGATGTATAACATTAAAGTAGGGCATAAAATAACGGAATTATGTGATTAAGTTATAGCTTAAAGTAGCGGTTAAAAGGACGCTGAGTGAAAAAAAAAGATAATATCATCATTTTTAAATTCTATGGAGTTAGCAACACATTGAAAAAATAATGTATTGTTTTATATTCCAGACACTCAAATGGCTAAAAAGTAACTGTACAATTAATAATAATCACATAGTTTTGCTTATGTTTACGATAATGAAGCAATTCTCTTGCCAATCCACACTGACCTCCACATTGCACATTAGGCCCGGGGGAGGGGTTCTTTAGCGTTAACTCAAATAGAATTAAACCCATCAAAAGCACGTCTCGTAAACTGTAAATTCTACTGCTTGGTCATTTTTCCATCTTAATATTTATTTTCACTGATCGATAACTGGAATTTTTCCCTGCATTATTACACTTTTGGATTTGATGTGATGCTATCTAGGCCCAGATTGGCAATCAGACAAATGAGGCAAATGCCCTGTAGGCTGGTCACCATTGGCACCTCTCGCATACGTTTATTGCTGCTCGTGTGGCAGATCAAGTCCTTTAATGTGCGCCTGCCATCTCACTACACGCATTATTCATACACTGCAAAAGTGCATGGCCATAGGAGCTGCTACTCCTAATTCATTTATTGGTGTCTGGCTTTAAAGTGCCAGGGCTGCTTTTAATCCCTTGTCCGTGCCTGATGTTTGGTTTAGTCACCAATCTTGTAGATTGTTAATGTGTTTAATCAGGGGCCTCAGTACAGTTAATATACTTTTCTCTAAAATGTATTAGAAAACATCAGTTAACATTGTGAATCTCTCCTAGGGCCCTTTATAATATTGCATGAATTCAGTTTAATGTGGAGTTTGTAATATTCAGAATACCTAACCATAGTAATCCTAAAAATAGTTAACCTCTTATTTAAATAGCCTTGAAAGCAAGAATGAATTCTATGCTTAATCTAAAAAGATAATGCACAATTGTACTTTTTACAAAGCAGTGGTAATTTTAATGTAGAATGTTGGTCACTGGCTTTAAATAAATAGATATTATGTTAAAATCCAATGCTCAAAAAACTAGCTATAATTCAGTGGGTCACTTAAAAAAAAAGTTTTTCTTTGGGAACCCTTACGAAAAAATTACTGCAGTTTTTCTGAAGTAATACTGCAGTTTTTTGGACATGAAAAAACTGCAATACTGCATTTTTACTGCAGTATTACTGCACATTTACTGCACTTTTACTGCATTTGTACTTCACTGTACTGCAGTTATTTTTGTACGGAAGTACAAATGCAATAAAGCTGCAGGACATTGAAGTACAACTGTAGGTTTGCAATAAAAAAAAAGTGCAGTAAATGTGCAGTAAAACTGCAGTACAGTGAAGAACAAATGCAGTAAAAGTGCAGTAAATGTGCAGTAATACTGCAGTAAAAGTGCAGTATTGCAGTTTTTTCACGTCCAAAAAACTGCAGTATTACTTCAGAAAAACTGCAGTAATTTTTTGTAAGGGAAAGATTTGGGCTGTTAGCAATGAAGGGATTTACTCATTGCTCATTTCAGGTATTTGGTATAACATCTAAAAATGTGTTGTTCCTTGAATGATGAACACAAAACTCTCTCAATTAGTTGCATACTGACAAAGGTTAAACTATACTACTTTGCAAGAGCAAAGCTTGATAAATTGTAATCCCATCTACTTCCTCCTTTTCTTTATTCCAGCTGTGGATTGAACATCTGTGGTGACTCAAAGACCAGCCAAGAACTTCATGCTGAGGAGAAAGACCCACAAGCTGTTATTAAAGGAACATGTTTTAAAGATTACAGCTGTATGCAGATGTTCACGCTGGCCATTGGTTATTTGTAATGCTGCTCATTTGTTTGTTGCTGTAATTTTGTATGGAACACACTTACTATACCATGCTGTTCTTCATTCACAAACGTGTTTCTTGTCAATTAATAGCATAACAACAAAATGTTCTTGCATTAAAACTGAAAGGCTGAAAGCCCTGTAATGACCACAGGTCACACCATCATCTGATTGATTAACCTTTTTGATCTACAAGTGTCCGTGTCACAATTTGATTGAATTTCCTGTAGTAATCAGGCCATATATTTATTTGACATTATCTTAGCTAACTTTGTATCCGTGATGAGCCCTGTGAGTAACATCTGTTCTAAGACGAATGAAAGAAAACAACCTGAAAACAGTTATATATTTCAAAAAGATTAAATTTACCTTCTTAATTAGACTGAAGGTACAGAGATATTATATTTATTTCTAAAATTACAGATTGGTTTCCAAATGACACAAAACAGCAGCTACGTTAGCATAGGAGGCAAAGCCGACAATGTTTCCCAGAAATATGGTAGTCAGAATAATACAATGTTGTTGTGAACATTAGTGAACGTTACTACAAGCTATACAGTTTCAACTGGAACCCTGGCCATTCCTTCAGTGTCTAATAGACTTGTCCAAATGGACCAAAAAACAATTCAATTTTTTATTACATTTTTTTGACCATTTGTTTTTGGACAATAAAGTTAATTTCCTGTCCTTTTGGTTCCAATGATATTTGGAGGGCTTTTTCCATTTGTAAAATAAATTCATTTTCACTCAGGGTGACAAAAATGGTTTTGAAATAGCAATATGTTACTTGTACGTATTGCCCTATAACATGCAAAATAGTAGAATCTATTTAGCAGTTTTTTTTCATTAGTTTTTGAAGATGAATAAAATATTTTTAAAATTTTCACCATAATTTTCTTAAGTAACTTTGATGATACGATCAGAATAAAGATATCTAAAAGAGAGAAAAGAAAATTAAAGCTAAACACGAGCACCAAAGTAATGTTAAAACAGCCATTGTCACGAAGGCTACTATAATGAAATCAGCCATTGTCATTAAGGGGCTTATTCAGCTTTTTATGCATGTTGAATTTTTACAGACTTTTAAACATATGTTTTACCTTTAAAGAATGGGTAACGATATCTTGATTTAAATCATGCTAATGCAACCCCTTGAACCCCCCTAGTAGAAATAGTTTTCTATGGACTTCAATGTAGTTTTTTTTTAGAGATTGAAGTGTAGAAAACACAATCTTTCAAAACAATTCATTTTCAGCCTCTATTAATACCACTTAAGGTTTAGACTGATCATTGTATCAAACCCAAACCAACCATAGACAGTCTCCCTCATTTTTGGATGAACCATGACAATCCCCTTTAAAGAACATATTCCAGTTATTTCGAAATAATCCCAGTGCATCTTTCATACAGTCTTTACATCTGTGTCACAAATCTGGACACGTTGCACAAACAATAGCCTTTAGTTAGCATTAAAGGTCATACACACAGAGAAATAAAGCCTTACAACAGACAGTAATGGATTGCCGCAAGGATACTTGATCAGATTATACAGGTTTACAGTAGTTAACTATATTTTTGCAGTTGTTGCAAAGGTTCTACTTGGTACTTTACGTTGTAAAAGAAAAATGACTCTTTTCCCTCATTCTATTGATTGGTTCTTTTGGGATGCTGCTCTACTGGATTGCTAATCAATGCATTAACCTCTCATCCCCTGGGGCATAGCAGTATTTAGTTTAACCAGAAAACAAATTACACATGTGCAAAACTGCAATAAGTTAAAATAATGTTTTTCCTGAGAGTGCTTATATATACTCAGTTTGTAATAATGCAGGTAAAAAGTGATGGTGTTACTAGCAGCCGTATAATTGTATCTGTGATGGCTCCATGGTGTCCTTTGATTAACTGTATTAATTTACTTGTAAAAATATTTGTATTATGATGTCATAAATGGGCACTCTGAGTTAGCTCTTGGGAACTGTACATGGTTGTCAGACGTGTAGGAACTTGAGGAGCAGTCTGAACTATGTCTCTTAAATCTTGATCAATCGCTTGTTTTTTCCTTTTTCCTTTTTCATATCAGGATATTCATGTCATATAGTATATCTACAACAGCCATGATTATCACATATCTCCCCAGGCATTGTAAAAAAAACTGATTTATTTCCAGATTGCCTTTCTGATTTTAACTAGCGTGATTTATGTAGTTATTGGCATTTTTATGTCAATACCGAGGGTGATATATAGGAAAATAAATACACACAGTAGATATATATAATATTGTGTGTTTAGATATTGGATGTTTTAGAGATTTAAAAGATTGAAAGCTGAGATTCATGGGATGTATAGTTGCTACGCCACAAATTATTACATTTTGCAAATATTTTCAAATCTGTACCATCCCACTCTACCTTGCAAAAAATCATTTTCTAAAAAATCAAGTGCTGTCTAAAGGTTAACAGAGAGAAAACAAATAACATAAATATTCCTTGACTATTCTATCACTTACATTACTGAGACCCTGCTGGAATTCATGGAATACTTCATTTCAGATGTGAATTGAATAGACAGTTCTAAAGTGGATTTGATAGACAGCTTCATGAACATTGGAGGTTGCTCTGATTTAATATCTGGCTCTATATGACTCTAAAAACGATGCCAATTTGTAGTATTGAATGGATTTCAAGCTTTTGAAAACCATTTACACTTGTCTTCAATATATTGTAATATTGACAAGGTGGTTTAGCAGGCCTTTGGCAAGAGGAAAGGATGTGGTGAAGATGGTATGTTTATGATAGTTGGCCCAAGTGTACATGTTTCCTTTTGTTAAGGCAACTGATTTATTCAGGGAAAATAAAAACATGATTTTTTCCTTACACTTTTGAAACAGAAAATAAAATTACAATTTCAAATATACCATATCTACTGTCAGATCTCAAGGCCTAGATGCATAAAATAATATACATGTTGCCATTATAAAATGTTATTAGAAAGGCATCAGGATGATGACTTTTCCAGATCGAGCGGGATTAATTGATAAAGGCATTACCAGTAAAAAACAAATTACACAATTTATTGATACTACTTTGTTTTCTAGTACATAAGGGGCATGCATGTACATAAATGAATATACTGTACTTCATAGCAGGTGAACCACCTCTTCATCCTTGCTAAAGAGTGTCTGGCACACCACAGGAGAATTTTGACAAGGGAAGATCTTGCAGATGTTGCAAAATTAGCATCCACTATTCACTTCCATGAAATCATTTTCTATTGTGAGTTGACTGTGAAGATCAGAGTACTTCTCAAAAGAGTTCAATTTTTTAAACTTTTTTTTATAGAAGACAAAATGTATCACATCTGACAAAAAAATACATGAAACATCAACAAAACCATAACTGAATATAGGGTACAATTTGTAGTCTCCAGCAACAGATGTCATTAATAGCAGATTCCAGGTATCCTGTGTGCATCAATAAGCACTTGGAACAATCTGTACTGTTGGGACTGTGGCCATTTAGACTTAAGCATTGCACTTGTGATTGTTCATTGCACTGGTCAGGGTTAGAAAACCTCTGGTCTACTGCTGAAACATATGATGATAACCATGAGAATCATAGCAAACCAGTGTCCAGCAGAACAAGAGACTGTCAATGGAGTTGTAGTCACTGCTTATCCCTGGTCCCAACAAGACAAGTGGGGCTCAAATCCACTTACAGATGAAGTATGAAGTATTTTGGGTTCACATTTTGTGCTGCAAATAATACAAGTTTCTGTGTTTTAAATGTATTATTAACTTACGGTATTTGCCTTTTGATTTTCCTAGGATTGATTCCTACTTATATCTCTTGGCATGAACACCCTCTATTATGTTTTCTCAGAAAAAAATAAAAATGGATGAAATATGTCTAGACACGTTAATTCCCAGCCATCTTCAGTATGTAGCCAAAAGTTGAATTGGCAGATATCATTACAAATGGAAGTTCTGCGTCTGCATAGATAAAAACGAATTTAGTTATTTTCTCAAATCAGATAAATATTGTAATTGATTTTATATTTTTAACATTCACCAATGTGCACTCACAGTTCTTTATAACAAAAAGTATTAATTTTACTTTGTATAGAAAGACAGAGTACTATAGTCAAAAATGTTATTGAAAATGAGTTTAATACTTAGCTGTAATATAGTTAAACAACAGCTGTGTTTAGGATTATAAAATCCACTGAAGACTCCTTCGGAGATTTTCCGGCCATAAATTTACCATTAGACATGCAAAATGTTTAACCAAAAAATGGTTTTCCTCATAATGATCTTAATACATTTATTGTCTCACTTACACAAGTACTTTTTTTAAAATGTATAAATTTTTGAGAAATCTGACATTACACATACATAATAACACTGATAATCTTCTTATCGTGGCACATGTCATTGGGTGGAATATATAATGCAGCAAGTGAACATTTTGTCCACAAATCCTCAAAGCTGAGGAGTAGGAGTGTTAGAAGTAGGAAAAATTGGGAAGCATAAGGATCTGAAGCATAAGGAGTGACCTTGACAAGGGCCAAATTGTGATGGCTAGACAACTGGGTCAGAGCATCTCCAAAACTGCAGTTCTTGTGGGGTGTTCCCAGTCTGCAGCGGTCAGTACCTATCAAAAATGGTCCAAGCAAGGAAAAGCGGTGAGCTGACAAAGGCTGGCCTGTTTGGTCAAATCCCACAGATGAGCTACTGTAGCTCAACTTGCTGAAAAAGTGAATGCTGGTTTAGATAGAAAGGTGTCAAAACACACAGCACCTCACAGTTTGTTGCGTATGGGGCTGTGTTGCCACAGACCAGCCAGGGTGCCCATGCTGAGCCCAGTCCACTGCTGAAAGCGCCTATATAAAAACTGGATCACGAAGCTGGTCTGATGAATCACGTTTTCTTTGACATCATGTGGATTGTTTGATAGGTACTTGTGTGTCGTTTACCTGGAGAACACACTGGAAAGGATGCACTATGGGAAGCAGGCAAGCAGGTGGAAGCATCCGCTGCCCCCACCAGACACCAGGGAGTCAGAAGCACTGGTAAGTCGGGGGGGGGTTCTGCCAGCATTGGGTGTGCACACTTCCAGAGACCGACTATGCTGTCCCCGCTCAATTTGGGGGAGCAAGAGATCTGTTACTACAAAACTCTGATGCGGCAACTGATGCTGTGCATCGGGGTTTTATGTGATATCCTGGTGCTCAGCACTGAAGCTATCTGTGTAATTCTGCCCCGGGAAGGCCTTTGCACTGAAGGAGAAGACAGAATAAGAAGAGCCTAGAGGAAGAACGAAGAGGAGGAGGTGAAGGAGGAAAAGTTACAGTGACAGAGGAAAGGTAAGGAGACATTGAGAAAGGGAGTGTGAGACAACATTAGTACATTTGTGAAAGTGATGTGAGTTATGCTGTACCACCATTAGTGTCTGGGTCAGTATATAGTGATGGGAGTTATGCTCTACAGTATACTGAGCCAGACATTACATTAATCTGTATAGCACCAGCATATCTGGTACCGCCGTTACAATCAGTCAGTAAAATTAAAAATCACAAAATAACAAAAGAAGAAGAGGGTCCTGCTCTCGTACTTACAATCTACTTGACAGCATAACTCCCATCACTATATACTGAGTCAGACATTGATAGTGGTACAGCATAACTCCTATCACTATATAGTGAGCCAGACAGGAGGTTTAGTATATATGGGGGTTACATATATATATATATATATATATGGGATATATAGGGGTTACGCTGTATCACCATCAATGTCTGGCTCAGTATATATAGATAGGAGTTATACTGTGCCATATCTGTTCAGTAAATGTTATTTATTTCAACATATCGAATTTATTTGTAATTTTTTATTTTTCTTTTCCAGATTTTTAGTTTTTCCAGTTGACATACAGTTTACAAATTTGTGCAATAAATATTTTTGCCAACAATCATTTTTTTGTGGGTATCTTTACATTTTAACACACAGGATATGCCCCAGGTACTCTAGGTACACACCTGCAGATAAGAGTTACACTGGGTTATCTGGACATCCACCCCTGGCCTTCATTACTTCCTCCAACTACTCACCTGGCCATCTGTATTAATTCCCACTATGTTTCCCTCTCTTACAGGTATGATATTATCATTGAAGCTGAACGCCACATCTCCTTCTTTAATCACTTGCCTTTTACCTGGTATGATATTATAATTGAAAATTAACCCCACAACTCCTGCTTTAACTGTGTATGCCTCTATCCCACCTGTCTCCATACTCTGCCCCCTTTGGTGCCCTCTTGTCTAGTTTAATTGCATTCGTTAAGACAAGGTGTGAAACATCTGCATCATTTAAGCAATCGCTTTTTCTGGGCACTTGTGAGGTTTCCCTATAAATTCCTAGGCTTCACTTGGAAAAAGGCATGCTTGGAAATGTACCAGCAGTGGGATCACCCCAAGTGGATTCTTCCTAAGGGCTCAAATAAGAGTTACACTGGAGGTAAACTGCAGGGAACTGCAATACCTTCTCCCTGTGCAATCAGCAGCCATCATCCTAATCAAGTCACCTGAACCCCCAACAACCTCTACAGATCATCCCAACCCTATCAACTTATTCCCATCCAAGCACTCCTCTCCTATTGTTTCACTTTTCCCCTCAATCACTCACTAGATTGTAAGCTTACAACAGCGTGCCCCTCTTCTCCTTTTGTACCAGTTTGGTATTGTTTGTGATACATTTTTCACTGTTTGTAACAGGGCTACAGAATCTGCTGATACTAAATAAATGTAATGTTTAATATAGGGCTCATACAGTAAAATGATTAATTCTTAGAAAAAAACTATATAATTGCCTATGTGTGCCTATTGATAAAGGGGCCCTGGGCAAGCCTCCCCTAATGGCCCCAGAATGCCACTCAGAGTGCTTCCGCATCCTGCCTATACTATACATAGCAAGGCTGCTTCATGTCAGTGTAGCTATTGAGGGGCCAAAAGGATAGCTGTTGTGCCCTGACTTAAGCCCAAGGCAGCTGCCAATTGGGCTCCCGCAAAAATTTGATGCACAAGCCTAATAGAAGGATCAAGCTGCTATTGTCTGATTTAACACTAATGATTGCACCACATTATTCATACACATGTGATTAAGGTAATATCATTGAATTATAAAAAATAAAACCCAAAATATGTAGACTCTGCATTGAGTGTTCACATGCACAAACAGATTATATTCCATGGAGGAATGTAAGACATAAAGGGGAATGAGATGGCAGAAATGGAGGAATATAAGGCAGAACAAGGGGAAAGAGATGGGAGGAATGAAAAAATATAAGACATAACAGGGGGAAAAGGTGGCAGGCATGGAGGAATATAAAGCATAAATGGGAAAAGATATGTCAGGCATGGAGGAATATAAGATATAAAGGGGAAATGGATGACAGGCATAGAGGAATATAAGACAGTCTTATATTCCTCCATGCCTGCCATCTCTTTCAGCCCTTTATGTCTTATACTGACCTCCACACCTGCTATTCCTTTTCCCTATTATGTATTGTCCTGCTCCATCTGTTTCTGTTATATTTTATACACCATTTTCTTACCTTTCCTGGCTGCTGATGTGGGTGGTAAAGGGTAACATATCCTTGCGCTCTCGTTAATACAGGGATGGGAAACACATGACCAGGTGCTGAACTAGAAACCACAGGTCCATGATCATCCAACTTCACAATGTCCCCCAGTGCCACCTTTACCCATAAGGGTAAAGGTGACCACTTTTGTCCTCAAACAGCTTTTCAGTGCCATCCTAACTCCCTAAACAGCCTGCCTGTGCCTGCTCTACAAGATAGGTTGTTCGCAAGGTGTGCGAGCAACACACAGGACCTGTGCAGTCACAGGGGCTGATACTTTTTATTTGTAGAGTTTATTTAAACAAGGGGATATGTGGGTAACACTTTCTATCATTCTACAAATCTTTTACTATTAGGAGTTATACTAAACAATATAGTTTTTTTTCTCTTCCAATGTGTTTAAGATCATGTCTGATAATTTGACAATATGTATATTTTTGTATATTACTTAAAATATTATATTCATCTTCAGTATATTACAGTATCAGTATCAGTTATCATATTGTAACAACACTATTTTTTAATTCTTAATGCAGCCTGTATTTGACTACATTTTGTTATCTGCTCCACAAAACAAACAAAAAAATTAATTATTTGAGGGGAGGTTCTCACCAAGAGCTTTTCATGTATTGTATAATTCATAAATAACTTACAGAATAATAAAGTATGTATTGGAATCTCCAGGGGACATCTGGGGGAAAGGAAACACTGAGAGGAATCCTCTGTGCCAAAGAATAAAAGGCAGTTTAGTATTCATTAGATGTGAAAGGTCATGTACAAAGCATTTGTAGAAATGTGTCGTAAATATTGTTCTAAGGGTGATGTGACCAGACTTCTCTTTTAAAGCTTGAAGTTTATGAAAAATTCATGTTGTAGGGTTGAGCTGTTTAAAATGCAGACTGGTGGAATTCATTTTTTATAAGAAATCCTGTAGTCATGAGAGGGAGGACTCGCCACCTTCTTTCTGCTGTTATTTAATGGAGGTCAGATTACTTTATATAGTACATGTGTGAAACAATGAAATAAGGACTGCAATGTTCAGGTCTCCTCCACTCCCTGAAGATCTCCACAGGGTTTCATGGAAATCAGTATATAGCATGACAAGCGCATAGTTGAGATTGTGCCCCAGGAAGATCGTACCCCTATACCCAAATAATGACTCAGACACTTTACTTGGGTGCAAAATATTTTGTCCACAGCTTTATTAACATATATACAATATTTAGAGGTCATTGTCAACCCAGCCACCCCGGTTAACATTATTAACAGTTTACGTCTTATTAACACTGACAATGACCTCACATAACCAATAAATTAACCATATAATGGCACCAACACATACCAGGTGCCTCCACATTAACATATTAACATATTAACATATTGACCACAATAGGGATGTACCGAGACACCCCTACCAGACCGTTTAACCAAATTATAATTATGTAGGGGCATACCGAGACACCCCTACACCACCGATTTAACCAAATTACCACTGCAGGGGCATACCGAGACACCCCCACACCACCAATTTAACCACACACCAATGCAGGGGCATACCGAGACACCCCTACACCACCCCAGGTTCTGAGCCACAGGCCAGCTCGAAACCTACACCAATAACTTGAACCAAGTCAAATTATTAACCAAAAACATAACAAAACGCCGTATTAGGCAATAATCCCCAACTAACCCCGCCGCTGTGACAAAACGGGGTAGTCACCCCCCACAACCCACCTTAAAGGGAGGGAGGGTGGGACAACCAGGATTTGGATAAGCAGTTAAGTGACAGTTACAAAATGGTTGCCACTTATATACCCTCTTAATAACCCCACCCATAACAACTCTAAGCCAATTAAATTAAAATCCTTCCTTTTTGCACACCACCTAGCTCTGTCAAGGCCCACTCCGCCTAAGCTGCGCTGCTCCATGGGCTTCATGACAAGCGCATAGTTGAGATTGTGCCCCAGGAAGATCGTACCCCTATACCCAAATAATGACTCAGACACTTTACTTGGGTGCAAAATATTTTGTCCACAGCTTTATTAACATATATACAATATTTAGAGGTCATTGTCAACCCAGCCACCCCGGTTAACATTATTAACAGTTTACGTCTTATTAACACTGACAATGACCTCACATAACCAATAAATTAACCATATAATGGCACCAACACATACCAGGTGCCTCCACATTAACATATTAACATATTAACATATTGACCACAATAGGGATGTACCGAGACACCCCTACCAGACCGTTTAACCAAATTATAATTATGTAGGGGCATACCGAGACACCCCTACACCACCGATTTAACCAAATTACCACTGCAGGGGCATACCGAGACACCCCCACACCACCAATTTAACCACACACCAATGCAGGGGCATACCGAGACACCCCTACACCACCCCAGGTTCTGAGCCACAGGCCAGCTCGAAACCTACACCAATAACTTGAACCAAGTCAAATTATTAACCAAAAACATAACAAAACGCCGTATTAGGCAATAATCCCCAACTAACCCCGCCACAGGCCAGACCTTGAACCCCTCAAGCCGTCTGAGCCCCGCCAAACCGAAAAAACAAAGCTTGGGTTAACGCGTCCTGAAAACCCAAATTCAAAAAGTCCAAGCCCACATCAGATAAGTGGACACCATCCTCCCTAAAATAACCAGGCAACAGGGACTCAAACTCCCAATGCCGTATCACCAGGCCACCACATCGCCTAATAAAGCTCGCCATGAGCTTATTCACCTTACCCTTGCACCGCGCAAGGGCATCCGCATCACGTGCATGCCTCCAGTGTAACCTCGGAACAATCTCCGACCATATCACCAAAACCTGAGGAACTAAAGCCCTCAACCTCTCAACATCCCGTTTCATCCGCCAAACTAATTCCTTCTGGGGAACCACACCTAAATCATTACCTCCCACATGGAACAAAACAATGTCCGGAACCCCCTCTTCCCTCAAGAGTCGCCAAAGTTCCGCACACACATCATTCCATCCCGCACCGCGAAGGCCGATCCATCGCAGCAGCAGCCGATCCTCCTGAAAGCCCAGTTGCGAACACGTCCCACGAACTGCAGCTCTCTGACCAGCCCAATAGACGTAGGAATGGCCCATGATCCAGGCCACCAAACCTGAAAAACAAAAACAACAGTAAACAACAAACCCCCCAGCCGAGCAGAGCTCACAACAGACCTTCAGGCCGGACATACGACCTGAAACGAACCGACTCCCAACGCCCCAACTTCTTGACCAGATCATCACCGAACCCCATCTGGGCTGCAACCGTAGCAGCCCCGATACGAAAAGAGTGTGTACCAAATTGACGCGGATCCAAACCCGCGCGCTCCAGGCATACACGAAAGATCCGTAAAAATTGAAACCGAGATAAAGCCGACCCGTTCTCATGTAAGAGAAAAGGTCCCACCACAGCAGGGCGATGAGCCAAGTATTCAAAACAACCCCGAACTGGACACATCATGGACCCAGGCCACGGATACAATACGACATCACACCCCTTCCCAAGCACATCCGTCTTGGACCGCCGTAAACGAATAGACACCATGTCCTCGCTGACCAGCACGTCAGACCTCTGAAGACCCCCACCTCCAGTCCGACTCCTACTCACCAGCTCCCCTATCCGGAAAGCTCCGAAAAACGCCAAAATAAACGCCAACCCAAACAACCTGGACTCATAAACTGAAAAACACACCAATGGCAAAACATCCAACACCTTCTGCAACACCTGCACAGAAACCGGGCGCCTAGTGTCACCAACACCAACCCGCCTCCGAAATCCCTTTAAAGCCTGGCGAACCAAAAATTCCTTAGTATGATCCTTCCAACCCTTAAGTTTGAACAAAACGCCAAGGCAGACATATTCCTTCCCAAGACCGCGGGGGAAGCCCCCTTTGAAACCAAATCAAACAGAAACCACAACAGCACATCCAGCTGTTCCGCCGCCGTACTTACAGACCCCACACAGGAAACCATCCTGTCCCAATCGGCCCAAACCTTACCATAAGCCGACCACGTTACCGGCGCCAACGATGCCCTCACGCCTCCAGCAAGCAACTCGTCCCTAATTGCCACATCTCGTCCGGACAAACCAGACCCGAATCCTGAGCCCCGGGCGCCACCTCGCGGAACCGATCCCACTGAAAACGAGACAGGGAATCCGCTATAACATTTAAAAAGCCCGGAACATGCTCCGCCCGAAACACCACATTAAGAGACATACAGAGCAGAACAAACCTCCGCAACAACCGAACCACTGCAATAGAAGAAGCCGACAGCCGATTTACGGCATGAACCACTGCCATATTATCCGAGAAAAACACCACCTTCTTATCACGAAACGAATCGCCCCACAAGGACAAGGCGACCACCAAAGGAAAAAACTCCAAAAACGCTAAGTTGCGCATGAGCGGACTAACCCTCCAAGAATCCGGCCAACGTTCCGCACACCAATGGCCCTGAAAATACGCCCCAAAACCAACACTCCCCGAAGCGTCAGTATAAAGTTCCAACTCTTCGGCGGACACCGACTCCCTGCGAAAAAACACCGTACCATTAAAGTGTCGCAGAAACACCTCCCACACCTCCAAATCAGCTCTCATAGCTGCCGAAACCCGTACAAAATGATGTGCCAACTGGACGCCCGAAGTGGCCCTTGACAAACTCCGAATGAAAATCCTGCCCATGGGTATGGCCCTACACGCAAAGTTCAAACGACCAATCAAGGATTGTAACTGCCGCAGGGTTACCTTCCGAACACCACGAAACTCGTGAACCACCTCCCTAAGCGCCCGCAGCTTATCTTGCGGCAGCCTGCATTCACCCGCAACCGAATCAATTTCCAAGCCCAAAAAACTCAAACAGGTAGTGGGACCCTCGGTTTTGTCCGCAGCCAGCGGGACACCAAACGACCCGGCCACCCACTCCAACATCCGTAACAAGTAACCACACTCCCCAGATCCGCACGGACCCACACAAAGAAAGTCATCCAGATAGTGAACCAAAAACCGACTCCCTGCCTCCATCCTGACCACCCATTCAATGAACGAACTGAACTTCTCAAAATAAGAACAAGAGATGGAGCAACCCATAGGGAGACACAAGTCGACAAAGTACTGACCCTCAAAATAACAACCCAACAAATGATGACAATCCGGATGAATCGGCAACAAACGAAATGCCGATTCAATATCTGCCTTAGCCATAAGGGCATTAGGGCCCGCCTTCCTAACCAACTCGACAGCCTGGTCAAATGATGCATAGGAAACGGAACACAACACCTCATCAATGTCATCGTTCACCGACAAACCCTTCGGGTATGACAGGTGATGGATCAACCTGTACTTCCCAACCTCCTTCTTAGGAACCACCCCCAATGGTGACAAACGTAAATTGTCCAGAGGGGGAGAAGAAAAAGGACCCGCCATCCTGCCCAAAGAGACTTCCTTCGCCAACTTGTCCCTCACAACCTCTGGAAACTCCAAAACCGACTTAAAATTCCGATTACAACTTCGAAATTGCCGAACAGAAAAAGGAATGTAAAACCCATAACGAAAACCGTCAAACAACAACTGCGCCGCATCACGATTACCGTAACGGCTTAGCCAGGGCAGCATCGCGTTTAACCTCACCGGGGTTAGCCCCAGAGGAAGCGGCCCCGGACCCGGAAGACGTAGTTCCCGATACTCCCCCAGATTTTCCCTTCTTGAAACACTTCGTGAAACTATGGGCACCCCCACAACCGGAACATTCATGCTTGAACTTGCAAGCAGACCCCCACTTACAATGGCTGTCGTTGAACAGCCAACAAAAACCTTTCCTATTGACGGCTGACGCGGAACTGTGCCCGCCCGCGCCGGCCCCCGACTGAAAGGGCTGCGCCTTCTGCGCCATCATAAGCTTCATCCATAATGGCAGGTCCATCTGGTCCCACCGCATACCTGGATTAGCCGACAACCGCTGCCTAAACTGCTCGTCGTATTTCCACCACGCCAGACCCCCATACGTCCTATACGCTTCCCAAATACCATCCAAGTAACAAAAAAGGGGAGAGCACAAATTAGGCGACTTCTCCCCAATAACACTAGCCAATATACAAAATGCCCTCAACCAGTTACCAAACGACTTAGGAATCTTCCTATAACGCTTTTTCTTTTCCTCCTCCTCCTTCTTAGCATCCTTCTTATCCTCCTCTTTCAAATCTATAAACTCCTCCAAAGGCAACAAAGAAAATATCTCCACAAAATCCCCCTTCCAAATCTTATCCTTAACCTCCTGCTTCAGATGAACCCCCAGGGGGCCAGCAAAAGAAACATAGGCATTCTGCCTAGCCGAATCAGGAATCCCACCTGTCAATTCTGCCCTCTCGACACTAACCGAAGAAGCCCCCGAGACCAAAGCCTCACCACTATCCACTCCTTCCACTGCTGGCACAACTACCGCACCGCCTGCTCCCACACCAGAGCCAACCGGAGACCACACCTGACCACAACCAGAACCCACCTGAGACCCCTTCTGCAGAGACCCCAACAAACCCTTCAAACCGTCTAACAATTTTCGTGTTTCAACCATAGTGCTAGACTCACCACCGGAACCTCTGGCTGTAGCTCCAAGCCCCGAGGCTGCATCCTGGCCGCCGCCATCATGAGAATCTCTTGGCAAGGCCGCACTCCTATCACCCCCAGCCGCCGCAGAAGGACGTCGCTGAGGACCCGAGCCATGACCTCCGTCTGCACCACAAGACCTAGAAGGAGATAAAACACGAGGCACAGAAAAAGATTCCCCACGAACAAACGAACCACGCCGAACAGAAATCCGAGACCGAAAACCACTAACATCCCCAACCTCCCTCCCCGGACTCCTACTGGGAGACCTAGACCTATCACAAGCCCTACTTAAACCCCTACCTAAACCCCCCGACGAAGACAGCGCCTCAATACTATCCCTAAGAAAAGCAACATCCTGCACCTGACTCTCCAACCCCAAAGTGCAGCCACCACGGCCCACCTGCCTAGAACTAGCCTCCCCAACCGACAACCCAACATCCTGCGTCACACGCTGCGCCCGGCCCAACGAAGTGGCCGTAAAACCAGAGACGGCACCACGGGACCGCCCGAAGCCCGCCGCGAAACTCTCATCACCCCCAGTCAGCTGCTCAGCCGCAGAAACGGCACCTTCACCGCACCGAAGGCCCGCCGAAAACGCTCGGGGGCTGCCACTAACCCTCAACGCTGCAGAAGCCGCTCCCTCCTCCTCCGACGAACACGACGGAGAATTCCCGCCACTGCGCACCTCAGGGGCAGACGCACCGCCAACCACGCTGCCGCCTGTCTCACCCCCCGCTGACCTAACAGCACCCCTCGACCTCCCGGGGCCCGCCGCACTCGCTTCCGCATACCTGCCAACGTAGCCGCGACCCACACCAGCCATGTCGACCTCCAACCGCTGCTGTTCCGCCAGGGCCCGTTGAAAACCGCGGGGCGCCCGCGAAATACCACTCCCACGAACACCAGCTCCGCTCCGGCCTCCAACACCCTCGTCGCGCCTGTCTCCCGAACGGCTCCGGACCCGACGTCCACCAGATGACAGCTCCGGACTCAGGCGCACCGGAGGCCGTGTGCGCCGCACAGGCCGACCCGACGAGGGAACCTCCACGGCGTCCAACACAGGTGCCAACTGCTCCCTCAGCCAACCGGTACCACGCTCCCTCGTAGCCATCCGAAGCCCCTCCAGAATCTCCTCAATTTCCCGCTCCATCTGAAAAATAAAGCAAAAGCCTCTCCGAACCAAATTGCTCAATACAGAACAACCAGGATTTGGATAAGCAGTTAAGTGACAGTTACAAAATGGTTGCCACTTATATACCCTCTTAATAACCCCACCCATAACAACTCTAAGCCAATTAAATTAAAATCCTTCCTTTTTGCACACCACCTAGCTCTGTCAAGGCCCACTCCGCCTAAGCTGCGCTGCTCCATGGGCTTCAAAACAGCAGGGAGTTGGGGGTCTCTACAGAAGCTGATGAAAGGGTTCAAACCAGGGAAAGACACAAACTTGTTGCATGGTGGACATTTTTAAAACCAACTGGATAAGCTTAGGACACCATCATTTTTTTTCACTTAAAACAATCCTTCATAGATTCCCATGGTTAAGAATTTCATAATTAGCAATGTGTTTATAACAGAATCACTATTCCTTTTATAAGGGCCCAAAATCAAAATAGTAATAAACACATTGTAAAGCTAAGCATTTTGCAAATAATGATGCCATGATTTAAAATGTTTGAAAGCTTCAAAAAGGTGATATATCTATTAGACTTGTGCATTCGTCTTCGGGCGAACATGAAAACGAACACGAAGAGTGCGTTTTCGTGTTCGTTCCGAAGACACGCCGAAGAGAAGACAGCGGCGGTAAAACGTAGGCGAAGACGAAGACACACACCACGAAGATCTTCGTGATCATCTTTGTCTACCATTCCCCCCCCCCTTCTAACTTACCTTGTCTTTGCGGCATCGCGGCAGTTCCCGGAAGTGGAAATCCACAGGTTCGCCGTCACGGGTTACAGGGCAGTGCGAATGAGCCTATTGGTCGCCTACAGGGACCTCCTCTGGCATCAACCAATTGGTTGATGCCAGAGGAAGACCCTGCAGGTGACCAATAGGCTCATCCCACTGGTCTCCCTCCCTGTTCAATTAGTTAAATGTCCGTACGAGCGACCAATAAATTCGCATGTACGGACATTTAACTAATTGAACATTGAGGGAGACCAGTGGCATCTGCAGGGTAAGTTGCAGCATTGGGGTTTTAAAACCTCAATACTGCAACTTACCTGGCACATTCCACTGGTCTCCCTCCCTGTTCCCTCCCTCCCCGTACGAGCGACCAATAAAGTCGCTCATACGGACATTTAACTATTTGAACAGGGAGGGAGACCAGTGGGATGTGCCGGGTAAGTTACGGCACCAGGATTTTAACAGTCTGTACGAGCGACCCTATTGGTCGCCAGCAGGGGGCCCCCTGCTGACGACCAATAGAGTTGCTTATACGTACATTTAAACTCCTGGCGCCAGAGCTGCGTTGACCCCGTATTAACCCCTTAACCGGGGAAACAAAGAAAAACCGAACACGAAGAATGTCCACAAATATTCGCCCGAAGACAGGAACAGGCGAATATTCGCGGAATACGAAGACTCCCCCCCCCCGAAGACGAGCACGAAGACGAACACGAAGAGCCCCCTGGTGCCCAAGTCTAATATCTATGAGTAATATTAAAAAATGAGTGATAGATTATAAAAAAGATACAATAAATCATTAAAACATTACATGTACATTTTGGTATTTGGTACAAAAACTGTGACATGGCTCTCAATGCAGCTTGGGAGATCATTTATAAATAAATGAAAAAGAAGAGGACCGAGGACAGACCCCTGAGGCACTCCACTTAATACCTGCGTACAGGCTGAGAAACATCCATTCACAACAACCCTCTGCACTCTATCTTTCTATCTGTTAGCCAATTCCTGATCCACATACAGACATTTGCCCCAAAGCAAATCTTGAATTTATACCTTTAGCAACCCTTCAAATAATTTCCCCACTACCGATGTTAAGCTTACTGGCCTGTAATTGCCCGGTTGAGACTTTGATCCCTTTTTAAATATGGGCACAACATCTGCCTTGCGCCAATCTAATGGAACTATGCCCGAGCTGAAAGAATCCCTACACCAATTAAATTGACATAGATCCTAGCAACCCGAAATAAAATAAATTGAATTTAAACTTAACTTTTAATAATCATCAATACGAGCATTATGATTTCTGTAGGTAGAACAATGCAAAATGTCAAAGTGACAAGGAAGAGGTTAAAAATAATTTCTTTCTTGCAATATTTTGCATTGTCCTACCTACAGAAATCATAAAACCCTTATTGAAGATTGTAAAAAATTAAGTTTTAATACAATACTAATTAAAGTTGACCCCTTTGTTTTTGTCATTTTTCAACAGGGTTCTGATGTTTGCAGGTTCTGATCAAACCTTAGGGCCAAGCACTCCACCTCCAAAGAGGGCTTTAAGTTGCTTGAGAGTCTCAGTGGGTTAAAATGCAGTGCAGTCCCACTGATTCAGCTCCTGGGTAAGCAATATAGCCATGAAAAATTAGATAGGACTCGCCAAACTTGATTGATCCGTTGCATATATGTAAAGAGAATTAGTAGTAAGAATAGCCCAGAACATAACTATTCCCTTGTTTAATATAATAAAAGTATAATAACATATTCCGGTATAACGTTTTGAATGAATGAGCAAATCCATAGACATTTCTCCGGAAAGATGAGTTTACAACAGTTGAAGAGATCCACGGCAAAATGTGTATATACTTTAGTCTAGTAAGAGTACACATCAAGCGAAATTCAATATGGGGACATTCAAATGTAAAATTCCTTGCAGGCAGTGAATTTCATTTATATGTAATAATAAGCAATTTGGTGTAAGTTAGGAATTCAGCTTAATATATACTTTTGCAGGATAATGTTTTTGGATAAGGTACATTAAACATTTACATCGAAATGGTATTTCTGAACAAACCTATGTTACAGAACTGACGCAGCTTTGCTAATGTTCAGTTTGCCAATCTTCATTGTGAGTAAACTTGAAATGGGAATTGTATGAAGGTATGCTTGTCCACTTAACTTTGCAGCAATATCTATGCAAGACACACTTCCGGTGGTTTTATACAAGATTAGCAGTTTGAGGTGTACTTTTTCTCATTCCAGCATTTGTATCCTATATATTCAGGGCTGGACTGGGAATGAAAAGCAGCCCTGGAAACATTTGGAGACCAGCCCCATATAGTTTATCTCACGGTTGAGCTCTTATACCCACATGCACCCCTTATACACACCCGAGTCACACTATTTGCCATACAAATAACTATAAAAAACATTCTTTTTATCACATTATTTGTCATAAAATACCAGAAAGCACAAGTGTTAAATGCCCTAATAAATGAAATACATTAGACATAATGGAATCAAAACATTTGCTTCTGCAAACATTTTTAGATGAAAAAGTTCCATTTTATTTAGTGGAACAAAACACTGATCACATTATTCTTCACGATATTCTTTTAAGAAACGTTTATTTCTTTTTTTTTTTTTTATTTTTTATTTTTTTTATTTTAATTTTCATATAATAAGTTACAACATATAAAAGACATTGACTTAAGTATACATTTACATTAATTTGTAGCATATATATTATCTTATTGAGTCTCGACTGTAGTTAGAGGTTTATATATTATGTTAGTTGCCTCCAGCTGCAGGTTGTATACATAAATAAAACAAATTAAATAAAATACACATAAACAATAAATATACATAAAAAAAAAAACAAAAAAAAAAAAACAAAACTAATTTATGGTAACTGTGTAGTCATTTCATGTATATTTCTCCAAAGTGGGTTACTCTTCTATCTTCTATCTTGTAAGGTTAGTCTTCCCCATATTTCCCAATATTTATAAATAAGCCCATTCGCTCTATAATAGCCATATTCCATGTTTTTTTGATTAAGAATTTGATTTTTAACATATATCCAGGATATTGTCTTTTCCTGCCTCCAATTTCTGGCAATGACAGCTAACATCGCTAGGATCACATGATCTATTAATTTTTTTTGTTTTAACAACAAACAACAAAGAAACGTTTATTTCTTTATTAATTCATATAATTTTTTTTTCATATTTAATAAAAGCTGTGATTGAGAATTTTGTTTTTGTTTTTATTACCTTTTATTTGCCACTCTGCCCCCCCCAGTTATGCACATCTGCCCCAAGCTTGCCACTCTGCCCCAGAAATGCCTTATACCCCCTACATGACACTCTTCCCCAGAAATGCCTTATACCCCCTATATGACACTCTGCCTCTCTGATATGCCTTATACCCTCCTATATGCCACTCTGCCCATGATATGCCTTTTAACCCCCTATATGCCACTCTGCCCCATGATATGCCTCTTAACTCCCTATATGCCACTCTGCCTCCAGAAATGCCATATATGCCACTCTGGCATATAGGGGTTAAAAGGCATATCAGGGGATAAAGTGAATGAAAAATTCAGTTAATTTGCAATTTGTATGAATCCAAATGCATTAGTTTAGCTGATTAACTGGACTTGATTTTTTAGTCTTTTAATTCTGAAACGCCATGATACTTTTCCTTGCCTTCACAGTCAGTGCAGGGAGATTGTTTGAGCTCCTAATATAAAATGAAATGGTTTCATACTGCAGAAACAAGTATCAACATAACAAAGTTATGCTTTAACCTGGAAATACAGAGAATATGCTGCACACCATATATAATCCACTACAAGTCATATTTATATAAAACAAATAATAGCATATTTCTGTTCATCTTGCCATTTGATGGTGCTATGTACCAGTGTTGCTCATCTTCATTAAATGGCCATCATTTTTTATGATTTTGAGTGGTAGTGTATTATATATTGCGTACATTTGTATTCCCTGTATATGATTTTCAGTTGGGAATCTAATCATTTCCTTTTTGTGCTGTTTATAATTGCCCTCCTGACCTTTGATTTAATAATTTATCCTGTAAATTATAATACATCCTCTTCTACAAACATTATTATATAAAATTTACTTATTTTTTATATGTATACTAATGTTGAAACTGAATGGACAGAAATTTTTTTTTACTTTTTAATGATTCTCTCCAAAGCACATTGTATTAATATATTTTGTGTTATTTCTTAACAGAAAGAACACTAAATTTTCCTATCTCTGTAGATTAACTTTACTCAAATGGCATCCACTCCTGTACATATCAAAGTGCTGAATTACTATTGGAATAGCCTGTAATTGCAATAAAACAGAATGATTTTAAAAGTTTTGTGAACAGTTTTATAGAGGAATTCACTTTGACAATTTAGTTTAATAAATATGTTTGAGCCAGCATTTTTAGAAATAAAAGATCATCATGTACTGTTTGGATTACTTTATATGAAACATTTTATAAAAATGAGAACTTTATTTAAAAAAAAATATATGAAATACTTAGCATGCATTTCTGTACCAGCTGAAATGTATTTGACCTTTAAAATTCACTGTACTGAGGTCCAATGTTTGTCTTAAGAATAAGACAAATATATTGAATTTTAGGAAAATGTATAAGCCAAGATTCTGCAGATAATTAAAATCTCGTTTAAGAGCTCTGCTGGATGCATTGACCAGGAATTTTGTGTTTGTTAATAGGAAATAATATTCAATGAGATTAGTTTGCTGGGCAGCCTGTTTCATATTTGCAGTTTGCATTTTGCTCTGATTTGCCTCGAGATGATGACGATCATAACATTTAAAGCTAGATGTCTATGAAATTCAACCAGTATATCTTTACATAAATACATAAAAAAGATCTTAGAAATGGTAATATACATTTTTTTCTACTAGCCAAGTTTTTTGTTCAGTTTATTTCCAGCAGCCAGAAACATGTTCAAAATAATATCTCCTAGGTTATGATATGAAATTGCTCTGCTTAAAGTGAAAAACCATAAAAAAGTAACTGAGCTAATTGTTAAGATTGGGGCATTTTAGCCCTGTCTAGCCATCATCCACACCAGGGGCGTAACTAGAAGCCTCAGGGCCCCGGTGCGAGAATCTGTTAAGGGCCCCCCACTCCCAACCCAATCTACCCCCTTCTCACACCATCTACCCCCTTCTCAGGCTATCTACCCCCTCTCCCTCCCTTCTCACTATGTACCCTCTCCCTACCCCCATTCTCACTATGTACCCTCTCCCTACCCCCCCTTTCTCACTATCTACCCTCTCCCTACCCCCTTCTCACTATCTACCCTCTCCCTACCCCCCTTCTCACTATCTAGCCTCCCCACCCACCTTTGTAGGTCACTTACCGTGCAGTCCTGTGGTGGGGGTGCGAGGCCTCTGTCTTGCTGCTCTGCCGCGGTGTGCACGGCTTCATTCTGAGCGCCGGCATATGATGTCATATGCCGACGCTCAGCGTAAAGCGCCGGCACCCGAGGCAGATGCCTCACACCCCCACCACTGTGGACGGGGCAGTGCTGAGGCAGGCGGCGGCGGCAGGGAGCAGAGGAGACAGAAGAGCGCCGAGCGGTTGCTGAAAACGACCGCTGGGCACCCCTTGGGCCCCCTGACTGGCAGAACTCCAGGGCCCGGTCGCAGTCAAGACCCCTGCGACTCCGATAGTTCCGCCACTGATCCACTCCCATGCTCTACATGCTGTCTATGCTCCAGTAATTGGACAGGGCTAATATTTCGCCCCTCTTTGGGAAAACAACTGTAGAGAGTCATTTATTACTTTATTTGGATCTGTTCTACAATAACAAACTATAATTTACCGTGCAGATTTTTAAAATACCCTAAAACTAATTATGATGTCATCCGGCTGTTGCCTTATACATCACCGCCAAAGAACAAAATATGGTCACGTAACAATGACAACCCCAAGGGAAAAACTTTCATTTCTTCATTTGAAGATTTAACATGATCTTCTTATTCTCTAATCCATAATCCTCAACACATGCTATCCATTTCTTCAGGGAATTAAACTGTGGCAAGTGGAATCACTACAAACATAACTGTAACCGTACTGTGCAAATCTGGATGTTCAGGGAAAGCTTAGTCATCCATTGCAAAAGTAGGTTAGTTATCCTGGTTAATTGGATCAAATATAACCATGTACAGTCATAAAAATTAACAATTACAATGACTGTATGGTTATTAAGTGAATACCCATGAAAATAAGGTATTTCATTGTTAATTTGGATCAGCAACTTTAGTCTACAAACATTTGGGCAAAAGAATTTCAGTTTGTTTTTTAATCGTATTTATTATTTCCCTAAGTAAAAAACAAACAAAAAACATGGAGGTTTCCAATAATACATTTTATGCTAAAGCAGCTTTAATCATTGAAAAGCGTTAATCCGAACAAATGCACCATGTTATGCTATGTGTTTTAGCAAGATAACAGGAAAGTAAAAGGATACAGCCTTTTCAGAATTTATTTTAAAGCTGTCCGTTAACGGTAGTTTTTTTTGGCGTCCTGTTTTTAATGTGAACCTTTAACCAGGTTAAGCGGTAACAATCCTTCTCACACTGGACTATAACTCCCACTAGCCTCAGCCTACTGATTCCAAGGTTCATAGGAGGCTAAGGTTTAAAGGTGGTATAATGTCTGGATTTTTACATTAATGTTCACATATGTTTAGATAAACATGCCAAGTTACTGTACATGACGTTGCTTAAATCTCATCAGCATTTCTCTGGTTGGAACTTGTAAATCTTTTATGGCTGCAATAACAATTTTAATCGCGTTGAACAGAATTTTCTATGCTAACTATTAAACACGTCTGCATCAGAGTAATCCTTTACTTCCAATTGACTGAATCATGTGTGTAAATAGTACATATGAATAGTTTAGGTATTATATGGAAATTATATGTAATGCAGATGCTTTAAAGTCCTCACTGTTGATTTTTGCAAAAATCATTATTAGACAACAGTTTGTGAGCCAGATGGCTGTATCGTCAGAAATGAACACAGCATCTCTCTGTGATGTTATAGGAATAATTATCTATCATTTTTGCCAATTGGAGTATACTATCGGTATGTTTCCTCACACCAACTATATTTTCCTGTGGTGTGTGGATCTCCATATTGTGTTGGAAAACACTGGGTTACAAATAAGCCTAGCCTTCTGACAGACATTTGGTCTTTCACATTAAAATATTGCAACATAATGCTCTACCTCAGTAGTTCTCCGAGGTTTATTTTGAGATCCCTTGTGAATATAGCCACAGCATGTTTTAATGGGCAAATGGACATTGTGCTTGAAAAGGACTGGGCACGCTGGTGGCTATGCATGAGAAATATTTCTCTACCTTCTAAAGTCTTCTTCGCAACAATCTTAAAGAAAATACATATAAGGTAATGACTGCCACAGTAGTATTGCTCAATTAAAATTTGTACAGATAATGTTTGAACAAAGGATGGGCAAAGACAATTGTTACAGAAATTGAAATTTCACTATAAAGCTATTTGACATATTTACTAAATGCCTTTCACCCCCCTCGGTGAGTAAAGTAGATGGTATAAAAGAGCCAGCATGACCACATCCTGATTCCGCCCTCAGTGTGTGGTGTGAATGAATAAGCGACAATTCATTCTGTTACATAATGAGCTGAGAATGAGGTAACAGTGAGAACATGCTGGCTCTGACACCCTCCCACAGTGTATGTAACCCTATGGTTGCCTGTTTAAAGTTCTGTGTGTGCTTGTGGATCCACTATTTAGAGCTCTGTGTACAGTACGTGTCTAGGTGCTTTAGATTTTAACATTTAAATATTTGTAAGAGAAAGGTACTTAGGAAGGACAAACCCTACTCATGAGCATAGACACATAGGAAGATCCATGATAAAGCATTGTGAATACAACATAGCCTGGGTTTTCAACACTGAAACGCCTTTTCTTTTCACCAACCAAGAAGAGGTTAGTAAAAACATAAACACAGCTCCAACATCGAAAACAACTCATATTCTTATAGAAGATCTTAAATGTAGCCAGGTCTTATTCCAATTATTGTTTGGCTCTATATAAAAACCTTCATATAAAATAAAAGTAAGTTTAATGTTGGCATATTGCAAAAAAAAGCCAATATTTATTTCAATATAACTGGCTAATATTGCCACTGGTCACATAATCTCGACTTTAGACATTTAAACGGAATCTTTATATTAAAAGTATTCAGAACCACGTAGATAAAAGCAGTAAAATCAAAGTAGATAGCACATAAGTATAACATTTTTCTCTCCTTATATTATATCCTTCTGCAATGTAATTGTAGTTCACAGTATGGCAATCATCTAAAATGTGTGCAAACATGTAATATTCCAATGATTATATTTACCACTGATCTCTTGTGATTAGGGTTGTTTGTGTACAGGTTAGCATTGTGGTCATGTGACTTTGCATTAGCACCTGTCATTATAGGGGAGACTGGCAGATAGAAATACAACAGACAAAAAGTTAATAGCCCTTTCCCTTAGGGCTAAACCGTTCCCCTCCAGGTTTTCTATCAAACTGTCTACCACAAACTATCTACCCCAAACTCCACTGTTTCTCTTTCCTCCCCTGTTCTCCCTCTTTTCTTGGAGTCAGGATGTTTGGGCCTCTGGGCCCAGTACATGCTTAAAACCTGGGTACCCATGTCCCTCCCATCAGCCTGACCCATGTCTATCCCACTGTGCCACTCTCTGGTCTACTATCACTCCAACTTAAGATCCTCCCATCTGGGTGCAGTATTTCTAAAACTAACACACATACATACTAACATGAAACTAGCTTTAATACCCATTCACTCTACCACCAGACAGTTACACACACATATATTCTTTCCCCTGCTCCTACCCCTCCTAGGTGCCTCTAGGCTCTAGGCTCACCCCTGACATTCCAATACCAAATGCTGACACTAATACACATATGCTAACGCCAGAACTTTACACACATACACTCATGGTAACACCATACACATGCACAAACATGCTAACCCCATACACAAACACACACATTGCATGCAGATATACACATTTGTGATAATGCCATACACTAAAGAACTTAACACCATATGCACACTCATTGCCATATACAGTATATAGTGTGTTAGTTACTTTTTATACATACTGACTCTAACGCAACAGTAGAGTACACATGCATACAAAATAAATGCATACAAATAAACACACACTGCTGTGACATAACAAAGATGTCAGTGCCCAACTGTAAGATGTACGGTTGGGACCCCCAAGTTCCTCCTAAACACACATTAATATACTTATACACATAGTAACATACTTACATACACACAGTAAAATAAACACCTTAGCATACTTACACACACAGTAACATACTTACACACACATATGAAAATGAGCACACTAACATACTTACATACATGCAGTAACATACTTTTGTTGGTTTATTGCAGCAAATACTAACATATACACATAGCGCATCATACACATGCTAACATATTTATCTACACTTACACACACACACAATCTACCTTTGTTGGCTCAGGAGGGGTTAGGCTGATGCTAGCTCTTCTACTCCCTCAAGGTCCTCACATGCTATTTCTGAGCGCTAGTAAATTATGTCAAATTCCAGCACTCAATGGTATGGGTGGGGGCAGTGGACGTTGGAGGGGCAGGAGCTAGGGGCTCATGGGGGCCTCATTTATACCAGTGTCTCTACCACTGTTGTGTCACGTAATCCATGTTATGTGATCCCACTGGGCACATCCCTGTGGCCAAGCAGGGCTGGGCCTGTTATATTATTCATGACGGGCCTTGATGGCGGCCCTACTTTTAGCTCTGCCCTAGGCTTAACGCAGAGCAGCACCTCCAGCCAACCCCTCTGAGGCTCCTGTCCTTACTGCTCTTTCTATTAAGAGCGTGCGGCACCTGGGAACAATGTGCTATGGAGTCTGTCCCATCTAACATCAGTGCACTAGAGAGCTGATAGGGTAAACATCCCTGGTTTGGTGCCAGAGGGTCTACCTCCCATACTGTATCTGCCTTGCTTACAGTATGTGGTGTAAGCGTATTATAGTTTTATAGAGATCTAAAACGTATAGTAATGAAAAATGTAGAACAAAATAAATTGTCTAAATAAAATATATTTATTTGCATTACTTACATTAAAACCCTTCCCCAGCAATGCCTTTAACCACACCTAAAATAAAAGTATTCATCTTTGGCTGAGTGAAATGTTTATGGACATGGTTTATAGATACTGGTTGGCATTTTGAATTGAAAAAATTTATGACCGCAAATGAATTATAACAAAATCCTGCATTAAAATATTAGTTGCCATAAGGCTGATTACAAACACAAACTTCAGAGTTATCATCTAATTTATCTGTTTCATGTAACTGGCTGCAGGAATTTATAACACTTAGTGAATAGGGTTTTTTTTAGGGAAACACATTCTTCCTTTTAGTCCCTAGCTCTCTTTAATTAATCTCTTTGACATTGTATTACCCAATGCTGTAAACAAAAGTGGGAGGAGAAATTGTAAATTGGCCCTATTGTCGTGGATTATTGTTACAAATGAAATCTTTTTTTCTTCCGGGTCACAGACTCATACTAAGCCACATAAAATGGTTTTAAGTTATATAACTTTAAATTTGATGAGAAAAATCATAAATTTAGCCAGAACATCAACAACAATTTCATACATTGAAATGATGTACAACCCATGCTGACACATGCATATCCTTCATCATAAGTAAATTACTGGATTTTTCCAGTGATTTTCAGTAAATTATTATAAACACTATTTGGAACAATAATCTACTTTTAGATCCATTATTTTCTAACTGCATCAAAGAAGCTTACCTAGTGGCAGAAAATTATCCAGCTTAGGAAATTAGAAAAAATAAAAATAAAAAATTACTTCTAATAAGATGCTACTACTGATTTTTGCAAGTTTTTGCTAAACCAGTTTTAATAAAGAGCTTAAAATTAAGTCTGATGCACATTATCTCAAAGAATTAGCAGAAGATCATCCGTATAAAGTAACTGCAATCAGTAAAGTTATCCAGGGAGTCAATACAACCTGTTGTTCCTTTCAACGTGAAGGGTCGTCTTTGTTGAGTGCTATAGACAAAGGCATGTGTCATGTGATCTGGCTTCAGAGGACATCTACTCTTACTTTTATAAAAGGATTAATCAGAGTGGAAAAGCAAAGACAAACCCTGCCTTTCTTTTTCCAAACATCTGAGTATCCGGGCACTACTTTTCATTTTCTTTATCTAGATTTTCAGTCAAGGAAGAGAACAAGGAAGAGAACAAGTATTTTAATACACTTCAGGAAAGTCAAAACGTTACCTGAGACGAAATGTTGTGCTTGTCAGCAGCGTAACATATATATATCTATATATATATATATATATATATATATATATTTATATATATATATTAATATACCGTATATATATATATATATATATTAATATATATATATATATATATATATATATATATATCTACACTAGCACTTTGCTACTAGTGAAGAACATGTCCAACAAATATTCCATTTACTAATCCTTACCTTTTTATGTTGATGGATTTCTAATTGTGTACCTTGAAAAAGAGACAGAAAGAAATATGTCTGAGACTGTAAAAATTGATCGAGAAGCAAAATTGCTTTGCATTAGTATCATACTCTATCACAGATGACTAAACAACTTAATGATAAATCACACCTAGCACTGAGCTATTTCCATTAGTAATAGAATGTTCATTTTGTGTTAAGAAGCACATTAATTAAGGATACAATCTGTTAGACCATTTGACATATTTTTCTTTGACAGATGATATTTGTTAATTTATAGAAAAGTTACCTAAGCGTTTTTTTTTTTTTTTTTAAGTAATAGTTGTCCGCGAGATGGATAGATGATGCTGGTTGTACATAGGTAGGCATTAGGACAACATTTCAATGGGGATATGACGCTGTGGACAAGAAATAAAATTGTGTATCAGGCGAGGAAGCTATGAATGTATTGACTGTTCTTCTTTTAATTCATGTGAGATTGTTGCAATATTAAAACAAATTATATATACGTATATCACGCCTTTGTGGATTGGGATCTACCTATTCACACATATAAAATGTTATCAAAATACCTGGGAACTTCCCAGGGTAGGCTTCCCAAAGATTTATTTCTCCTGGGGAATGTTTTTCTATGAGGGATGGGTCTATTTGACTATTTGGCAGGCAGGCTAGCATTCATGGAGCTGGTTTAAATGATTCTGTATGCCCATTAACCACACCTTCAATTACTAATTTCAATTTACCCATGTGCAAAGAGGTTATTCCATAAATAATGGAGATCTGCCCATCAACCAGTCTTCCAAACATGTATAGGGCTATATCATATATATAAACCAACTGTGCCTTTTAAAGTCTCATCAGCCATACTAAACACATTCCATACAATTGTTGTTACACCTTTGCCTCCTATGCCCCTGTCAACAGAATTCTAATAAAGAAGAGCCTTTTCCAGACAAGCTAATATTCTTTCAACATGAGATCTAATCTCCGTTTTTAGGTCATGCAATCATCTGCAAGTGCCTGCTTGCCCAGTCCCATTGTCCTACTACTTGCTATAATGAAAGGTGAGTCCAAAAGGTATCAGGTACCAACCCTTTTGGAAACACCCCCCAAATGTCATTCCTAATAAAAGAAAGGCTGGCAGATGGCAGGGAAATGAAATTAGTTGCTTGAAAACAAACGCTCCAAAAACGTAACGAAAATTTAGTCCGAATTGATTTTGGTTGCCATGCATAAATCTAATGTGCGTTGAATGCAACAAGCAGTGACATGGAGGTTAAGCCCTTTTATAAATGTTATAAAGATGTGGATAAAGTTATCTAAAGAACACTACCTATGATGGAAATGTAGTTATTCATACCTTATCTTACATTTTCTTTTAGGCAGTTATGATACTGTCATAGAGTTTTGTATTCAAAGCTTATAGTATGTATAATTAAGTACAGATTCTTAGTTCTTATGAGCTCTGCTCTCAGAACTTTTTCCTTTGTTGAACTATCATTGTGTATAATTATAATCAAAATAAAAAGTATTGGGGAATTTCTTGTCTTCTTTTTTCTAAATGTAAAATCTGTAACATTCAAGAATAGATAATATTCTACGTTTTATGTAAATTTAAAGTACTTTAACTCCTAACATGCTATATACTAGTTGTATAGTACTTGTCCCAACAACTATGGTGCTCCTCTCCCATGGCCCTCCTCTAGACAGCAAACAGGCAGAGAATTATGTGTAAAGGTGGTAGAAAAGGGGCTTATATTTGTGAAAGGATCCTTATACTTACATAGGATGCCAAACAAAAATAAAGAGTGTTCCCCTTTAGCACTGATTGTGTGCAAAAAAGTAAACAAGGAGATACGTATATTTGTTGATGAAGAATTTGTTGATTTGCTGCTCATACACATTAAAAAATAAGAAATATAACATAGCGTTAATATTGCTTTAAAAAAGAACCGCGTCTTTAAATCTTGTTAGAAAATACACTCTAGGACCTGGCTCTGGCTTCTATGTTCCAAAATTAACCCCCTGGCTCTTCAGGCATAGACGCTTATGCATAATATTAAATCCAGAGGAAATGCTATATAGGAGGGAGACATAGAGTAAATGAGCAAATAGTATAAAATGTATAAAAAAACATTTTAGTCACACATTTATAACTGTGCTTACTGTGGTAAGAAACATACATACATATTCTTTATGATCTATAAAAATAAAAAGCCACAATAGTGCAGTATCTTCTGCTATACAAAGCATAAAAACATAAAAACCTATCCCTATTTCTAAGATTTATTGCACTATTGTGGTTGTTTTTGTTTTTTTCCCCCTTGTACATGCACCCCCCTTTCTTTGATTACGTTTGTTCTTGAACATCCTGAGGAGTGTTTGTCGGGTTGCTGCAGTGCATTGTAAGGGGAGTATTGTTCATTTTTTGTTTTTTCAATTTTTAATTTAAACACATATCACACGATAGGGTGATTTATATTTCTTTCTAAACTATAGAATTACTACCTGCTGAGTCTCTGTTAATGTTATGGTTTATGTTTATGTTTTTCTCTTGTGAATGTATTTTTATTTACATGCCATGTATCGTGTCTTTTACTATTGTCTAATAAACGGACAATTATCAGTTAACAGTTCTTTAGAGAGATTCTTCAATAAAAATATTCAATAAAAATATTATTAGTTTTCTATTAATTTTTTTTGTGATTTCCATTTTACTTTGTTCAAGTATTCTTTCACAATATACCCTTTTTGTGCAAATGTTTTGCTTACTTTGTAATGAGTTCAATCTTGCTGTGTTATACATATGCAAACAAGTTTGTAGGAGGTTGTACTTTTAATAATTATTTCCTGCTATATCAGTTGAAGATGAATTGATTAAGATGTGAAGGCATGATTTTACACAAAGTTAGTTCCTACGATTAAGTGCTAACATGCACAAAACATTTTTCACCAGCATCATTTGTACCCTCTTGGATATCTGCTGTGGATGATTTTATTTTGTTTTTCTACAATAAAAAAAAAAACACACAAGAACGTATGTACCTGAGTCCCATACATTAAGCCAATAACTACTTTGAATGGTATTGCATTTTAGATCTGTGGCCACGTGTAACAAATTCAGTTCTTTAAGTCTCAGACTACAAACTGATAAGATAACCTAAGGACTTTTTCATCTGTGTTAATATAACCTTTGATAAAGAATAGAAGCCATTTAAATATTTTTTTTTTATCAATGCCATACTGCCCAGTTCTATTTCTTTATTTATGAGCCATTTAACTTTAATCACCATTCCTGTAACATTAAACATTGTCTGCATAATAATTAGATTATAAAAGCTATTAAGACCACACAAAGGCTTAAGAATATCCCTTGAAGTAGCCCTAAGTGACACTGTTCTACCCCTGTTCAGGAAAAAAGGATGCTTCAACCTTTCCATGATCCGTTAGGTGCTGAGTCTTAAGTTTAATTATTCATTGCCTAGATATTTCCTGGGAGATTAGCACGCATCCCAGTAAGTTGTCAAATAGCTGTCTAGGCGAAATTTGCTACAATAACCAAGGTTGTTTAATTTAATCTGATTTTTTGTGACACACCATATGGTTTTGGTCAAAATGAGGAAAATGTAGAATTCTATGTCCTGGTATATGATATCCATGTAAAGAAGTGTCATATGTAGTAAGAAATGATTTAGCTGATTACTTAGATTAGTGCTGTCCAGCTGACGGCCCGACATGGGCTCTTTTGCCCATGGGGGGGCCGGTGCAGGGTTCAGTTGTCCTTTTGGCCGGTCTAAAATTGTTACAAGGTAAGGATGTGGTGATTGAGTAAGGATGTTGTATGTTTAATAGTTTGAGTGTGTCTTTATAAGTGTGTGAGTGTGTAAGTGAGTGTTTGTGTCAGTATGCCACTGTAAGTGCGTATGTGTGAGTGTAAATTAGTGTGAGTGTCTATGTGTAAGTGTTCATTAATGTGAACATTTATGTGTAAGTTAGTGTGTGCTAGTGTGTATGTGTATTTGTGTTTGTATATATGGTTCTGGCACTCCAGTTTGCTGACAAAATCCAGCCCTCCACACCAACGAAGTTGGACAGCACTAACGTAGATCGTCATGACCACCTTCATCAGAAAACCTAGGACAGGACAAAAAGCCCAATTGACCCTATTTTCAGTTTTGTATGCAGGTGCTTTTTATGTAACTGTTATTTTGCTGACTACTTGTGCTACAACTAACTATGACCACAACAGATAAACTATAAAACAACTATTGGCCAACTATTTTGCTCACTATGTTTTGTCATCTGATGTAAATCATGAGGCAAAGCTGAATCAGAGATCCCATTACAATTTATTGGTGGTGTCTGTTATTAAGGGGGATCCTCACAAAATCATGAGTTTGCAAGTACGGTAAGTTGAGTTTAATTCTACATTTCGAAATCCCAGTAAGCCTCTACAACAATAGTTGACATGACCCTGCATTATGCCTAGTTACATCTATATGAGATGACTTTACTCCTTTCATCATTTTCACTTTAACTCAGTGCTCCCTTTAAATATTTCACATTTCATCAGAATTCATTCCCCACACATGTAACCTCTTTCGGCTCATAGTGATGTTCAATTGTTCAACTCTCCTACAAAATCTTGATTTAGTGTTCACAATTTTGAAACAGTGTTTACTTTGTGTTCTTGGTCATAGAGACAAGCCAAACTCAAGCTTAGATCTGTCTCTGAATCTTGTGGCATCCATCCAACTACAATTAACACATTATTTATAATAATTTATGTGGTATAAAATAAAGGTAGGGAAATATTTGAAATTATAAGTAGATTATTTTCACTGTTTTAGCCATGCAAAACAATTGCTTCTGGGTGACTATATTAACACAAGGGGGTCTCCATTTTACATAATTGGGCTCATTATAGTTTAGGAAACTAGGTCTTACAGCAGGCAGCCAGATCATGCCTAACACCATATCATATCACAGTAGGAGGGAGTGTAGTTACTGTGCACAACTACACATTTGCCTGCGTCTCTGCTGAATGCTGCCGCAAAGAGACAATTTGAAAAAGATCTTTAAAAGTATTTTTTTTGCCGATTATCCCAAACATTCCAGTTTCCCAAACAGAAGTTCATGTGATGTGTTGCTGTAGGTGCTTTGTCGTTGAATTGTAATTGTTGAGCTACTTCTATTTGCAAATAGAAGTGTGAAACATTGCAGTTATAGAAGAAAAACAATTCAACAGGAGTTTTTACGTTACATATTTCTTTTGATGACTTCCGAGCACATCATTTGTAAAGGGTCATAGAAGAGTTATTCCTTGCAAGGATATGTGCTGTATCTAAACACAGAGATGAGATAGAATATGCAATAATTCTAGGGATCAATGGATAAAGACAGCATTCTTATCGTTTACTAGGCGAAAATAACATTTATATTAAGACTGATAAGTATTACACAGTGCAGTAGCTCCAGCGCAAGGCGATCATGAGTAGAGGACAGGTAAATGTAGAATGGTTGAAAGGTAGAACACTCTATCTACCTAATAGTGTACCTGGAACCTTCCCACAGTGGCCTCCTGGAGCTTCCCCACCCCATCTCCATATAGGATGTGTGAAGGGGCATGGTTAAATCAAGGGGACAAACTAGCCATACCTAGGGATGAGATGAGCCCTTGAAAGGTGTGGAATTTTGGCGTACAGTAGATTACGTTGAATACTACTCCCGCTCCTTGGAGATTGACCACTAATTCTAAAGCCTGACTCTGATTTTCAGCTCTGATGTTCTGGTGCATTCTGGTGAAATTCTGAAATGATCATGTACTGTGTGCCTATGATGGGATATATGGTCGATTAGTTGAAGTCAGCCTGTTAACATTTGTTTGTCTTTTTTCTATTAATTTCAGTTATCTGTTGGTTCATTCCATAAAATAAAAATGTGCAATGTGAATCTTAGTTATTCTAGAAGGTAGCCATTGCTGCAGGAAAGCGGCTTGTTTACCTGTTTCATTTTGAAAGATATCATTGACAAACCATCTCATTGCTCAAGTTCCTGTAATTAAAGTGGATTAAGCTTTTGTTTTAATTTGTGTGATTTTGAGCTCTTGGGTGCCAAAAGCGTTTATAGTTATACAAGATAAGATTTGCTGTACTTCATGAGGAACGCGTTCATTTTTGCAATTGTTTTCTGAATAAAACAACTATTATCTTTTATTCCAATTAGAGCAGCAAAATGACACTGCTCCAACTGTGAGTACATTATGCAATAATCTGTTGATAACTTTAGTAATTGTAAGTTTTATGTCTTCCTGGCTTGTGCAGAACTATATATAGCTCTGAAAATTGTTTAGCTGCCAGAAATCTGTTTTTCGACTCAAATAGTAACCAGTGTATGTATTGGTCAGTGTTACTTTTAACATTTAAAGTTTTACGTTATAGGAAGTTAACATAAAGTTAACAGCGCTGCAAAAGGAAATAAAAAGGTACAATTTACAGTTGGCCTCATTTTCATAGGTTATCATGGCTCCCTTTTTCATGTATCACAAGTGAAGTTGCCTTGGCTTGTGAGACAGGCAGACAGGGCCGGCCCTGCTATGGAGCAGAGTGGGGCAATTGCCCCATGCGGCACTTTAGAAGAGGCGGTACTTTGCCGCCTCAAGAAATGCTTTCTAGGGTGACCACACATCGCGGATTGCCCGGGACAGTCCCGTAATGAGACTTTAAGCCCCAGGTCCCGGGCAGCCTCAATCTGGGACAATGCATTGTCCAGACAAGATATACATAATACAGGGTACAACAGGGAACAAGACAAGGAATACTCAAGATCCGACATGAACAGGACAGGACACCCCTCTACCGGGAATACAGGACAGGACACCCCTCTACCGGGGATACAGGACAACAAAGCACAGAGCTGCCCAGACAGAGTACACAGAAACCACAAGACCAAACAGGACTAGCCTAGGACTATGTGATAATAAATGGAGATTCAGTCACATCATATGGCCATAGTATGCTTAGCCCACCACTATGCCAAAGTGGGTCCTAGCACTAAACCCTACCTACTGAGATACTAAACATAAAATCTAAACACATATCAGAGAGACATACCTGTAGACTGCAGACTGAGACAAATATAACGGGTGGGGCACACCTTATAAAGGAAACAGAGCTGAAGCAAAGAGCTGAACTAGAATCCAGGAATCAGAGGTTCAGGACAGAACATATGGAAATCCAGAAATGGACCACAGCAAGAAAGGAAAACAAAAGACATGCAGCTCCGCAGCCTGGATGGGGCCTGACAGTTATTCAGTTGATCTATATATGCATGCGCTGTTTTATGTGTTGTTTATTTGATATATACCTATTTTGTGATACTGGAGCGGAGGTATGCTAAGGAGATGCTTGCGTAGGGTCCAATTTTTTCACTATAAAATGTATTGGCAGCAAGATCTAGTAGTTATATATATTGGCAGCAGGATCTAATATTTATACATCTTGACAGCAGGGGCTAATATTTATATATATATATATATATATATATATATATATATATATTGGCAGCAGGGGCAAATAATATATATATTAACAGCAGGGGCTAATTAAAGAAACTGCACAGTTCGATTGTTGTTTTGAAGTCATATTTCAATCATAGTCTTTACTTCAAAGAGATAAGTACATATTATGTAGTTAAAAATGCATGTCTAGCACGTATCCATGATCCATGATCCATGATCCCCGTGGGTGGGCTCTCACTCTTTGAAAAAAATATTTTATTATTATATTATTTTATTGAGTTGGGTTAATTCCAGGCTGAGCCTGGACATAATAATGTTATACCCTACTGGATTACATCAATAATTAAAAAAGGTCCAGCACTATGTATTAGTGGTATAGAGGTATTTTTCTTATCAAAAACTACAATGTAATGCCTACCCTCCTAAGAGAACACATTACTTTTTTTATTTGAATGTATCTATAATTATAATTATGCTATTTATCTATATTTAGTTTTTTTTGGTCAATTGTACTAAACTACTGAATATATTGGTGTTTTATTACATAACAATAATCTCAATTTGTGGTTAATCTGTATTTTAATTAGCAGTTTCTTTAGGAGAGTTTGAAAATATTTTCAACGAGCATTAAAGATGGCAGATGGGATTCTTTTTGTATAGACAATTACTCATGTTTCCTCTGCTTATCCACAGGTGACCTTCCAGCATAAACTTTATGAAAGGATAACATCTGTTTAGGAATGAAGCAATCAAGTATGCCTGTAACACGTTGTATTGAACTGTGCATGTTGTAGGCAAATGAATGAGAACTCTAGAAAAGAGACTTTGAAACTGAAAGTGACCTCATGGTGTCCATAGTCCAACAGAACCCAAAGTCCTTTGTTTCTTTTATATTGTACACTGTGTGATACTATGGCACCTGGGGTAAATCTCAATTATTTGCATGTTGCATGTCAATGAGCTCTGAAAATGTTACAGCTGGTTTTAGAATTGTCAGTACACTGTTGCGTTCTAATTCTGATTACGATTATACACTTGAAAACAAAGCAGTACACATCTGTTTTGAACCAAAATACTTTATTTACACTTTCCTAGACTAGCATATTTCTGTTTTTATTAATTATGGGAAAGTCTTTTCAATAGTGATGAATTCTTGATCAATAATCATTTCAAATGCTACTTGCTGATTCTGCACAATATATCGTGTAGTGAGCTTTTTTCATTAGACCCACTGATGTTAAAGAGGAACTCCTGATATATGTTATATTACCAGTATCTCTTAAAAGCAAGAGATGTGCTTTTTCTCTGACACTGAAGAAATCATTGCTCACTCCCCTGACACTTAAGTTGTGGTAAAGTGGGCCGACTAGAACTTCTATAGAATTGCCAATATCATTGACCAGTAAGACTTTTTTAGTCTCAACCAATTCCGTTCAGAGCCCAAGTGGTTGAGTAGGCTAGCCTTGATGGACTTATGGATGGCAGGAGAGGGCTGGTAGCCTAAGGCCTGGGGGGCAAGTCTAGTCAAGTGGCCCATTGCCCCGCCGAATCAGCCCGCCATGCATGCCTATGTTTTCATGATTTTCGAACGCATATTGATGTAATGTGATGGGATTGGGAGGACATCAGTATACTAAAAATCATCATACACAGGATGCCTGAAGCAACAATTTAGTGCCACTAATCCTTTTTAATAAGATACGCAGATTGAAATAGAGTAAATAACACAAAACCTTTACTTTCCTCTCATTGATTTCTGGGCCTAGAAAGTTTTGTCCTCTGAAGTGACTACAAATTCTGGAGGGCGTTTGATCTCTAAATAGGTAAACATTAAATAGTTCAATTTATTCCTGCAATAAGTAAAGTGCCAGGAAACAGATGACTAAAAACACACACCAGGACAGGCTCTGCCACACCGACACCCAAACACTCACACCAGGATAGGCTCTGCCACACCAACAACCAAACACACGCAGTAGGACAGGCTCTGCCACGCCGACACACACACACACACGCACACCAGGACAGGCTCTGCCACACCAACACCCAAACACACACACCAGGACAGGCTCTGTCATACCGACACAAAAACCGGGACAGGCTCTGCTACTCCGACACTCAAACACACACACACACTAGGACAGGCTCTGCCACACTGACACCCACATCTGGACGGGCTAAGCTACAACAATAACAAAAAGTATTTTCCACAATAAGGTCAAGAGGTAGTGTGCGGAGAGGGACCACACTACTTAATATAAGTGAATATATGTGTATATGTTGGGCATTTCCTCCATAGTCCAAACTTCTCTTCTCTAATTATCCAAGTCTTTTATTGTCTATTATGATTAGTTTATTTTAAATTATAGTTTTAATGTAATGCAATTATTTTACTAAATAAAATCATTGCATTGTGGTTACAAGCATGATGCCCTGGAGTGACATATAATTAATGAAGGTCCATGACAAATGGGACGTCATTATTATAGAAAAGCTAAGTAATGTAGAGGATATCACCCAAAAATTCAATGGTGACCTCCAGATAAACAAAATGTATTGGTGGTTCCTTTACATTTTTATTTGGTCCCCTGATCCTCCAGTTCATAGGCTTCCTTGTTTATCATCTCCTGCTTCCAAACCACATGCACGCATACTTAGAAAGTACTTTAATATACATTCTTCGTTGGAGGGACTGCATAGGACAATACAGTGTTCCTTCAAGCGTAAATTTTTGTTGCGCATATTTTTATAATAAGTAAATGTTAATATATATTACCTATAATATCAGGTAGAAAAACAGTAGTAATAATAATAATAATAATAATAATATAATAATAATAAGTTATTGGATGTCAAGAGGTTTTTCTCAGTCCAGGCAAAACTCGATCATTTTACATATCAACATCAGAGACTTTGTTAATCTGTTTTTGAAGAAAATTGATAGAGTGTATGTTATTGCATATTTACTCTACATAGAGCACTACTTAGTAGGCTTTACTGTCCCTGCATGTACTGTGGATTTTTTTCTGTTTTTATCCAAAGTCATATTGCTTTTTTTTAAATATCTTTAGCATAAACAATAATGTGCCCAGTTCCAAATTAGAAAAACACTGGACAAAGATGTTTTCCTAAAAAATACAGCATTTGTAAAATTTCGATAACAGTAGAAAACTATTAAAAGTTGGTCACAAGCCAGTGACTGGAGCCAAAGCTAAAATAAAAGAAATTGCCAGTACTGCTGGGGTTCCACTAAATAATTATTTCAGAATTGGCTTTGTAGAGTAGATAGGAGAAAAGTATAGTTAAAATGATACCATTTATTGGCTAACAGAGTTTAATTGCAAGGTTTCAAGACAAAGTTGTTAGATCCCTTCCTCAGGCATTAATGAAAATAAAACAGAACTGTATCTGTCTATTAGATCTCTGTTAGTCCGGCTAATTTACTGCTGATCAAGTTCCCCAATACCATTGTGTTTATTTTAACTTTTTGTTAACCTGTGAACTGTGCTTTTGTATTTAGAAAATTCTGTTTTAGCTTCATTAATGCCTGAGGAAGGGACATAAAAAACTTGGTCTTGAAAGCTTGCAATTAAACTCTCAGTTAGCCAATAAATGGTCTCATTTCAACTATACTTTTCTCCTTTTTTTTTTTTTTTTTTCTTTTTTTAACGGCTAACACGGTACAAACATTTTTATCATTTCAATATAGAGTATATAGGACAGACACATTTATCATCATATCCCTACTGTACAGGAGCAAGGAGAGAGCTAAATTTATGGATTTCAATATAACATAAATCAATAAAGCAAGCTGAATGTATTCGTAGTTTACTTAGTAACTCTAACTCCTTGACTCCTTGAGTTTTACAAGGTCCTATTTAGAGTATCATTTCGGTTAGATCTAGACCAGATCGGGCCATTGGCCTGCTCACAACAGTGCAATTTTAACGTAAGTCTTGGCTGGGTTCCTGTGATCGATATTATTATGGAGGTATGTTTACATACAAAATGAACAGCGACAATTATTCTTCATGTCCACCCCTCGGCCTTACTTGCATGATCAAATTATTATGTGTAGATAATGTGTAAGTAGGTGAGAAAACACACTGTAATACAGGATACTTCACCTAGATGCTTACTCCAATAGATGCTGATGCCATTTATTAAATATACAGGCTTGCAAAGGGAAACTCAGAAACAATGTGAAAACATATGAAAAAGTTTTGTAAAATTAGTTTTTTGACAGTATGGAATAAAAGTAAAAAAAGGAATGCTGGGATAAAATACTGATGAGGAAAGAGAGTTGTGGAAGGTGGTGATGAGGAAAGATAGATGTAAAATTAAGTGAAACAGAGAGGAGTAGGATAAAATAGTATGTATCAAATTAAAAAGGTCTGATTGGCATAGCTTGACAGTCATGATTTATACCCAAGGAGAATAAAAGATGCATAGTAATTGTCACGGACTGGGTCCAAGCTGGTGACTGGAAGGACCCAGCGCGCCCGATGGTTGTTTGCAGGAGTCACGATGCAGCAGTGGAGTCTGGGGCAGGGCCTGGTGCGGGGTGACCACACTCACCCAGGCGTTGAGCACCTAGGAAGTGCAGCCAAACACCAGCGCCCTGATATGGCAGCAGATGGAGTCCAGAACAAAGCGAATCCTGCAGGCACCCTGGAGCAGGCATGAAGCATAGCACATAGATCACGAGCAGGATGCTGCAGGCTGGGAGAATGAAGGCTAAGCAAAGGGTTAATGTAGCAGACACATAACAAGCAAGGGAAAGGGAGACCAGGCAAGAAATATGATACGAGATATACACGAGAAGTGGCTAGAAACATGACATGAATAGCGTAAAGTATAAACAGGCACAAGACAAGGAATAAACATAACCTGACAAGACATACATGGTACAGGGCACAACAAAGGACAGGGAAGAAGGCAAGGAACACAGGGGAAGGAGTGAGGAGCCGGAACCCTCGGACGCTTCTTCCTTTAAGCAAGGATAGGAAATCTTAACTGGGACATGGGGAGAGGAGAGAGGAACCGGAATCCTCAGATGATTCAAGGAAGAAGGACAAAGGTACATAAAAGACAGACAAACATGAATACAGAAACTAGCTTAGGACTACAAGATAACTATTGGAGATTTCGTCACATGATATGGCCATAGTATGCTTAGCCCACCACTACGCCAAAGTACTCCAATGACGGTGGGTCCTAACACTAATCCCTGCTGACAAAGATACAAAACAAACCACACGTATAAACCAAACACACAGCACTGAGACATACCTTAGACTGAAGACTGAGACAAACAGAACACACAGGTGGGGCACACCTAATAAAGGAAGCAGAGCTGAAGCAAAGAGCCGGAGCAGAAGCAAGGAATGGAAAATAGAACAAAGCAAAAGGAAATCCAGGAATGGATCAAAGCAAAGCAGAGAAACTACAGCAGGACAGATATGCAGCTCCGCAGCCTGGGCAGAACGTAACACAATCCCCCTCCGAAAGAGCGGCCTCTGGACGCGAACAGAAACATCAACAGAAGGAAGGCCCGCTCCTAACGGAAGACTGAAGAACCAAGTCAACCCAGGAACCAGCATACGGAGTCTGAAAAACGTAGGAGTCCTTCGATGACCAGCACTGCCGCTAGTAGACCAATCTCCTCCAAAAACAGGAATCAGAATGTCTGAACAGGATTGAGGAAGTAGTCTCTAGCTGACATTTAGGTCCAGACGAAGGCAAAGTAGATAAGCCACTTGACAAGGCAGACACGGCAGGTAACCCACTTGCTGGGCAGACATAACAGGTAGCCCACTTGCTGGGCAGACATGACAGGTAGCCCACTTGCTGGGCAAACACGAAAGGCACGAGTTCAGGCATGGGTACGGGTTCAGGCACAGGTTCAGGCACAGGCACAGGTTCAGGCACAGGCACGGGTTCAGGCACAGGCACGGGTTCAGGCACAGGCACGGGTTCAGGCACAGGCACGGGTTCAGGCACAGGCACGGGTTCAGGCACAGGCACGGGTTCAGGCACAGGCACGGGTTCAGGCACAGGCACGGGTTCAGGTTCAGACAACAGGTTGCCCACTTGCAGGGCACACGGCAGATTGCCCACTTGCAGGGTACTCGACCAGGGTAGCCCGGATGCAGGCACTCATCCTGGGAGTCCACTAGTGGGGCGTTGGCCGCAACTCAGGAAACCCTCTTTCAGGGTACACGGCAGGTTCTGGAACAAGGCAGGTTCTGGAACAAGGCAGGTTCTGGAACAAGGCAGGTTCTGGAACAAGGCAGGTTCTGGAACAAGGCAGGTTCTGGAACAAGGCAGGTTCTGGAACAAGGCAGGTTTCTGGAACAAGGCAGGTTTCTGGAACAAGGCAGGTTTCTGGAACAAGGCAGGTTTCTGGAACAAGGCAGGTTTCTGGAACAAGGCAGGTTTCTGGAACAAGGCAGGTTTCTGGAACAAGGCAGGTTTCTGGAACAAGGAAAAGCCCTCTTGCGGGGCACACGACTAGAAGCCCTCTTGCGGGGCACACGACATGGCTAGAAGCCCTCTTTCAGGGCGGACGAGAACGGAGTACCACCGGGCCAGGCACGTGTACTGGATCAAGCATGGGTACAGGCATAAGCTCAGATACTATGTCATGCATGCGTACCGGCTCAGGCACGGGTACAGGAACGGAGGCCCACTGGAAGGGCGGACGAGAACGGAGTACCACCGGGCCAGGCACATGTACTGGTTCATGCAAGGGTACCGGCATAAGCTCAGGTAGTGGATCATGCATGCGTACAGGCTCAGGCACGGGAACGGACACAGGCTCAGGTAGGAACAGGCACAGGCTCAGGCAGGAACAGGCTCAGGCAAGCGGGTACGGAGGCCCACTGGAAGGGCTGACGGGTACGGAGGCCCACTGGAAGGGCTGACGGGTACGGAGGCCCACTGGAAGGGCTGACGGGTACGGAGGCCCACTGGAAGGGCTGACGGGTACGGAGGCCCACTGGAAGGGCTGACGGGTACGGAGGCCCACTGGAAGGGCTGACGGGTACGGAGGCCCACTGGAAGGGCTGACTGGTACGGAGGCCCACTGGAAGGGCTGACGCTGCAAACTCCACTCAGCGAACTCCTGGCCGATTACCTGCGGCCATGTGTCACGGACTGGGTCCAAGCTGGTGACTAGAAGGACCCAGCGCGCCCGATGGTTGTTCACAGGAGTCACGATGCAGCAGTGGAGTCTGGGGCAGGGCCTGGTTGCAGGGTGACCACACTCGCCCAGGCGTTGAGCACCTAGGAAGTGCAGCCAAACACCAGCGCCCTGATATGGCAGCAGATGGAGTCCAGAACAAAGCGAATCCTGCAGGCACCCTGGAGCAGGCATGAAGCATAGCACATAGATCACGAGCAGGATGCTGCAGGCTGGGAGAATGAAGGCTAAGCAAAGGGTTAATGTAGCAGACACATAACAAGCAAGGGAAAGGGAGACCAGGCAAGAAATATGATACGAGATATACACGAGAAGTGGCTAGAAACATGACATGAATAGCGTAAAGTATAAACAGGCACAAGACAAGGAATAAACATAACCTGACAAGACATACATGGTACAGGGCACAACAAAGGACAGGGAAGAAGGCAAGGAACACAGGGGAAGGAGTGAGGAGCCGGAACCCTCGGACGCTTCTTCCTTTAAGCAAGGATAGGAAATCTTAACTGGGACATGGGGAGAGGAGAGAGGAACCGGAATCCTCAGATGATTCAAGGAAGAAGGACAAAGGTACATAAAAGACAGACAAACATGAATACAGAAACTAGCTTAGGACTACAAGATAACTATTGGAGATTTCGTCACATGATATGGCCATAGTATGCTTAGCCCACCACTACGCCAAAGTACTCCAATGACGGTGGGTCCTAACACTAATCCCTGCTGACAAAGATACAAAACAAACCACACGTATAAACCAAACACACAGCACTGAGACATACCTTAGACTGAAGACTGAGACAAACAGAACACACAGGTGGGGCACACCTAATAAAGGAAGCAGAGCTGAAGCAAAGAGCCGGAGCAGAAGCAAGGAATGGAAAATAGAACAAAGCAAAAGGAAATCCAGGAATGGATCAAAGCAAAGCAGAGAAACTACAGCAGGACAGATATGCAGCTCCGCAGCCTGGGCAGAACGTAACAGTAATAAAATATATTTATTACCTGGAATGACATCGGGTCTCAACAATTTTGGACTTATATCATCTTAGTGTCTTACGTTATAAAAAAAAAAATCATTGGGTATGTTTTAGCCCCATAGAGATTAATGATCTTACAACTACCCTTTCCAGATCTAAAACCTATACAGGAAAGATTTGATTTAAAGCTGCTTGGCCATCATCCGCAGCAAGCGGTTCATTCACCACAAGCAAAATGTTTAAGGCAAAAATAGACTGATCATCAGCAAATATTGTGTTAAATACCCTAATCCTGTCACCAAAAGCTCTCATCAGGCATAACTACAATACAGGGAAAAGAAAGAAATGTCAGTGCACAAATAATGCAAATGTGTAAAATGAGGCCTACCAAACAGGTGTAAGCATGCTGCAAATACAGTGTGTTGGCTGTACAATGTATACAAAAAACAAAAACTGTCTGCGCTTCTTACCCTAATAATGTTGGCAACAAATATATAAACATAATGTAAATGAGAGGTTTTGGTTAAATGAATTGGCCAAAGCAATACAGGACAGATATTAATGTCCTTTTTCCATCCATGTGTGAGAAGCTTCAATATTTACTACTTAGACTCATAGCAAATAACCTGTGTGGAAGTCATGGCAAACCGGCATAGATGAAAACTTGTTTGTAAAAGAGATTAGAGAAAAACACAACATACCTTCAAATCCCAATACAAATAAAATGTGAGATGAGTGAGCAGATGTATTCATAACCTCTGTAACTTGTTATAATGGTTAAACTTGTCCAAACCTCTGTCATTGGTGCCTTTGTGTACCTTACAAATTAGTAGGTGTTGTTGTGTCTGATAAGCGGAAACTAAATGTGCTCCAAGGTAACACATGTGCATTGCTATGTCAGGTTACACTGGTTTTTACTTGTGTAGCTGAATGCAATGATAACTGACACAACCAGATGCAAAGCAAACAAAGTGTCACACAACATCATATGCATGTTTCTTTTATGAAGCTAAACACGACATCCTTGTAGATGTATTTATCCAGATTCAAGTTAAAGTGTATTTTCTATTTTCAAGAAGGCTTTCAGCTAGACATTTCTCCATCCTATAACAGCTTGGTTCTCTTAAATCATAAAAAATGTTCATGCTATTTTTATCTACCCCTTTTATTTTCTGAAAATACAACCATGCCTCCTGAAACATTCCTCATGTTTTCTACCCATAGCATCTCGTTTTGTTCCCCCTAGTTCTGTTTTCATTGGCAACGGGTTCATATCCAGTTCATTGTGTATTCCCTTTTCTTTCCTCAATCTTTTTTTTCTTCCCCTCCTTGAAAACCCTGACTAATGAATGTACTGTAATGTTCCCTTGACTATCCCTGTGTGGGAATGGTTGTCCTGGACCCTGTTGGTTTAGGACCCTGCAGTCGCAAAGACTGTGCTATGGACTAATACATCTCTTGGTTTGGTAAATTCTGCATGGGACAAATAAACTATTGTGGTAAGCTACTGGTACAGTAAAATGGGTTATTTTTTTAAACTTTTATTTTACTTATTATAAAGTTATTCCCCCCTTCTAACTTTCTTGTAACATCACAAGGTGGGGTGCAAGATAGAAAGCTTTTCTGTTACACCACAAGGTCTCTGCAAGCCACCATCTTGCCACGAGCTCTAAACCACCTATCCCTATTTTTTTTATATAGTTTTTTTTCCATACCACTAAGTACTACTATAAGAGACCTACCACTCCTTCATTTTACCTCTCTTTTTCTTTCAGTTAGCCACAGAGTTCCTTTTAGTTTATAAGCTCGTGTTCAAGGCCCTCAAAGGCCCACAATTTAAACCTAGAACTTTGTATGAAAGTGCCATAAGGCCAGATGGTAAGCTCAAGGACAGGGTCCTCAACTCCTCTTGTATCTATTTGTGTAAATATGTATTTGTTAACTGTCCCATCCTTAAACTTTACATAAAATGTTAGCTCTTAATAAATAAAAGATAATAATAAGACATGATACGAGTGTTTAAGGTTTAAAAAATAAATATATATATATATATATATATATATATATATATATATATATATATATATATAATAAAATGTATATTTTATATGAAGTTGTATTTGTCTTGCATCAGGTTCAGTTTGTATCAAAGGGATCTGGATAATTTTTTACTGCTTAGCTTAATCAAACTTAATTGTTCAATTACTTTGATCTCAATTGGCTTTGATCAAGTGAAGAGGTTGTTCCCTATGAAAACAGTTAGAATTATATTCGCTAAACATGTACAAAAGGTGGAACAGTTAGCTCTTGTTACTTGCCTATGTGATGTGTACCCTGTAAATTACTAACTAGCAAGTATGGTTTGAGCATGTTTTTCATTAGTCTGGATTTACTAAGGTTCATTGAATCAAACGCATTGTGTTCTAGATGCAAATAATGTTTTAATTTTGCTTATATTAATTTAAGCATATAGTATTTCCATAAATGTAATATCTAAAAACTGTTGAATAGGGCTGGCACTGCCTGTTAATAGAAATGCTCACTATTAGATAAGCAAGATAGATTCAGGACTGTCTTAATACCCAATGGGCCTATCTCTGACCTGTATTACTCATAATATCCTACACAAATATTCAAAATATATATATCAATAAGTAGTTTTCCATTGAAATGTCTAGTTTTTTTTTTCTTCAATGAACCAATGTTAATAAATATTCAAGAAAAGGAAATATTATGCACGATTGTTCTTCCCATGTGTTTGTGATACCATATTTTATTTTTAAATCTTAAAGAACACAACAAAACACTAATATATTATATTTAAACTCATCAAGTAACATTTAGTGGTCATAAACTCTTCCTTGTGGCATATCTAGCCTGTTGTCATAGTTGATGCACTGAATTGTGATTCTCTGAAAATATATTATTAACCTAAACTGTGAAGATACATAGCTGTTTACTAACATTGAAACAAGGTACGGTATATTATTAATGTAGATTTGTAATAGATTTGTAGTAGATTTGTTATAGAGTGCCTTTAGATTTCGCAGTATAGAAACAAAAAATGGATAAGAACCATTTGGCTATCTAGTTTGTTTTCTTGATGTAAAGATTAAGACCTAAGTCATTGGTCTCGTCATCAGGATAGCTTTATGCCTGTCTCATGCATATTTAAATTCCCTTACTGTATCAGCCTCTATCACTTATGATGGGTCGCTGTTCCCCTTATCCTGTACAACTTCTGCAATTTAGAGAGAATATATTTACACTAAAGCTGTACCCTGGTCCTATCTCCAGAAAGAATAAGGCATGGTTTGCAGCAAAGACTCAACTGTAATAAAAGTGAGCCTTCTGACTCACCTTAAAGTTTGTCCTGATATATGCAAATCATAAATGTTTGCTTTGAGTATATATTCATTAATCATGCACGTTAATCAGCATAAACAGATTGATTGCTATCATTACATAGGACAATTTAGATTTTAGTCAAGGGCTTTACAATATTCTTTCATTTGGCAACAAGACAATGCACTTTTTTGCCAAAAAGAAGATAGAAAAAATCCTCCAAATGCATGCAATTCTTTGGCTAACTGTCCATCTCAAAAATGCACAATCACAGAGGAGAAAATCTTTGGCAGCAAAGTTGGGTCCTTAATTGTGAGTTGTGAATGAAGCAAAACTGTAGAACTTCACGCTTACTCAGCCACTCTTAATTAAACTTGACTAGAAGAACATTTCCCTCATTAGCTGAAGGAGGGAAGTTGCTTGGTGATATTTGAATATTCAAATTGTACAACAATAGGAAATTAGAAAAAACACCTTCTGGCATTTATACAGCAGAGGTGACGGAATCATGGTTATACAAAAAAAACCTTGCAAATATATGCAAGGTTGAATATTTTATGGCTTTTAATCCAGTTTTGCACTTGGAAAGGGTGTCTGATTAATTAGCATTTGCATTTTCCCACTATCGTATTGCTCACACCCCTTAACAATTCACATCTGCATTTATGTTAATTGAATTTTAACAAATTATCTGGGCCCATTGAACAAAAGCAGATACTAGGCCTAACCGTCTCATGATGACTATTTCTTGCAGAATGCACAGCGGTAATTGGTATTTAACAAGGAAGCAAACGCAGAATTGAACATGAAAACCTTTTGCTGATTTAGGAAACAAAATAGGTAGCTTAGGATCTAAAGCAGGGAGCGAGGAGTAAGTAAGCCTTGATGACAATATCACTATTCCTTGATGAGGGCAACATAAAGTCACTGGTTCATCTATTCTAAAAATTGGAATCCAGTCTGATTAGAGTGCATTTGGCATTCTGCCTCGCATTAGTCAGTTAATGCTGTGCTTATTCTAGCTGTACTTAATGAAGACAGTATGCGTGCCTTGGTTCTTAAGCAAAGGCTTAACCATAGCCTATTTGTGTTATATGTTTAAAACTAATTGTCTTGATCTTTTTTTTTACAGCAACATGATTGGATTATGCTTTGAACTATTCTGTGTGCATTTTACATCTCTTACTTTTAATATGTGTATTTGAGCAGTAGTTAGTCTCTTTCATTACTACGATGCATGGAAACAATGTGAGAATATAAGAATGTGTAAATAAGAGTTTCAGATATAACTGCGTCATACTACGTATACGTCTCTGTTATTCAGCGCTCCCTGTTTAAGTTTATATTTTTGGTGAATAGGGGACTTGGGCTGGCTCACTATGGGAGACAAAAGTGTATTGGGGTCATGCAATATCACAGGCAGGCTCCAGAAAAGTGTGTAAGAATGTATATGTATATCTGTGTGTGTGTGTGTGCACACAAGGGGGTGGCAATTGGCTTTACTGGGTCAAAAAGTGCCAACCCTATCATGCATTTATATCCTTAGTCTCATTTAATAGGTATAGGTATGCTGCATGTACTGTTGATCTCCTTCAAAATGTTTAGCATGTGCAATCTAGTGTTTAATATCTCTACAAAGCTGGTGCATTGTTCCTCTACAAGCACCCACAAAAGTACAGATTTTAAAGCTATTTTTTCATCAATAGAAGTGTTATAGTAATCTATACTTGTTAATGTTCCATTTTATTTAATCTCCTTAGTTTTACCTCATACCGGTATTGTTGTAATTTTAAATGCTCTGCCCGGGACAAACAAACAAGAGAAATCACAATGTATTCTTCTTGGTAAAAATGTTTCTTAATATACCAATATACTTAACTGAATCACACCTAAAAGTGTAGCGCACAGGCCAGTAGTAAGTATTTGAATTTCATTTCCTCTTCACCGAAGGGATTCATTTAGCAAAATGTTAATGAAAAATGAAATTTACATTACTGTTAGTAGTTTATGAAGGAAAAAACCTTATGATCGCTGCAGGCTAAACTAACATGCAATTAAAGTGTGATTTTCTATGAACCAAGACATGACATGAGAACACACTTGATATTAATAATAATGTAGAGCAACGAGCACAAAAGTAGAATTTTATATTAATATATTAACATATTGGGGTTTATTCACTAAAGCAAAAGTTTGCAGGAATGTTGAATACTTCAGCTCCCTTATTGTGCTATACACAATAAAGATCCAAACCTATTGATTGCCTCCGACAAGAAGGAATTTACTGGCCCTGCATAAAATATAGTTAAATCAATCATAGTAATTTCTTCTTTAATGAAAAAAAAATCTCATTATGTTGGATACTTGCATAAAAATATATTAATGCCTTCATGATCATCAACAGCAAAGTTAATAGGCTAGTAATACTATGGTATGTCGCTTCTTTTGCACCCAGATATTATTATGTTTTTTTTGAAGTTAACAGTTTGGGATGATAGGCAGAAATGTTGAATTGGGAGTTAAAGCGTACTTTCACTCATAACATAGTTTGGAAGCTTTGTATTTATTTAGATCTAAAATTTTCTTGTATATTGGTAAGTGGGCTGCACATTAAGTGCAAACATTAAACATATTAATTAGTATAATAATTAGACTTGTGTATTCGGGCAAACGTGAAAACGAACACGAAGGGTGCATTTTCGTTGTTCAGCCCGAACACCGAACATACGAACATGGCGGCGGCAAAACGTACACGAAGACAAAGACACACAACACGAAGAATCTATTGGTCGTTCGTACGGATCTTTGACTCTTGGAGCAGGACCAGGATTTTAAAAGTCTATACGAGCTACTCTATTGGTCGTCAGCAGGGGGCTCATCTGCCATCAACCAATGAAGTACAGGTGCACTTCATTGGTTGATGGCAGAGGAGGCCCCTGCATGCGACCAATAGAGTTGCTTGTACGGACACTTAGAATCCTGGCCGCAAAGCTGCTGCGTAGTGCGTACCACGTTAACCCAGTATTAACTCCTTCTACAAAAAAAAAAAAAAAAGAAAAAAAATGACCAAGAATGTACACGAATATTCACCCGAAGCAAACACAGGAACGGGCGAATATTCGACTACGAAGATTCCCCCCTCCACAAAGACGAACACGAAGAGTTGGCCGGTGCCCAAGTCTAATAATAATATGCCCATATTACACATTTAACAAAAACTCCTTCCATCATCCATATCCTATTTCATTATACATTTACTAGCATTATAAAAGATTACCCTGAGGGAAAAACTAATCATAATAATAAAAGTTGTGGTATCACCACTAGATCGTAAGCTTGCAAGCGGGACCTTTTTTACCTTATGTATCAATTTGTCTTCTAGTTGCATCTGTAAGAAGCGCTGCGTAAATTGTTGGAGCTATATAAAAAAGTAATATTCCCTTAATGTGTACTTGACCCATTACATGCAATTTGTGATCATATCTTATTGACTCTCTGTGGAAATTAATAGACAATAGTACCATATTTAAAAAAATATATATATTTAATCAATGTTAATTTTTTATCAATTTTATATGATTCACACTATTAACATATTCTAAAATTATCAGAGATCTGATTAATATTAGAATGTTCAAATATTGACCCCACGTGATATACTTTCCTAATAAAACAATTGAAATCAAAGTATAGTTTTGATGATTGGTGTAAAAAAAATCATTTTTAAGAAGCTTCTTAACAAAATGAGAGAATTTGCTGCCACATCGTAATCTTAATGAGTTTTAATTACACAGGAGGAATTCAAGTTGACTCCAGTCTGAGCAGCAGGGACATTCATTTTGCACAATCAAGAGTCCTAGATAAGCAAACGTCTATTCATCAGCAAAATCAGGATAGCATTGTTTTGGGTACATTAAAAAAATTACACATTTCGCCCTATCAATGTTTTCATGTCACACAATTAACCCTTATGTTTTTTGTTACTAGACAGCTGAAATGCATGTAAAATAAGATCAGATCCGCTTAATTATTATTATTATTTATTGTTTTATATAGCGCCATCAAATTCTGTAGTGCTGTACAATGGGTAGACAGGACATAACAAGTAGTGTGTAACATAACAAATTAACTTACAGAGACCACAGGTCAGGAGGGCCCTGCTCAAACGTGTTTACAATCTGAAGCTAAACATAAAATAAGTAAAAAAAAGGAATACATTGGAATACATGATGTATTTGGATTATGGTTAAATGTTATTTCTCGTTCTATGCGACTAATAGTCTTTGACTTGTATCATGTCATGTTATTCCACATGTACCTCACAGTTTAGTTACATAGTGATTCTACCTTGTTGTTGATCCAGAAGAAGGCAAAAAATCACTTTGAAGTGATTTCCAATTGTTCCTCAAGAAGAGGAAAACTATCCTGACTAAAAAAATGACAATCCTGATTTGTTATGTGATCAACAAGCTATAACTAATCGTTTGATTATAACCAATTATATGCCTGTGTATTCTTCTTTGCTATATAGCTATACTATTACTTGGATGGCCTGGCAATTTATATTAAATTCAAAGAGCCAGCAAGAGGTAAGTACTTCTTTCAGACAATGAAAATCCTCACAAAACAGAAAATATTGATCAGTAATCATCATTGGTATTAAAATGTACCATTTGATTTAAGGCATCTCCGCTTGATTATATGCCACAGATCCCCAACATTGTCTCTTTTCCTCTACAATTTAAATGCTTAGGGCCACTAACAGACATTTTTTTTTCTGTGTGTTCTTTTAATTGAAGGTCCACATACAAGCACTGGGTGTTGGAAGTAAAAATCACTTTAAGCATCTTATTTACTGTAACAGGGTCCAGCATGGTAACACCATTTTCGCCTGTTCTGTTTAACAGCTTTTCTTGAACAAAAAAGGCAGCCCTGATCATTTTATATTAAGTTACAAAAATTTAATCTTCTTAATTCTAAAAAAAACATAATTTTAATTAGGACATTTGTGAGGCGATATGCTAAATTATAAGCATTCATTCTATTCACAGTTTTCAATAAAGTGCTGTTTCAATAATTTTCTCACTTATTTTTCACAAGGCTTCAGGTTCTAACACATATGATGATTAAGTTATACGCCAGTGCTCTCACCAGTCCATAACATCACAGGTTCCCTGCAAAGCTAATTTCCTCTGTTGTATTATCTGGTGTTTTATAGCATTTTAGGTGATTGAGAAAACATCTAGAGAACACTTATCTATCTTAAACGAATGAGACTTCAGTGATTCATTTTGCCATTCTGTCTTTAATATTTGGTGTTGGGAAAAGAGGATGGACAGGGAAAATGGCTACCATGGCTTCTTGACTTGCCTCAAAAGGTTTGACCTCACTAACTGAGGATAAATTGATGTATTTTTCAAAATATAAATATAATGTGTTCAATAACAGAAATGTGTTCTATGTGCTAATTTTATCAATAAAATGCGCTCTTTGTCTTTAGAAAACACAAACAGATATACAAATCAATGAATAAAAAAAGGTGTTGCTCATAAAAGAATTTGTTGTTATAACTTATCTTCCATAATATCTGTGTTATAGTTCCAAATAAACTCCCCCAAGCATATGAAAGTAAAAAAAAACATATATAATACAAATGTGTTCCCATTCGACTTTGCACTCAAATTCTCTAGAGCCTTAAAAACGAGCTCCGGTTTATGCAGCATATGGATTGTGAATCCCAAACTATATGAGGATCCTTCCCTGTACAATAATGGTAATGCAGGAACACTAATATAAAAAAAAGCTTGGAGAGACTGGACATAGTGTAAAATGGTAAAAATATGCTTTATTTCGCCAACAATTTGTGCCACTTACGTAATAATGGACTTCTAATAAAATAGAGCTTGGTAGTCACTGCCTTCGCCACAAGGAAAATGAAATAAAATTTCCAAGGTTTCTGCCACTTTCTGGACTCGCCTTTCACTTATGCCTTAGGAAGAGACCCAGCAACATGCTATGGGATTTAACTTCCCTCGTTTTGATGAATTGATGAGTATGAAAGGTGAAATGTCACCACCAGCAGCAGTGTTAGGCCACTGGAAGATGCAACACCCAAAGGAGGATCCTATGCAACAGATAGGATAGACCTACCTGTGTAGGTGAGGGGAAGATGATTTTACTAGGGCCAGGATGTAGTACTGCTGCTGCATGCCACTTGTATTATTTCTGACCTCAAGGAAGAAGTAATGTTCTCACATGTTTGTCGGCTCTGCCAACACCACAAAACTGTCTTATAGATAGTTTCACATTAAGGCTGTAGTTGGCCACTACTGGGCAAAATGAAAATATATAACTTTGGTTGTCAACACAACCCAGAAACAGTAAAAAAAAAATGGTTTATTTGGCAGCCACAGAGATCATGCAATGGTGTAGCTGGCTCTGATGGCAACAAGAGTTCAGCTGAAGGACCACTTAGACATGCAGCATATCCACAACCCCATATATTGGCCTACCTAACTATAGAAAAATATGAGACTTTGCTAGTAGTGTAATTGTACTACTGAAACACAACTCATAACCATTTGATGAAATGACACACAGTCCATTGCCCTGACCTGCCTGCTTAACTTGTGAACCATATTTAATTTTGTGTTTTTCAAAATGATGAGGCTGTACTGGTAGGATAAGTGTACTATTGAAACGCAGGAACACTCTTTTTAAACAAAAAAAAACTAAAATAATAAATTCTGCTGCAGTCCCAGTAGGCCAATAAAATGAATTATTATTAGTTGTACAGCTTCTACAATCCACCCCACTCAAGTAAATTTCCTGCACTAGTGGTAAAGTTACATTGCTTGGGAAATGAGCTGACAGCACGAAGCGGACACTGAGTCTGACTGACATCTATCTAACACTGATGGACACTGTGGTGATCTGTCATCTGTTTCTGGTTGCTACTGAGTTAAAATGGTGTCAGCAATTTCATATAGCTATGCTTGTCCTTTCCCCTTGTACATGCAGATTGGTAAGAGTAAAAAAAAAGTTAAAAAACAAAACACAAAACAGGCTTTTAGAACCATCAATCACAGCCGTAATCAATGAGAATGTCCCTCCATTTTATATAATTGTTTTAGCTACTTCTATCAATCACCTATTCTGAACCCTCCTACACACAATCCCTTCCTACTTTTCATGCTGAAAGAGTGCCAAAACAAGTTGTAATGGCACTGAAATAGACAAATGAATGAACACTTTTATAATAGCTATTCAGAGGTTTAAGTTTTGTTTCATTACGGTTCTCTCTCATGTTTGGAGATTTATACTAATAAAGCAAAATTCATCATAAATGAATTTCATACAAATCAAAATACACGAGTCTAGTAACTTAACTGATCGTTATCTAAGTCACAAGTACAGACAAACAGAATGTGTTAAAGCTAATAACACACAAACAATGACAATCATTCATGTCTTTATTGAACACCCCATTAACCATTTACAGTGCTGGTGGAAAAAGTAAGTGATCCTTTGATTTTATAATTGGATGAACCTCCTTTGGCAGCAATAACCTCACACAAGCTCTCACAATAGCTGTGAATTAGACCTGCACAACATTCAGGAGGAATTCTTCCTTACCAAACCGGTTAAGCTGAGCCATATTCTTGGGATGTCTGGTTTGAACGATTCTCTTGAGGTCATTCCATAGCATCTTTCATGGGTTAAGGTCTGGGCTCTGACTGGGCCACTCCAAAAGGAGGATTTACTTTTTTTAAAGCCATTCTGTAGTAGATTTACATCTATGTTTATGGTCATTGTCCTGCTGTATCACCTAGCTTCTACTGATCTTCAGCTGATGCACAGCCAGTCTGACATTATTCTGTATGATACCTTGATAAACTTGGGAATCCATTGTCCCCTTGATGAAGGTATGATGTCCAGGCCCAGAGGCAACAAAGCAGCACCAAATCATTTTGCTCCTTCTACCGTACTTTAACATTGGGATGATGTTTTCATATTGGTATGCAATGTCCTTTTTACACCATATGTATTGCTTCCCAAACAATTCAACCTTAGTTTCATAGTCCACAAACCATTTTCACATTAGCATTGTACAGTGTCAATGTGCTCTTTGGCAAACTTACGGTGCACAGCACTGTTTTTTTCTGGAGATACAGTGGCTTCCTGTGTGGTGTCCTGCCATGGACTCCATGTAACTTCAATGTCGTGTGTGTGGTAGACTCATAAACAGAGATGTTAATCAGTTCTTATGATTACCTCGCACCTTTAGCTGTTACTCTAGGGTTCTTTTTTACTTCATTAAACATTCTGCATTGTTTCCTTGGAGTCACGCTAACAGGGGAAAACATGTATTCCTATCGTTGATCTGATTTTATCTTTTAGACTTGACAGCTTCTAGCTAAGAGGAAAGTGGAGCCATCTATAGTACTGTACCTTTTTTTATTGTTTTGCGCACCACACTGTTTTACTTTTAATTTGTTTGCTGGAAAGATTACAGTTTCTGAAATAGCATAAATAATAGTCCCGAGTGAGTTTCTCATTTGCTCGACATAACTTTTCTAATTACAAATTCATAATGTCCTTTGCTCTGCTAATGTCTTCCTTCAGTGTTTGCTTTGTAATAGCTGCTGAGTTTGCAGCATGCTGCAGAATGACAAGATGACTGGCATTGCATTGCTGCCTCCCACAAAGATAGCAGCTGCCACTGTCTCCCGTTCAGTTTTCATGAAAAACAGTTTATCATCATCAAGATCATTTCTCTTCTGGCAACTTGTACTTGTATGTAGTTTCAGAATAATATATGTTTTATTCTTGCAGTAGAGCAATGCTGCCTTGGGTTACATTTGGCACGTTTTCACTTGGTGAATAAACTGATTGATATCAAATATTATTTACCAATACTAGCAAATTGTTCCATGTTCTTTGCTATGCATTTATGGCACACTTTTACCAAAAAGCACAAATGTTTCTCATACCTTATGCAGCCTACTTACAAACTTGTTAATCAGGTCGGTATATATCTTCCAACACTTCTGTACTATTTATATGACTGAAGTAGGAAGAAAGCTTTTTGTGTAACTGTGTAAGACATTTAGGTGCAACACTAAATTCTGTTCTTTACTTACACAGAATTGTAACTGTGATACACTCATAGGGGGCAGATTCTGCACTCCTAGGAAAAAAGGTTAATCGGAGGGAGAAAACAGGCCAGAAGTATTTATGTCACATTTATCTAATGGGAGATACTTGGGATGTAAGTGTCCATAACTACAAGATTTGACCAACTGTTTAATAATCAATATTCCTTGTATGACCAAACCACTGTAGCTACCAAAAGACCATTGCATGGTGTGGTAACCTTGTTATTGTGGATGGTAGTAATCAAGTATCTTGAATTTCTGCAGCCTGGCAGAACATAGAGCTCTTGCTCTCCTGAGCATTCACAATAGCCGGCTTCAAACACCAGCTGAGATATGGTTTCCCACAGCCTTCTTTAAAAAACGTAAAAAACACATATACGCAGGGACTTTACTACTCTAGATATTTCAGATTATACATGTTTGTGAGTATTACTGTATTGTGTTTTCATATCTTTTTAAGTGATCATGGGCTGGGTGTTCTGACCCCACCTAACTGCCCAGTGGGCTTTGAAATCAATTGAGGTATGTGCTGTTGCATGGGTCCGTAGGGTGACCACATGTCTTGGATTGCCTGGGACAGTCCCAGAATGGGACTTTGAGGCCCGGGTCCCAGGCAGCCATTGCCTTCTCAATTCTCCTGATTGGCTGAGTCCCTCCCTCACACCAAGCTCAGTGTAAGCTGCAGCCAGCACCAGGTATGTGTGTTTGACTCTGTTTGTTTGTGTGACAGTTTGTTTGTGTGACTGTGTGTAATGTCTGGTAATAGAGGAGTTAATTCTCTAATATATATAATATATGCCTGTGTGTCCCTGAAGGGCAGAAATAAAATGCGGTCACCCTACCGTTGTGACCTCTTCATGATGTAGTAAAAAGATGTTTGGGAATGTGATCACATCTTGGCGTTCGGCTTAACTAGACTGTAAGGGGTAAGGTAGATGGCCAAGGCCCTGCCTATAGCCCGCACCAAATGTGTTCTGATTTGGACACCGGAAATGTTTGTGGGTATGTAGTTTATTTATTTGTAATTTATTTTAGGTGTCTGCCTTGAAGATTGTGAAGTGGTTAAGGGACTGCATCTGTCTACTTGACACTTCTCTGACTCAGAGATCTATTCATATCTTGGTTACCTTCCATGACAGTTATAACTCCTTGTCTCTATTTTTATCAATGCAGCTAAATCATCCTGACTGACTCAACTCCTAGCCATTTGTCACTTAGTTTTTATTCGCTTGTCTTTTTTAACTATCATAATTATTCCTTCTGGGTTTTTTTACTTTAAGTCTTAAAATTTAAATCATAATGTATGATCTGCTGTAATGGGAGGACATAAAGGTATAGTAGGGACTAAGCAGCAAAAATATAGCAAAATACATATGAGAGTAACTAAACTCACTGGTAAATGATGTCGCAGTCTAGCCTACGGGCAAACACTTTTTTGAGGCAAGTACTATACATGTCACTGGGTGGAATATAACAGATGGTGTCCTGGAAGGAGCAACAGAGCATGGCTGGTACAAAAAAAAAAAGGAAATCAGCAGTATTCAACAGATGTTTTATTAGAGAGAAGAAAGTTTCCTGATATGTGTATATCATTTAGTTTTTAATAGCAAAAGAAATTCATAGGACTTTACCAGTAAAGTGAAACTAATGGACAATGTTGACCTAGTACTATAAAGGGTGTCCTATCCTCATTTTTTTTAATACTTACGTTTTCTATAATGAGAATTTTGCTTGCTTTATCATGAATGCACAGCCCAATGTCCCAAACAGCCTCACCTATGATGAATGCATATAAAAGCGCCTAAGTACTATAATATGCATTATAAACTTTCTGCAAAAACACCCTGAAAACAACACCCTTTGTAGGTAGGATAGGGGCCTACCTACCTCCACAAAAACTCTGGTTCATTCACTTATCATTTCCCGTCTTGACTACTGCAACACTCTTCTGGTTGGCATTCCACTGCCTCGACTCTCTCCTCTGCAGTCTGTCCTAAATGCTTCTGCTAGGCTTATCTCCCTTGCGCCACTCCATTTCTGCTTCCCCACTCTGTGAAACCCTCCACTATAACCTTTAGAATTCAATTTAAAACACTGCTCCTTCATACATTTATGCCCTCATAAGCAAATACTTTCCTACTCCATACTTACGTTCTTCCCACGGGCTAAGGCTCTCCTCTTCACTTAACGCAGGGGTTATCGGGAGCCGAAATCCACTGTACACTTTTTACATATTTTGTTAATTTGTTTTATGTATTATTATGTTTATTTTTGTACCTTTTTAGTAGTGGTCTTGTCATATAAACATATATTATTATTACAAAAAGAGTAGAACCAATGGAGGTGCTTAGACTAATGGTATGTACTGCAGTAGTCTGGAAAAAGTAAACAAAAACAAAAAAGGTGTTGTACATTCCTCAACATCTTTAGTTACATTTTATTCATACCAACAAGCACAGGCCCTGTCTTCAGGTTTGCACTGGGCACCAAGATTTATGATGGTGAACCTGCATGATACATTCTTCTTTGGAACATACAGAAGAACCTGTAGGTGTCAAATCGATTTGTATGCAATGCTGTCCACATTAAACATGGTCTGGGAACCATTTCAGAATTCTTTAAAAAAAGAGAGAAACAGTTCACTGCCTGAAAATCCTTTCATATGTTGCATTTCATATGGCATTTAAAGGTTACTGGCAAGATAATTTTAAAGGGCATATATTCATATTTGTAAAAAAAAAAAAAAAAAAAAAAAAAAAAACCCAGCCCGTTACAATGTTTCCATTCCAAGTCCAATAGGGTGGAAAACCAGCTCTGCAGGCAGGACTTAGTTATTAAAGTGTGACCTTTATCCAGTAAAAGGTTTTTAGCTTTAATAAAGATTGGTTTGGTTTAGCATACCATTTAACAAATTTCTATTGCTTAAGCTGAAAGCATATACTACATTTCAAACCAAGGGTGCTGCTATTAGACCTCATTAAGGCTGCCAATCTCTTGGTAACTGCTTATGGGTTACCAGTATAATTCACTAATCTTACAATTCAACAAGTTGCAGAGTATCTGTGAATTATACAACTTGCAATACCTGAATGGCGCTGATTTTCCACCCAAGAAATGGATGCATTGGTCAAAATCCTGATATGCTCTATAATGTTATTAAATAGGTCCTTAAAACTACTAAATTCACAGTCTGAGGGGCTTTAGTGACTGTGCTACATATACCAAGAAGCATAAACTATATGTCTAGCACATCTGTTTAAAAAGAAAATGAGTCCTTCTAGTAGCCAAGTTTCCCTGTGGATTTCATCAGAAATGTGTATATTATATTCCATAAAACTGGTGTCAGGACAGAATACGCCTTGTAGACTTAAAATTTGAATGAGTAAATTATTGATTGGTGAGTATTATATTTCTTCAAATGGAAACCAATGTTGGGAGAATTCATTCATTTATTGAAATCAGTGCACAGGTCATGTGTGGAAACTGTGATCACTTGTAATATGTAATTATGTGGTATTTCACAGTGCAAGGTCAACTTTGGATATGATTCATTTTAAACTCTGAAGTAAGTTTATAATCTTTGTTGCTTAAATGTTTTTTTTCCCCTGTACTGCATCAAAAGAGATTGTTAAATATAGTCAAAAACACATTTAGTTTCTTCTGCTGGCAGTCAATCTATGTGGACAGGAAACAAAATGAGCTAGAATTAGAAGCATATGTAACAAACTTCACACCCTCAGGAAGCAAGTGGAAGAAGCTTACATTATTTTTTTCCTTAAGGGCCAACCTAAGGGCACATTAAAAATGCATAAGATGTCTGCCTTGTTTCCATTACCTTCATTAGTAATAACTCTTCCATGTATATGTTGTGAAAAACAACATCATTTAATATGAAAAAATTAAATGAGGACTATAACAGATTTCAAGGTCAATTCCCCCCAAAAAAACATCTATATTACATAAAAAAACAATTTAGGACAAATACAAATTCATTTTAGAAGTAAGTACAGAAGCCTAGTCTAGAGATTAAGTAACTGTGAGGATGTTAAACCAACTGGGATATATGATGCTTGATGAAATCCTTCATTCACGAGAGGCATAGTAGGGAAAAGTGGTAGACATTTATTTTAAGGGCTCTCTTGTCATTAGATAGCAGATGGATCAGTGCAATGAATCAATTACCTCTGCTACTGAGGAAACGCTGGAAAACTGATATACAGACAAAGGCCTGAACGTATTATCTCGTTTTATTTATCTTTTGAAATGTTCATTTCTGAGGATGAGGAATTTTAAACAGAGCGGTGTTAGGACTTTTTGCACTTTGGGAACAGAGGATCTGACCTGTGTTAAGTCACCTCCACCATCAGATGGTTCAAGTGTGTTCCTCAATTTGCAGCCCTTTGAGACAGCTGCTCCTCTTGCCCTGTAACAGTTAGGACCCTGATTTTAAACTATCCTCCTTGACAGGTTGTTGAGGTATAAGCTACATAGATTTCAAAACACCATGCACATTACACTTACTGATATTGGCTTGGCATACCATATACATCAATAAACATCTAAACTCCATGCCGAATGTATTTGGAAGCACAAAGTCCATCATAACTTTAAATTTTGCAAATGAACAGCTTTATGGTAAAGGACCAAATCTGCATGAAGATTGCTGCCCCCAGCAATCTCTGACACTGTAACAATGGGTGTCTTGGAACAACTGATCCCATCTACTGTATTTTCTAATGGACCAAAACACAGACATCATGCTGACCCATAGTTTTTTGTTTCTTTCTACCTGTTTTTAAAATAAGGAATGTTATATGTATTTCCAAGCACCTCTAACCTTGAATTCCAGAAGCCCTCATTTTATTTAGTATAAATCATACCAGTTGTGCAAAGCACCAATTTAGTACGTCAAATATTTTAATTTAGCATTTCCTGACCGATGTTCACCTTTAGAGGAGGCTCCATAAACACTTTCTTTGCTATCTAATTTTTAATTATAAATGCTTTCCTCATGCTGAGAACACAAAGTGAAAGGCAAAAGCAAATGCAGAAAATGAAATATTGGTTTCTGTGGGCAGGTCACATCCTGAAAAATTACTACCTAATTAGACTATGCAAATTGCTGTATGTGTTTTGTGTTTCATGAATAAAGTGGCATGGATATTGCCTTATGATAACACACTCCTCATTTTGATTTTTACAATCTTATCTGTTCTATGTGTGACTATATTCATAAATTAGAATTACTTGTTCAGCCGTAATTGCCTTTTCTTCAACCCCCATTGCTGATGGAGGGAGGAGAATATATTATTCTGCTACACATTCTCTGGCACTTTCCTAAAAGAATCTAATATAATCCATTTTTTCACCTGTAGTAGAAGATGTGTGGCCTTAGTTCAATACAGTTAAACCACAGTAAGTATAAAATGGTGGAATACTGACCAAGCTTAAAGAGAGAGTGAACCTTTATGTTTATCTTATTTGAACTAACATTTTAGTGTAGTTAAAAAGTGTAATTATTTCATTTCCATTGGACCAAAGCACCAAGCCAATTAGAACAGAGTACTTGTTTTAAATATAAATATTTGTGCGTCTTCCTGCAACTCTCACTTCCTGTTTCCTTTTAAATACAAAACTTTTTGCTGCAAAATGATATAGGGAAAAAATACAGGGAGGAATGTCAAAATCCTCCTTTGGTCCAACCCCAAAAGAAGATATGACAATGAAGATCCCTTTTAATGTGACAGTGCTCTTTGTGAGGCTCTTTGCCAAGCTGGCTCCTCTGGACAGACAGCTGTTCAGACTTCAGCCTGCTCCCCATGAACCCAGCATGTGCAGAAGAAAGAAATAGGTTGTTCCATGAAACATTTTAGTGTCATAGGGCTGGTTCCTTCATGGTGTCTGGTGCGATGTCCCACTGTGCCTGTCTAGGGCCAGCCCTGTCATTTATACATGTATGTCCTTTTTGAAAAAATAGATGACAAATGCTTAAAAAACATAGCAACATTTTTCAACTTTTCTTTCGTTGTTTCCTCACATCAGTGAATGCTGACAAATCACTTCACAAAGTATGAAAAAAAAATATTCTAATGGATTATTAGATTCCTCAACCATTTTTATAGCATTCCACATGTAAAATTTTTTATTAAAAATACATATCCAATTATCTAAAGACAAGCTTTACCTAACACTCTTCTGCTTCCTCAATTCCTGAAGCCCTCCCTGTTACCTAAAGGATTAAATTCAAAATCCTTATACAGGAAAACCAAACAAAGCCCATTATATTATTTACATACAAAGCCCATGATATATATATATATATATCTACTTGATCTTTGCATTCTTCCCATAGGTTAAGGCTACCCTCCTAACACTTTTGGAACTCTGGAACCTTACCCCCAGCTTTCACCCTCCCTCTTTATATTCCAAAACCCTTAAAACCCACCTCTTCAGAGAAGCATTAAATCTGTTAAGCTAAAATTTATCTTTTCAGTAATACAACATCCACATTCATCTATGGCACTCTGCACTTTATGTCTTTTCTGAAACCAATTCCCCCTAGATTGTGAGCTTGTCAGCAGGGTTCTCTTTATCTAATGTACTATTTTTTGCCTGTTAATCCTAGTTTTGACAAACCTTTTGAATGTAACCACTGTAAGAAGCGCTGCATAAATTGTTGGCGCTTTATAAATAAAATAAATAAATACATTGATCATTTTTAGAATATTGTTGTTTTGTATATTGTTTAGTTTGCTATTCTTTCATTGGATGTTCCTAGAAGGCGACTCTTGTCCGCAAGAACGGCTTACAGCTGGGTAATTTTGTAAACATCAAACTGATCTACAATTGTGATTGTTATAATAATGTTATTATTATATTGTTTTAATAGGTGCTGTACTTGAGCTATTAGCTTTCATATCTGAAAGCCATCTATCATTACCCAATTTAATTTAAATGATATGCTCCAATGTCATTGTATTAAAATAAGGGTATGAAAAAGCCTTTAGTGCTCTTAAAAAGTGCTTCTTCAGATTTCTACATAGCCTACCACTTCTCTTGCAGTACATTTTCACTGTAAGCATTAATGTCAAGGTGTTAAATCAAGCAATATCCTTGTATCTTTGCTATATGTATTTCCTGCCAGTTACTAGCTGATAACAGTCACTTTGAAGCAGCTTATACAATGTATACCGTTCATTGCTGTTGAATTATTGTAGCATGTAGGATCTACAAATTATCAAAATGTTTTGGCTTCAAGTAAATAATAAAGTAACTTGAAAGTTTTATTGGAACATGTGTTACAAAGTTTGGAATATCACAAGAAGCATTTGGATATTTTCAATATTTTTCAGTGTCCTGATTTGTTTCACTTCTCTACTTTATGTTTACTGGCAGTTGTAAAACTGTAAAAAGTTAAATATGCTTACTCTTCAAAAAGATTGATTCCCTTCCCAACCTATAAAATCCATGTTTAAAGCTATGTTATGATATAAGCATTGCAAGATTCAGCACATTTTAAAGAACACTGTGCAAACATTAAAATAGCACCAAGACAGACTTCCTGAGCAAAACATACAGTATTTTCAAGGGGAAATGATCTGCATGAGAAATATATATATATATATATATATATATATATATATATATATATATATATACACACACAGAGAGAGAGATACTATATTTCCCCATGTATAAGACGCACCTTAATTTAGGGCCCAAAATTTGAAAAAATATATATTAAAGTTATTGTACTGGCTGCCTGGGCATGATGTGCGTGTGATTGATGGGGGCCGCTGTTTCTGCGTTGCTCGAGCAGGAACAGGAACAGAGCTTAGTCATGTGATGTGATGTACATTCACGTGACTCCACTGGGTTCCTGTGTCCCCTCAACAGAACAAGAGCCGCTGCTGAGCAACGTAGAGGTAAGCAGCAGGTCCCCTGCAGATGATTATTTCCGGTAAAAAAAAAACAAATCTACCACCACTGTATAAGATGCACCCAGTTTTTAGACCCTCAAATTTTCCAAAAAACGTGCATCTTATACATGGGGAAATACAATATATATATATATATATATATATATATATATAGTGGCCATTTGGGTAAACAGGACATCATAAGTGCTATATCACTTAACAATTTGGATTTACCGATATAAAAGGTGAGGAGGGCTCTCTTCAAACAAGTTTACAGGGTGTAAAAAAACTGCCTATAGGTTGTGCTTTTTGTTTGTGAATCAATATGTTATGGTATATTAAGTTTTTATTTCTTAGGATGAAATCCATTGAGAAACAATAGGTAAATAACAAAACGTTAAGCATTTAATGTCCTTACTATCATGCCCTAAAGGATGTGGTCAAAAATAGATTAGGATTTAATAATCTCTAAGGTTTTTTCCACTGGTTGGGACATTTCCCCTGCCGATGCACAGGTGATCATAAGACAGTTTGTATTCTTCCCTGCCAGCAGGAGACAGCATTGCTGCCTCTGAGCTGACAGATGATGTATAATTGGGCTAAGTGCGAGTGCTGTTAACACTTCAAGAATAGAAGTTTGAGCATTTACTGCTTACAGTATCAGTATTGAAGGATTAAAAAACATAAAAGAGTTCCCAGAAGGTCTGGCCAGACCTTGCTGGGATATTTGATGACCCACCTGCTGGCTCATCACAGTCAAAGCGATCAACAACTTAGGGCTGCAGTGGGGATCAAAGTGAGAAGAAATATCATTGGATGTTGCTGTGCTTAGATTAGTTTTTTTTCCAGCAGTGAAACCCTTGGAAGTAAAATGGCAATACGGCATAAAAGATTCAGTAAGGCACAACAATTGATCAGAAATAACCCAAAAATGTAGAGCCAGGTACTATAACCTATAAAAAGCTGCTTCCCCAAACTACAACCCATTAATAAAAACAAACCCAACAAAGAATGTCCAGTTTACCTGGAACGCTTATATAATAAATTAAAAGCAATCAAAGTATACTTTAGTAGCATGTAAGCACAATAGAATAAATTGGCACAAAATAAGACAAATCAATACCTGATCTTTTGTAGATAAGCACCATTATCAAGGACAAGACATATATTTTATGCTACTAATTGATTTTGATTGTGTACTTTATTTTATATAAGCATTACTTGTGTGCTGATCATTTTTGTTTGTTTCTCTAGTTTTAATCATATTAGACTATAGATATAGAAAATGCCTCAAAAGATAGACCTATCTTCTATAATCATACACAATATATTTGTATGTGTATAGTAAATGTCAGTCATGTGGAATGAAGTGTAGTCATAATTGAACATATGGAAAAATGCAAAGAACTAGTCCAGGATGTGAAAAACCCTGGTCGTGATAGGAATATGGGGTCTATTAACTAAGGAATCAAGTGGTTATCAAGTGGTTATCTGAGTTAACATATTTAGTTTAGTGAGTTGACCTTGAAGTCTAGAAGAGAAATGTCTTTAGTTTCTAATTTATTCTATAATGTTTATGCACTAAAATGAAATGTGCTATATTGATTGATAAAATCATCACTTAAATAAATTAGGAAATTATACAGTAATTGTAGATTTCTCAATTGTGACCTAGTCAGCATGTGCACTTTAACTACTCTTCGGTACAATGACTCACCAGTCCTCTGTATAACGCATCTTCCTAGGATTGTACCATGACACATATTAATTGTTTTATTGTTCAGGGGCATCCTAGACTATGCTAATATGCTGATTCTTTAGCTCTGAATTTTGAGTGCTTTGACGGCTTGGTGCAAATATTCAAACATATTCAGAATCCTTCTCCCAAAGTCCTAGCGACCTACTTCCATCTGTTCTGTGGAAAAGATAGGTCAAATATAATTACAAACAAAGGGCACGATTTATTAAGAAGTAAAACTGCAACAATAAAAATCTGTGAATACAGTTAAACTGAAAGTGTTATCCTTTTTATTTCACTTGAAAAGTGCTTAAAATTGGAATATTTTTTCTAAAATAAATGAGTTTGCATTCATTGCTTATTCTAAACTAATAATATTATACACATAAACTGTATTGTCCCAATTATAGGCAGCACTTTTCCCCCTTAAATCTTTTAATTAGAGGTGCGGCCTATATTTAAAGTTTAGATATTTTCAATGCCCCCTTACCTTATCTGCAGGCTGCTTCCATGCAGTGTCTCCTTTAACCGGTTCTGTCTTCTTTTTTTCCATCGTCTAGTTCTGCTATCTGTCTTCCACTTGTTCCTGTGTGTTCAGTCTTCACTCACGGCGGACTAACGCAACAGAGTGTAGCTTTCGGGCACACCAGTTCCACCGATTGACCCCGAAAAGCCCCATTATTGCAGAGAAATACATGTGTTCTGCACCTCTCTTTCTCTGCAAATCTGTCTGCAATACTCAGGCTTCTTAAGATACTTTCATAAAAAAAGGTGACAATAGGTCATGCAATTTATTTGTATGACTCAAACAGTTGTGCTTAGGCTGGCCCGCAGAACAACTCATATGTGCAATGTAAACCGCAGTAGCCTGACTAGGAAGTAAGTGGCCAGACAGAGGCCAGAGTAGTAGCTGAAGTATTCATGGAAATCATAAAGCAAAACAAACGATGTCCAAATTTAATCCAAAATAAAAAGTTGTGAAAAGTGCATCAACTAAGAACAGTAGGTTGAGGAGGATCAAGCAAGTTAAAAGTCCAAGGTTGTAGCAACAAAGTCAGTCTGCAAAAGGGGCAGTCTTGTTGGTGCACAAAGCCAAATGTCAAACCAGTAAATCAATCTTGTTACAAGGGTAGGGACAGGGTAGCAGGGTGAAGGGCAAAAAACCAAATGATGTTTAGGGTCAGGATCAAAAATCATCAAGCTGATGCAGGGAATCACCAAACAACAATGAATTCCCTTGAGAAATGCACCAGTTGCTTACATAGGAAAAGTCTAGCCAATAATATTAATTGAAACACTGTAGGCCACTGTAGGATTCCTTGAATAGTGAATACATGGCCACCTGCTGCCCAGGTAGGTTATGAGTCTCACAGAAACATTTCAACTCACTAACTCAGACTTGTGCATTCAGATGAATCAATACTACTACTACTACTGCTAATACTAATAGGAATCTCTGAAAAGGAGGCAGATTCTCGGATTCATTCACTCACTCTCTCTTACACTCTCATTCACATTCTTTTCACTCTAATTTACTCTCTTTATCGCGCTCTCTGAATGTCTCCCTACCTTCTCTGCTGACGAGTTCAGTGTCTTGCAGCTCCCTTTCTTTTGTTCTTAGTCTTCTCTCTTCTGTCTTCTTTCTTCGTCCGCATCTCTGCAGATATGACTTCATGGTAAATCTCTGCAAAATAGCAGAGCTTCCGGTGACCTCATCTCCCACGATTGGAGGATTGGGGAGCGGATGTATCCAGAAGCGCCGTCATTTTGCCCAAAGATAACCTCCAGTGAACATCCACAAAAATGCTGACATCCCCTTCCTGATTGAAGAATGTCACCAGAAGCACCACTTTATTTCAGATGTTCACTGAGAGGTCATGTCAGTGGAGATGCAGACAAAAAAAGAAAATGGAAGACGGAAGAGAGAAGAGTAAGAATATTAAGAGGATGCTAGAGAAAAAGCAAAGCTGCTCATTTCCAATCCCTGTGACCATGGTTGTTTAGGCACTGAGGCCCTCATTAATAACATTAGGTGGCTGTCGAGCCTCATAGATGTAAATACATTCCCAGTGCTGCTCCATCATCCATACATGTCATACAGCTAATCCTCCAGAAGAGGGCAAACTCTCAGTAGCCTACCCTGGGAATTTTCTACATACATGTACCTGGTCCCTCCCCAGTAATAAACTTACACAGTAGCGCAAACACATACACACTAGACATGTGCAAATGGGCCAACGATTATTAGAACATTTTTTTCATTTTTCGGTCCATTCATTTTCGGTTCAGCAGAAAATTTGGGGGACATTTTTAATTCAGGAATGAAATTCATTGCCCATGCACACTCTCTTTCTCATTCACTCTCTCTCGTGGTTTCAAAATGTTTCCCTACTTTCTCCCCAACCACTTCTGCTTCCACATATTCTTCTTCTAGAACTTCCACCAAAATGGCTGCGCTTGCAGTGACGTCTTCTCCCCGATCCTCCAATTGGGAGAGAGGAATCGCTTCAAACATTAAGCATCAAAAAGCATCTTCTAGAACTTCCACCAAAATGGCTGCGCTTGCAGTGACGTCTTCTCCCCGATCCTCCAATTGGGAGAGAGGACATTGCTGAAAGTGCCATTGTGACGGGAGGTCCTGTACCCCGGGTACGCCCGCCAAACGTTGCTTCCTTACCAAGACTTCGGCGATTAAACCTCTCAGTGCTAGACAGAACTAGCAGTAGAGAGTAGAGAGATGAAGCAGGACTTTGTTAGAATGGAGCCATGCTGGCACTGTAGCTGACCAAAATCTAGCTGATGCAGCGCATGTACTGTCCTGACAAGAACAGTAAGTGATTATAGCAGCCAATCCAAAGCATGTTGGGGTTGAGGTGAAAAACAAAGAACATTTACGGCTAAGACCCGATCAGGTACAGGGCAAGGGGAATAAAGATCCAATAGATCCGGGTGACACAAGGGTGGGATAACACTCCTGGGCACAACCAAAACAGTTAAACACAACTGAAGAAGGGGTTAAAAGTTCTCTGCAGGCCTGGTTAATTTTGCCCTAACTTGAACTCAGGACAATATGGTGCACTTGCAGTGACGCCCTCTTCTAGATTCTTCAATGGGACTGGTGGACTGCTGTCTTGGCGGTGTTGGCCTCCAGCCTTTCAGCCATACTACTTCATAAAGAAACAATCGGATAAAGGCAGGCAGCAGTGTCTCTCATACCTCACTTTGCAAGAAGTTGCGCTAGTACCACGTAAAGTGCTCCCACCTCCGTGAGTTGGACCAGCCCTATTTGAAGAATTTTCGACTAGCCCGGGGAATCGCTCATTTTGCTCCTGAAAATGTCCATGTCTGATGTTTGTCCCAGAACATAAGGCAGCTCAATCATAGAAGAACAGAGGACTGCAAGCAGCTAGCTTAAGTAGTTGGCCATTCCCACTTTTACAGTCTGACTGGCACTGACAGTGAAGTTGTGACACTGATGTTAATGATGCCAGGGCTGGACTGGGATAACAAGGCTTTCCTGACACTTTAAGGCCAGCAGCTGTGTAACGACATAAGTGCAGCTGACAGTTGAATATGATAGGCCATCCATTACATGTTTATGCTCATGTAGTGTGCTGTCAGATGGTCAGTCCGGACCTGAATGATACCCAAACTTGAGTTGTGACTCCTCTCCTCTCCTTGAGTTGTGCCATGTGTCCTTGTCTACTCTGTCTTATCATCCACCCTCCTCTACTGTGTTCCTGGAAACAATGGAGAGTTCACCAGTGTATCACACTTTTTATAAAAAAAAATTGATTAAATTTTTTGAAATAAAAGATAATATTAATATATTACGGTTGAATTAGTGCAATGACTATCAAGGAATCTCACCCAATAGTTGGACCAACTCAGCACTTCATAAAAGATAACCACACTGGGGCTGTCTTGAAATATTAAAACACAAACTATGAAATCTAAAATATGCATTAAATAATGTCAGACAAATTCTTATTTAGCAAACTATATAGAAAATGTAAAACAGTTGTAAAAATGATAATTTTTATAAGTAGGGGAATTGTTATCATCTTAGCCACAGGACATGATTAAGTTCATTGAGAACACTGAATTGGAAATTAACTCTGCTCAGCATTTCAACAGAATTCCCATCCTACAGTATATCTTAGAGGTCACATAGAACAACAGGGAATCGCTTCAAACATTAAGCATCAAATAGAGAAAGGTCTCTTCTATGCAGGAAAGTTTGGTATGTGTGCCTGTGTATGAGTTCCTTGACCCAAAATACAATAAAGACAATTCCTCTCTACAGAGAACAGGTCCCAGTAGGCAGTAAAATTATTTTGTTGTACATTCCTAGTTACAATTCAACTTGCATCTAATATATGCATGCCTAGATACACAAACTGTACTTTGTCAACTTCTTACATACTTTACAGTATAATGGGGTTGAATAGTGCTATTTGCTGTGTGTCGCCCCCTTTTACATTCAGAGGATTCCAGGAATTGCAGGATAGGATGGTACTCTTAATAAATTACATATTTGAAGGGACTCTGGTAAACTTCAAATCGACTGCAGGGTTACTGTTTGTACCGTTATATTCTATGCCTGGCTTGGTCCAGATTGATAAGAGTAAAGGAGTGCCAGATGACTAAAATGCTATATATTTCTATGTGTTTGAATTCTTAATAGTGTTCAGGATAGGGTTGCACCTACAAGTGTGGCTGGGTCATGATTAGGAATGTGGCCATTGGCATAGTTTTGCCAGTTAAAAAATTAGAGGAGAGAAAAAAAGAGGACATAAAAACACAGAAACACAGACACAGATAAGAAACATTTGGGCCATCTAGTCTGCCCATTTTTCCTGCTAAGTGTGGCAGTCAGCTGTTTTCACTTGTCCAAACACTACCCAGTCCCCACAGGACATAAAAAGGATGACTTAAGTGTCGATTTGACAACCCTAGTGCCGCTAGCACTCTTTTCATGCCACTGTCTGGCTTCACCTCCATTTGTTTATCTGTTAGCAAATGAGAGGCTGCTGTTAGGTCCATGTTTACCCACAGTCTAATCTGTGAGGATGAGAAGTCCTGGGATAATGAGGGATAATACAAATGCCACTGCTCTTCCACAGCCTGCAAACGTTTAAAGTGGATATACAGCTTGTGACCATCAGAGCCCTGTTAAAGCTGCCACTCGTACCTATTTGTGGTGATTCACAAACTCATAAATGCAGAAATTGTATTTTTATTCAAGCAGCTTAATTACATCCATATACAAACCAATTAAAACTAATTATCTAAAACCCATATATGTCAAAATATAATTTCTTGACATGAAAGTAAAGTTAATATAATTATCACAAGATAAATTAAATTATACAAGGTTATTAAATACCTAAATATTACATGTAGCTATATTTGTAACTCTGGACTGTGCTGTGCTATATCCAGAATGTTTTGTTGGGATTTAGTGTAAGTATTGCTGATAATAGCTATAGGCTCCTCAGGAAATTAATTAGAAACAGAGGTATTAAGGTGTTATGGAAACGGTATACACCTTTTTATATTTAATAACAGTAAGAACAATAAGAATGTGGAACTCTCTGCCTAAGTATGTTGTATTATCTAACTATGTGGATATTTTTAACCCCTTAATGACAAAATTCATTGTTTTCAATGGGTTTAGGGACCGCCCATTGTCCTTAAGGGGTTAAGAAAGGTCTGGATGCTTTATTGTTAAGTATAACATAAAGGGGTACAACTGCTAAAAGGACAGGGAGTAATTGTGGCATAATTGGTAATTGCCCCAAGTAGGGATTGTTTTGCCTTCTTTTAGATCAACTTTAGAACTAGGTATGTGTGAAAGGTTGAACTTGATGGAAGTATTTTTTCAACCTACTATACTACAACTACTGTATTTAACTCCAAATGTGCTAATGTACCCTTAAATCTCAATATATCCTTCCTGATCAAATACTTTATAAATAAATAAACTACTAGCCAGGGCCCTAACTCCCGTGGGACAACAGGGACAGCTGCCCTGTTTTCAGGTGTACTTGAATAGGCCTTTCGCAATAAGTCTTTGCCATCTTCTGCTTTCTTACTCTTTCAAAAGTAGAAATACCTGGGAACTTAGTTTAGTAGACTGAAACTAAAGTCTGAAACTCGCCCTATTCTGAGTGTGTGGTTTTGTGAGGGGACAGTGCTATCCACACACAAGACGGGGCCTAACCTATAGAAGGAGTGTGACTAGTCAAAAACAACCCCCCCAAGTATTATTAAATGGGTTGAGTGTGAGAGGAGAAGTGTGCATGGCTAAATCCCGCTCCTCTGGAGCAGAGTAGTTTGAACTAGGGAAGGGGTCAAACCTGCAGCATTCTCAGGTATGGCAGTGACATCAGCATGAGGCAGGACATCTGACTCCAGGTGCCAATAGCCTTAGTTACAGCTTTATTCCTAGTCCATGAAACTCCATGAAGCAAGGTACTCCCCATTTATAATTCAATTACAGCTTCTGGAACCATGGGACTGTCTTCTAGCACTGATTCCAAGACAGAGCAATCATATGATATCAACTTATCTAGCTCTCTTTAAACTATATTATAAAAGGTAACTTTTATTCACTGTGATGCATTTAAGGCAGTCCAAATTGTTCTCCATTTTACTTGCTTAAGGACACGTCTTCATACTGGGTTTTCTCATTAGAGTTTAATGGGTAACGTGCTTATTGTTTTGAACAAAAGTGGCCAGAGTCCTTCCATTAGTGTACGTTTAAACCCCACTACTGAAACATAATAATAACAGCAGCAATGCTACTACTAATATGGCTACTAACTAATAAACTTACTAACAATAATAATGATCATACAATACAATGCAGTAAAACAAAATTAAACAATAGATGTATGTAATAAAATATGAAATTAAGTTGCCAAGTTTTGCAAAATAGATCCAACTGAAACTAAGCTACTTTCTTGAATTATAGTTATATGGAATGTCTAAATCCTACAAGCTACTTTAATGTTAATTAAGAACTAGACTTGGGCACCAAGGGGCTCTTCGTGTTCGTCTTCGTGCTCGTCTTCGGCAAAAAAAAAAACTTCGTATTCCGCGAATATTCGCCTGGTCCTGTCTTCTCTTCGGGCGAATATTCGCGGACATTCTTCGTGCTCGGGTTTTCTTCGTTTCCCCCGGTTAAGGGGTTAAAGCTCTGGCGCCAGGAGTTTAAATGTCCGTATGAGCAACTCTATTGGTCGTCAGCAGGGGGCTCGTCTGCCATTGGTTGATGGCAGACGAGCCCCCTGCTGGCGACCAATAGGGTCGCTCGTACAGACTGTTATACTCTTGGTGCCGTAATTGTTCGGCAGATCCCGCTGGTCTCCCTGTTCTATCATTTATTAACTGATAGAACAGGGAGACCAGTGGGATCTGCCGGGTAAGTTGCAGCATTGGGATTTTAAAAGTCTGTACGATCGACTCTGTTGGTCGCTCGTACAGACTTTTAGGCTCCTGATGCTGTAACTTACCCGGCAGATCCCACTGGTCTCCCTGTTCTATCAGTTAAATGTCCGTACGAGCGACCAATAAAGTCGTTCATACGGACATTTAACTGATAGAACAGGGAGACCAGTGGGATGTGCCGGGTAAGTTACAGCATTGGGGTTTTAAAAGTCTGCACGAGCGACTCTGTTGGTCGCTCGTGCAGACTTTTAAAACCCCAATGCTACAACTTACCCGGCACATCCCACTGGTCTCCCTCCCTGTTCAATTAATTAAATGTCCGTACGAGCGACCAATAAAGTCGCTCGTACGGACATTTAACTATCTGTACAGGGAGGGAGACCAGTGGCATTGGCAGGGTAAGTTGCAGCATTGGGGTTTTAAAACCCCAATGCTGCAACTTGCCCTGCCGATGCCACTGGTCTTTAACAAATTGAACAGGGAGGGAGACCGATGCCACTGGTCTCCCTCCCTGTTCAATTAGTTAGTCTGTGCCGGGTTAAATGTCCGTACGAGCGACCAATAAAGTCGCTCGTACGGACATTTAACTAATGGAACAGGGAGGGAGACCAGTGGCATCGGCACTGCCGATACCACTGGTCTCCCTCCCTGTTCAATTAGTTAGGGGTTAACTTTTTTTTAAAGGGTTAAGGGGCCGTGCAAGTGAGCCTATTGGTCGCTTGCACGGCCCTTTAACCTATGGATGTCCGCTCCCGTTAACCCCTTCGATGCTGTGTTAGATAACGCAGCATCGAAGGGGTTAACGGGAGCGGAAATCCATAGGTTCGCTGTCAGGGGCTACAAAGACCGTGCGAGTGAGCCTATTGGTCACCTGCAGGGTCTTTCTCTGGCATCAACCAATTGGTTGATGCCAGAGGAGGTCCCTGTAGGCGACCAATAGGCTCATTCGCACTGCCCTGTAACCCGTGACGGCGAACCTGCAGATTTCCACTTCCGGGAACTGCCGCGATGCCGCGAAGCCGCGAAGACAAGACAAGGTAAGATAGAAGGGGGGGAATGGTAGACGAAGACGAAGACAATCACGAAGATCTTCGTGGTGTGTGTCTTCGTCTTCGCCTACGTTTTACCGCCGCCGTCTTCTCTTCGGCGTGTCTTCGGAACGAACACGAAAACGCACTCTTCGTGTTCGTTTCCATGTTCGCCCGAAGACGAATGCACAAGTCTATTAAGAACCACCGTTTTTCTTGCTTCTACCAGCAATACTGTACAGCTAATACTAAAGCAGCGTAGTCATTTGTTATTTTAGTACTGGCAAAATATTTGGTGCAAAATTGCAATTAAGAATGTGGGTTTGAGTATCTTAGTAAAATAATTTTAGAAAATGTAGATAACTGGAGGAGAAAAAGAAATCAAGATAGATCTATTAGAAGAACCTTATGGGGATTTTACATTTTATATGAAGACAATTACATGTTATTCCACCAGGAGATGATCAAATAGATTCACTAGAAATACTTATGAATCATTTAAGAACTAATTATTTTTTCATTATGATTTAAATATTGAACCTTTTCTTTCTGGTTAAAAGTACAGCCTTTGAAATGTATGTGTTAATTACAAAAAATAGAGAGTATTGTGTATGTTTTATCCTTCTGTAATATTTATTTCAATAGTACCTATTTTTCTTTTTTTTTAATTCTAATGATACCGATTAGGTTTTTGATATTGATGTGTCAAAAATGCAGATCTTTACACAAATGCACCTGCCTTATATACTAAAATCCAGTGAGTGTACACGTAACAATTTACTTGTATTACTACAACGTAAAAATTATTCCATTGGGTTAATATGGGCCTTATGCATGTAAGAGAGATGGAAAAATATCTGTGGGTGCACACAGTGACTGCTTTGTTAACTGGAATAGTTAGAAAAAGCTTTCCTGCAATTTGTAAAGTTTAGAACATACATGATGGTGGATTATAACAACCAGTCTCATATATGTAGCAACCCTCCCACGTGTAGCATGTATAAAGCCTGGGTAGTTCATGAACCATTGTGACCAACTGTCCTAACAGTGATGACAAAGGAACTTGGCAAACATTACTTAACAAAACAGAAACTAACGAACATCGGATTTTAATTAAACTGAGTATAGTATAATTTTCCGTATAGCTGGTTTTACTTATCTCTTTTAGTAATGGATAGATAAAATATTTTAACAGTGTACAAAGTCCTATATGTTTAATAAATTCTCCTTAGCAGGGAATATTTGCTCTTCATCGCAAATGCAGCAATGTCCCTCTGAAACTGAGTAGTACTACCCTCCGTAATCCATTCTTGAGAGGGCATTCTTATTCTTAGAGCATCACATGTTTTTTGGGACACATGCTAACTTTGTAATGTTACTCATGCAAACGTTTTAGAAAGCAAAACTGTGTCCCACGTGGATGCAGAGAAAGGTTGTTATGGACACGGGGGCATCATGAGATTTGAAAAAATAAGACTACAAGTTCCATGTATCAGAAAGCAAATCATGATTTGCCTTGTTTTTTTTTATGCAAAACATGTCACGTGGGGTATTTTTTCCCCCCAACTCTGATATGACATCTGCCTCCACCAAATTTAACCATGGCACACTATGACACTCCAGTTAAAGCTACACTGAAATCCTACCCAGGCGTAGGTCGCAACATTCTTTGTTAAGTCCTTTTGACTAAATGCCTCTTTAGCGGCAATTACTTTTACAAGCCTTGTCACGCACACCGGTGTCTGAATATGGACACTTTGCCTACCCTGATCTTACCCATGAGCCAAAGCTAGAAGTTGTAAAACATTTCCTTTACCATAGATTATTTTCATGCATCAAGTTGGCAGTTCCCACATAGACCACAAAGAAAAACATGGTCACTCCACTTTTGTCATGTTAAAAAAGTAGCTCTCCCTCATTCTTACCTGCGTTGCCCCTGTCTCTACCAATCTTCTTATCTTCCCTCTAATGCTAACATTCTCTCAACAGTTTATCTCAATGACAATGGTGCAATCATATCCCTATCCCCTCATGCATATGTCATTGCTGTCACCTTTGACTCTGACCTCTCATTCACCTCTCATTCATATGTCTCCATCTTAAAATCATTGCCCTTCCTATCGTTTCCTTACACAAGATGCCACCAAGGTTCTTGTCCATGCCCTCTTTATCTCATTCCTTGACTATTACTGGTCTTAACTGTCTTAACTGGTCTCCCCAAAACATTGCCACCCTATACAATCCACCACTGCTGCCAGATTTATCTTTCTTACCCATCAGTATACTAACATCTCTCCCCACTGTCAGTCTCTTCATTGGCTGCCTGTGTGCTTCAGAATTCACTTAAACTCCTGACTCTTACTTTCAATGCTCGATATTGCAGTTCCCCTATTTTCATCTCCTCACTCATCTCTAAATACACCCCAAACTGATCTCTCCATTCATCCAATGATCTCCTTCTATCATCTTCTCTGATTTCTAGCTCTCAAGGCGTGCCTCTATCCTCTGAAATGCCCTCCCGGCCAATCTATCTTTCCCCCTGCCTTCTGTCATTCAAGAAATCCCTCAAGAACCACTTGTTTAAGCATGCCTAAGGACTTATGCATTAATGCCCGCCCTCCTATATTCCTTTAGCTCACCATTTCTAGTCCCTCTCCTACAATACTTATACTACTGTGGCTGGAACTTTTACCTATTGTGTAATGTACCATAACTCCCTCTAGATTGTAAGCTTGTTGGAGCGGGGCCTTCCTCACCTGTTGTATCTGTAAGTCTAATTGTTATGTTATATACTACTTGTATGACCTGTTAGCGCTATATAAAACAATAAATAATAATAATGATAGTGTTTAAATAAAGAGCAGTTTGCCCAAATCACGTTTCAATAGTGTTTAAATACACAAGTTGCTTTTATTTTTAGACATTTTCTCTGACAGTGTAATTATTTTGTATTCACATTCATGAGTCTATCATCTACCGGAGGACACTAAGCAATCACATAACATGTTCATAGGCTTGATAACTTGAACATCAGGCACCTTGAATGGTTTAACAGATGACATCCTTTTTAATAAGCTTAGAAGACAGACATGAATTTATAGAAATGTCTCAATCTAAGTGTACTTATGCCTTGTAGTAAAGTTTACCATCTGTTTTACTCCTCCTGTTGAAGTAATCTTGAACTTATAAATATCCTAGCATATGCTGCTCATATTTGGGTATTAAACTCAACATTCTTTATACAAAAGTAACAAAAGCTTCAAACTAAAATTACACACACACTATATATATATATATATATATATATATATATATATATATACATATATATTAAATTGTCCTGTACAATAGAATACCAGTACAAAGTACAATATGAATGGATATTTTGACATATTTATACTGAAGAAATACAGGGTTATAGTCTTGTTTCATAAAAAAATAAATAACATAGCATCAGTAAAATAATGTTTATACTGTTAAATTATAGGCAAGGCTGATAATCATCCCGATAATTCTGATAAATCATTAATGATAGGCCAGGACCTCTTTTCATTCTGTACCAGTATGTTTTAATGGTATTGTCATTTTAAATTGTCTTTGTTAAATATTGTATCTGCTGGCACTATATAATTAAAAGTAATGCAATGCCTCCAGGTACTGTTAACACTTTTGTGGCTTGTGGCTAATGTAAGTAAAAGCTAATCAGGAATCCAATTTCAGGCCTAATAGTCAGGGCAGGGAAAAGGTGACCAAAGTCAAGATATAAGTCAAAGGTCAGGGCAGGTGGAATAATTTTGTGGTCAAGCACAAGGCAAAGGTTGGAGTAGGTGGTGTTCTTTCATGGTCAAAGACAAGCCGAATGTCAGACAGGTGAAGTTAAATCAAAGGCTAGTCTGACAAATAGAGCTAAACTTATAAAAATCTTAATTATTGTAAACAATTATCTCCAAACAACTAAAAGGGTACATTTATTAATGAAACATTTGTATGACACTTTGTATACAGCAAATAACACTGAAAACTCAATATTGGATATATAATCATACCTTATTTATTCGTTTACCTGTGGACACTTTTTTCTTTTAAACAAGTTATAGGCAGGGTTGGATCTGTCCAGCCTATCAGTTAGGCTAGGATAGTTTATGCTGCTTGGATGGTACTGTTTTTTTTTCTAGTTTTGATGTGGTCACAATGGTGCAATATATTACCTGTCAGATAGAGAAGGCAACATCAATGACTATATGTACAGGGATTCATTCTAATTAGTCTTTCCATTGCTGATTCTATCTGTATGAATTGTATATTGAGATATAACTATGTACAAACAATTGTTAGACCTCCCAAATATTGTCTATAAAATTAATTGTGTTTCACATGGCCATCACAGCATTATATACTGTAATACAGAGGACTATATAACTTTACTAATAAAAGCACACATTCAATGTCAAGTGAAATAAGGATTTACAGTTAGGTAAATAATAAGTTTTGTTAATTTGAGGGTATTCACATCCAATTTGGAGGAATTTGTTATTTCTTCATCAATTAAGTTGGTAAAGGGTCTGGAGTTAATTCGAGGTGTGCCTTTTGCATTTCAAAGCTGTTGCTGTAAACCCACAACATGCATTCAAATGAGCTCTCAATGCAAGTGAAACAGGCCATCCTTAGGCTGAAAAAAATGAAAATATCTATCAGAGAAATAGCAGGAACATTAGGAGTGGCCACATCAACAGTTTGGTACATTCTGAAAAAAGAACACACTGTTGAGCTCTGCAACACAAAAAGTCATGGACATCCACGGAAGACAATAGTTGTGGATGATTGTAGGATGATTTCATGGTGAAGAAAAAAAACCTTCACAACACCCACCCAAGTGAAGAACACTCTGAAGGAGGTAGGCATATCATTATCTAAGTCTACCATAAAGAGAAGACTTCACAAGACTTCACAAGAGCTAATTCAGAGAAGCTGATTGGACAGCACTTCACAGCTGGACAATGACCCAAAACATACTGCGAAAGCAACCCAGGAGTTTTTTAAGGTAAAGAAGTGGAATATTCTGCAATGGCCGAGTCAATCATATAAACTTAACCTAATCGAGCAAAGTATCACAAAGGTGGAAACTCAATGTTTGGTGATGTCCATCTGTTTCAGACTTTGTGACAGGAATGACCTGTACTCCCGCCAGTGGTTGCTGCTTCCTCCCGGAGCTGTCAGTCACCTGAATTTTCACATAACCTGCATGACCACACTTAACCAGAGGCAGCATTAAAGTATAGCAAAAGTCTTTATGCAAAGGTAGCAGACCCTTACCTCAAAAAACACCACAAAAGTTTTCCTGACATTGTCATTGCCAGAAAATGGCCTCATGGCAGCAAGCCCTCCATGGAGCTTCACTACCAAGATCTGCTAAGATCAAAGTCAGTATGTATCCAGCACATCTGAATATCTTGCTTACTGCTACAAAAGGTTACTGACTTGCATGTTTTGATAACACAAATCAAGCACTTGACAAACAGCAGGACAATAAAAACAATTCCATTTCAACTTCATATTCCTCAAACAGCAAAATAAAAATGTCATATTTAAAAGTTAATAACAGAATAAAATCCAGTTTACAGACTAATGTATATAATATATATAATAGACAGAATAGCTGACAATACAACTGAGACAACAAAAACGATATGGCATAGGGTGCATGATAGGCCTGTGAGGAAACCATAATCAATCCATAATCATAACTTTGTTGTAAAATGCTAAAACTATCACAGGAAGGTTGGGGGTGGGGGTGATTTACAGTTCTTGTTTATCTTAAGTGAAGGAGCAGCAGACTGTCATTGATTTTCATATGGGGTTTCAATGCATAGGTTAACTCAATGTAATAATACTGTATGTCGTGGCTGGGAAAGAATTGTTGAGGATGGGATTTCAGCAGGAGGAGGAGATTGGCAATGCTGCCCCATATGTTTAATCCCAGGAAGGAGGTTTTGGAATGTATTCCCTTTTGCTGTGGCAACTTTAGGGCCCTGGTTATGGTTCTTGCTCCACTAGTTTTGTGGTGTTGGTGCTAGTGGATGATGTTTGGGTTGCCATCCTACAGGGACGGCTGGCCTGGGAGGCAGGGGGGGTGATTGTTGATCCAGGTTAAACTTGTCCTTTGCAAACAATTTTAGACAGGCACGAGGAATCAGGAACATTGCAGGGTCACATAACGTGAGGTTAAATGACATCACGGTGAAAGCGATGCTGCTATCACAGTGTACGACTAGCCAGAGAGAAAGATATTAGTGAGGTAAGGGGGGTTGAGAGGGAGTAAAGAAGTGAGTGGGTAAGGGAGGGTGTATGTATGTTAAAATGAGAACATAGGTTTGTGTGTTAACATAAATGTGTAAGTGTACGTGAGCATGAATGTGTGTGTGTATAAGCAATTGTGTGCTAGAATGGATGTTTAAGTGTTTGTGTGTTCGCATGAATGTGGTGAGAATGAATTTGAGGGAGTGGTGTAAGAAGGAGTGTGTATTAACATGACTGTGTAAGTGTATGTGAGAGAGTATGAGAAAGTGTTTGTTATTGTAAGTATGTGTAACCATGAATGTGTAACTGTGTGTACATATATGTGCCAGTGTGCATGCTGGGGGGGCAAGGGGAAGATGGGGCCACTTGGTTTTACTCCACCCCCTGGGCCAGAAGTTACCAGGCCTCACCTGCTATCCTCAATAGTTGATTAATACATTTTACAAAAAGTACCCTTGTTTGGGTCATTGATTGTACAGTGAACAACGTTGTGTTCAATAAAGTGGTGGCCATCAAAATCCAATCACCTTCCACGTCGCCTCAATTAATTCTACAATAAATGAAAATTATGATTTTTTTTTGTAATTTATGCCACAATCACTGATCCCTGAATGTTAGCACGGATTAGTCTTATTTCTGGCATGGTAGCCAGCATTCTGTCATTTTTTTCATAACAATATTGCAATGATTACCATGGTAGCAAGCCGCACATGGACACCCCCACTACACTATACAAATGTATTTTAAGCAATTGCTAAAAATCATCACTTACCATAGGGTGGATAGTGCTGCTACAAAGGAGACGCGTACCTGGCCTCCTTTTTTCATTCCAGTGGTTAAGATTATTGAGCCTTATGGGGTTGACACAAGGGTAATGAATTATATGTGTGTGTGCATTTATTTTAATGCATTTGTCTAAAATCACTGAATAGTACAGGGATAAGTAGTTTATAATATTAAAGCTCTCAAATCAAATATTTAATGTATATTAAGTTCCATTTATGGCATTTATTTATATTAATGTCCATAAATTTCTACAAAAGCATTCAAAACAAATGTGTCATGTCAGCTACGCAAAACGTATTCTAGTTTTCATATGGTTTTAAGGGTATTATGCAGTGCATGAACTTACCGAATACACGTTTTCTGTCAGAATAGCAGTAGCCGAGGCATATTGAATAACTACTAGGAGGGTAGTAAAGCTTTGATGAAAGCTACCGGTGTTCCGCTTTCTCCTGTTTGTGAAAGGATAAAACAAAAACTGAGGTCTCCAGGGATGTGACTGGGTAACTATCGTTCCAACATTATAAAGGAAATATGCTGTGTAGATCAGTGCCCACTGTATACTAGACTTTATTTTGTACTCTTTGTTTCGCTCTGCAAATATTTATTTTATAAATAAACACATGTACTGCAGTTGTTCCTGTTGATTTAAATTATCTTTTCATTCTATATTTTTAAACAGCTATATTTAATATGGACAGCTATATTTCCAAGGGTCTGTTTAATCACTGCATATGCACATAAGCTTTTACAATGCATTGTGTAATACTGTTAGTGCTTAATACCAATTAGCAGTAATTATATGAGTGTGCATTTAGAGAATAAGCTATTTTTCAATCCAATAAAGTATAATATCATGCTGCTTGATATTTTTTTTTTTGCCAGCAGAAATTAAACCTGGAGGCAGATACACTACACAGGCAAAGGTATGTGGGCACCTAATCATCTATGACTTAAAACATATGCAATCCAAAAACGTTTAACTGTTTTAGCCTGTCACCCCCTGCTATAGCAAACTCTGTAATGTGATTTTTGAATCCAAACTGTGGTAAACTAATTATTAGGCCAGCTCTTTGTGTTCGTCTTCGTGGGGGGAAAAAATCTTCGTATTCTGTGAATATTCGCCCGTTCTTGTGTTCGGTTTGGCGAATATTTGTGTGCATTCTCATGTTCGTTTCTTAGTTTTTCTTAGTTTTTTGCCGTTCTTTGTAGAAGGGGTTAATACGGGGTTACCGCGGTACGGCCTACGCAGAAGCTTTGGCGCCAGTTTAAATGTCCGAAGGAGCAACTCTATTGGTCACCTGTAGGGGCCTCCTCTGTCATCAACCAATGAAGTACACCTGTTCTGCCCATACACACACACACTCGCAACACACACACACACTGCCCACACACACACACAGCCCATACACACACACACTGCCCATTCACACACACACACACACACACACACACACACTGCCCATACACACACACTGCCCACACACAAACACTGCCCATACACACACACACTACCCATAGAAACACCAGCTTACAAACACACACATTTACACACACCCCAGCTTACAAACACACACATGTACACAGCCCTTAAACACCCCAGCTTACAAACACACACATATACACAGCCCTTACACCCCTTTCTCCCTATCTCTTACTTTTCTCATCTTCCTTCATCACCTTTTTTCTTCCATCATCTTCTGTCACACTGCCTTTACACACACCTGCCCATTAACACACATATATACGCATACACTGCCCTAACACACACCTGCCCATTAACACTTATATACACATACACTGCCCTTACACAAGCCTGTCCATACACACGTGTATAGACATATACTGCCCTCACACTCCCCTGCCTTTACACACATATATACACACACCAGCTTACAAACACAGAAATACCTATACTGCCCATACACACACACACTGCCTATACACACACACACACTGCCCATATTTATACACACACTGCCCACACACACATACACTGCCCCCACACAGACACTGCCCATACACACACACACTGCCCATTCACACACACTGCCTATACACACACACACTGCCCACACACAAACACTGCCCATACACACACACACACTGCCCACACATACACTGCCCATTCACACACTGCCCATTCACACACACACACAGACTGCCTACACACACACGCACACACTGCCCACACACAAACACTGCCCATACACGCACACACTGCCCATACACACGCAAACACACATACTACCCATACACACACACACCAGCTAACAAACACACACATTTACACACACCCCAGCTTACAAACACACACATATACACAGCCCTTACACACACCCCAGCTTACAAACACACACATATACACAGCACATATACCCCTTTCTCCCCATCTCTTACTTATCTCATCTTCTATCTTCCATCCTGTGGTGGCAGCGTGAGGTCTGTCACTCCAGGCCTCTGCTTTAGTGCTCCCTCATCACTATGCGCTGGCTATTGATGCAGATGTCATATCCCAGCGCTCTGCATCATTTGCCGGCGTGTGGTGGTCAGGGAGAATTGACAGACCTTGAGCTCCCTAATGTTGGGCCGGTTGGAAGAGGATTGTGATATCCCCAACCAGCCCTGCTCATCGGGCACCTCCACCCCAGACCAGCACTGATGGTGCCTGGGTGCGGACTCCCCACGGGGGCGCTTGATGAGCTGGTTAGGGAGAGCACAATCGTGCAGCTGCCTCGGCAGTCCCCTGTAGAATCGCTACTGTTTTTTTTAGGGGCTTCGTGGTGAATCACATTGCTGGCACATTGCTAAATGGGGCCCTGTTTAGCTGGTTAGGGAGACTCCCGAGGGGAGTGCCTCACTCGCCTCACCCTTCTTACAGCCTTGGCTACAATAGTCATTTACAACATTAACAATGTCTGAACTGTATTTCTGATCCACTTGATGTTATTTTAATGGATAAAATTTGCTTTTTTTTTCAAAGTCACCCCAAACTTTAGTAGTGTATGTATACAGAGTTCTAGGCAGGTCAAGGAGGAGCATATAAATATATATATTTTGGAATAACCATGTTAGTCCAGTAGTTTAGAAATTAGTATGAAAGAATAAAGAATTTTCCTTGAACTAACATTCTGTTTTAAGGACAAGCTTTCGAGAACATCCACCTTACTTTATCAATTTAAAAGCAAGACTAGCCACAAAGCAAAGTAAGAGTAGTACAGGGTTAAGAAGTACAAAATAAAGCAGTATAAAATAAAGACAAGTGTCACAGTTTAACCCAGTTGAAATATGGGTGGGAATATGGAGCTCTCCAGGGTTCCAGGTATGGAAATACAGGCTGGTTCTTACTCAGCGAGGGCAGTGAGGCTGTCTCTTTAATGTGACTATATCTATCTATCTATCTATCTATCTATCTATCTATCTATCTATCTATCTATCTATCTATCTATCTATCTATATATATATATATATATATATAGATAGATAGATAGATAGATATATATAGATATATATATATACATATATATATATATATAGATATATATATATATTTGTATTTTACATGAATGTTTATTTATGGCTGCTGTAAGTCCAAGATTCTCTCCTGCTCAAGTGTGGACACAAAAGTAAAATGTGACCGTTGATTGCTTATACCACTTATTTACATGAGGTAAAAATTTGCTTCAGTTAGCCATTGTTTTATTTTATTCTTTGTCTTATTCATTTTAATTTAAACTAATTGAAGAGTAGAGGAGCATCTTTGCCTTTTACTATGTAAATAGTAGTTATGTGGCATATCAATTAAATCAATTAAAAGAAAAGAAAATATAGACCTCAGAATCATTACAAACATGGGCATAAAGGCAGAAAATGAAATATTGGTGCATAATGCTAAAAATGCAGATTGGGAAGTCAATATTCAGAAATAGTTCAGTTTAATATTTAGTAGTTGATGTAGAACCTGCTTAACCTGGATTTCGTTTCTTTTAAATAATACATTATAAAGGCACCAGCTTTGCAAGAGTTAATGTTTACTTACTTTGGCAGGATTGCAAGAGCCTATTTTTAAAATACAGGCTGTAAACAGCCTTTACATTTATAATACTAAATCAATAACCTTTTAGTAACATTTTAAATGTTTGCAAGTTGCATATACCTGCACATAGATTAAAAAGATGTATGAGATTAAAGGATGAGAAAGAACATGTATTTGCATTAATGATGACAGTTTTGTAAAATACTGTGTGTGCTTGAATTATAACTCAAATTAATGCCCAAATGGCAAGGTTTACTTAAACATTGTAATGAAAATAAAAACTAATATATAGCATGGAAATTTTATTCATTTAGGTTCTTGGATTTGTTACATATACTGTACTCGTATTTGTACGAGATACAGTATTCTTATGGCAATTCAGTCTGTGTATTTGCTAGATAAAATTGATAATTTATTTATTGTAAAAAAAATAAGCTGCATACATTCAAATGTATGAAGTACATTGGGTGATGGGTGATTCCTCTGGTTTTGGCAAGCTAGATGTAGAAACTCAGACCTCAACTTAAAAACAATTACTGGTATTACAAAAATAGAGAACTGTATATGATAATTAACAAGCATTATCTATAGCGTTTCACAGTGGTTTTGAACAAAAGTTCTTTCTTTAAATGGTGATGGGATTTTAATTGAAGGCTCTTGGTATACATGTGCTTTGTAAAACAATGTATTCTTACAGCAGCACAAAAAAAAATGAAAAAGTTTAGCTTTTTTCGTCTAGGACAAAATGTTTTAAAGGATTCATTTATTGAGAAACTGCTCATTTGTATTAAACAAAGAATACATTAATAACATAAAACATTCAACTAAATTCTACTCCCCACCACCACACTAAAGGTGACCCAGCTTCTGAATCCAGGAAAGTTAGGGCTTTTTCTACACACTCCAGTTGACATTGGTTGGGTCACAGTAGAATGCGATAGATCTGAGCTCTCTTTGATGTCTTGCAGCTGATAGTTTAGAATGAAGGATCCCATCATCTCAAACAGAATAATAACACAGCCCTATTATCTCATTAGAGTTGGGTTTGATGCTTAAACATCCCTTGATGATTAGAAAAAAAGACTGAGAAGATTAAGACATATTTTACCATTCATTCTCCTGAGAAACACAAATATACTATAAATGATATAAATTACGGGCTTAAAGCAGCATTTTCTCCATTCCCTGCGAACCACCAGTTGAAGAATTTGAATCTAGATTGCTTTGGCATTAAAGAAGCCACAAGGAAATGAAAACAAACATATCTGCATATAAGAGAAGAATGAATTAATTACGTCAAGACCAAAGGTCTTTCCCAACCTACAAACTAAAGCTTTTTTTGCAACATGTTTGTTAAACCATGATTCCCCTTTTGCTTTTTTGGTTTACCACACAAATAATACATTGTTTTTTTTCAGGCCAAGTAGGACCTTTTTTGAAACCACACAAATGGATAAAACACAATAATTATTAGTGCTAATATATAAAACATAACATGCCCTAATTAAGGCCTCAAACACAGTTTTTTTTTTTTTATAAGAACATTTTTATTGAATAGAGGCAGATCACAATATATAGATAGATGTGCCATGGATCTTCCAGACATAAGTGAACAAGCATAGAGCACAAAACACATAAGTTAAACAGACATAAAACTTCAACAACATTGAGTAAACTGAGGGAATATCCTTGGCAGTCACGGTCAAGCGCAAACATAGACATAGAACCATCTTCTGGATTTTTTTGTAAATTGCATTTTCTTCCACTGTTCTTTGTGTTTTCTGTTTTATGGTGTGAGGTAAATGCCCTTTGTTAAACATTTCCTGAATCTTTTATGCGGGACAGTGTCACATTCCTTACTGAAATACTTGTCTCTGGGCCCTTAACAATTCCCTTTATGAACAGCTAAATGATGGGATTTTCAGTTGCTAAAGTTAATGGGCCAGAGGCAGTTTATTCTACTAAATCGATTTGTTTAAATGTCTCTTTAAACAATATGGTAGCACTGTTTCATGATATTTTCTATCTTGTATCTTAGTTTGTACTATCAACTGAGATGTGTCTTCTGGAAATAAAGCATTTTTAAATGTACAAAACATGTTTATTTCCTGGCCTTATATAAAAGATGCAAAAGATAGAATGTAAAAGCTAATGACAAGAGTAAAAAAAAACGGATTAATGGGTCTGTACAAACCGAACACTGGGGTGATTCATCCAATTCTAGCAGAGGTTAACACGAATGTTACGGCCTGTTACGGCCATAATTCCAAGCTCTTTCAATCGAACTATAAGCTGATGTATCCACACTAAACAACTGCAAAGCATGATAAATATCCCAGGCTATCTTATTTAAACACACATTAACTTTGGTTAAATGGCATTAAAAAGGCTTATACTGCTTAGTAAGTCTAGGTCTTTGTGATTTCCATGAGAAAAGTTAAACTATGCATTGAAGCCCACAACTGAAATTCAACATTTCGGAAGTCGTGGGATGGAAACCAAATCTCGCCCACAGAAGGACAGCTACCCTGATAAAAACTGCAACAGTTGAGCAGAACATTTTCTTCATTCATACTGAGCTTTTTAAGATACACTTTTCATTTAAAACTATACACAGTGCAGAAATACATTGGCGAGTTTGTGAGGGTTTTATATATGAAATCATTGACAGCTTACGTTCAGATGTGTTTAAGGGATAACTGACACATTCCTGATTAAACCTAGCTAATGGAAATAATGAAAAAAGCTTATGTAACGTTAAAGTTATGGTGAAAAAAGGAGAACACAAAGGTCAGAGGAGCCCATGCACAATATTTCCTGAAAAGTCCTAATTCTTACACCTATATACAACATATTAATTTATGGAATTTGGCTTTCTAGACTATAGTCATTTGAAAAGGGCCCTCATTATCTTTTGTTTGCGTAAGTTCAAATTGTAATGAAATGCACACGAGATAATGAAAACAAGCATATCCTACTCAATCACTGTACAGAGCTGCAGAATGCGATGGTGCAATACAATCCAACAAAAAATGATAATAATGCTTTTTCTTGTCACATACATACATATTTATGAATACCTGTGTATGTATGTGAGGTCTGCCATCTTGCTGCAGCATCACGTGTTTAAAACTGTTGCTCTGGCCAGAGGAACTGCATGGTTGTGAAGAATCTCTAGAGCTAGAGCCTCATGTACAGTCTAATAACCAATGTAGATAAAAAAAAATACTTTCAGGTGTTCCCTATAACAAATATTGCATTTAAAATTTACAATTCCTTAAACATGCTTATTTTAACCCAGAAGAGCCGTGATGTTGTGTAAGAAAAATCAATGTATGGATATGGGAAGTGTTCTGTGACAAATTCAGATATCAAAGAGTGCAGTCAGGTCTACACTTTGTACAAAAGCTTCAATGAAGCTATTTGAACTTTTCTTTAACAACATAGGAATTGTCAGAAGTTGGCAAGCTCTTGTGTGCAACATCAGAATGATCACTGAACAGCCATCTTAAAATCACTAAAAGAATGATTTGTATTGATTTCTTCTTCCCATTTTCAAAACAATTATCACCAAGAGAATTGAGTCGCATAGAGCCGTTTCTTTTTCCCCTTAAATTCGCTATCATGAATTTTAATGACGAAGGCAGATGACCTTTCAAATGGACTACATTTCGATTGACTTTTTGGTTCCATGTCATCCTCACAGTTTGCTGAAGCTGTAAACTCAGGAGAACAGAATTTGCCAAGAAATCAATCTGCGAAAATCCGAAAAGGTCAGAGTAATGCGGTGTACTAATACATTTCATCAAACGGAAATGGTTACACTCTCATATCATATTTAATAAAACCTGATAAGCTTCAGTTTAGTAAAATTGTTAGAATTACCACTGAATAGAAGTCAGGGGTTAATACAATATCTATTCTGTTTTATGAGAAAGGAAAGATGGAATAGAAATGGGAACTTTATTAGTTTAATTTTTAATGGAAAATCTTATGAAAGAACATGTTGCTCAGTCACAGCTGGTTCAAGGCTACATGGAGAGGTGCATGAAATCTGGCGTCCGTCTCTGTATGAAAAATATAGGTACAAATAAAGGAAAAAATATACAAGCAAAGCTTTTATAATGAAGCTTTGTGTGATACTGTAGTTTGTTGGTAGAGGTTGAAGGTAGATCAGAGACAAGATCCTCTTCAGGTTATATATCTGGAATGCACTTGAAAGGCTCACATGAGTTGAAACATTCCTAATTTAGTTGGGGCATTACTCACATACATAAGGGGAGTTACTTGGATCCAGCATTAACGCCTTAAGGACCAGACTGTTTTTTTACTTTTTGTACCCTTTGGGACCGAGGCTGTTTAAGCACATCTCGTGTTTAGATGTAATTTTCTCCTCACCTATTTAGTGTGTCCACACAAGTTATATATTGGTTTTTTTCAGGACAAGAAGGGCTTTCAGATACTATTTTTGTTTATATTATCTTATTTCCTTTTTGGTTGGTACAGTCCTGGCTGTGGCCAGGAAGACCATACTGCAGCATACACATACATGGATACACACAGGGCCTCATTCTATGTCCTTATTCCATAATAAATTGTTTCACTTGTTCACAATGGATTGGTTAGATGTGACAGTAAACAAAGAAAGGGATACACAAGAATTTTTCCAAAAATTGGACAGTTTTATTGGAACTCTGGATGACGTCAAATGTCAAATCAAAGTGACTTTCTGTGAAACATCCTGGTTTGGTGCACTGCTACAGGGTAAAAATCCTTGTGCATGAAACATGACTTGGCGGTTGGACGACTGAGTATTCTGCTTCACTTTTTCTTATGTTTGACTGACATGGAATTTTTTGGGGGGGAGTTATGAGACCCTACACATTCTCTTTATTGATCTTTAATTGATGTAAAGTTGAAGACAGATGACAGAAGAACAAGAAGATGCAAGAAAAGATGATCAAGGAAGGGGGCTCCTTGATCATCGATGATGTCCACTGGCACTCACAAGGGGGCGTATGTTTGGGGCCATAATATGTTTGCCGCATACTGTTCTTTGTTTGTTGTAAAATTGAATAAAAAGATTTAAAAATAATCATATATAATGAAATATGGGAATTATATACAACAAACTCATTCACTCTCTCTTTCACACTCTCACTCATGTTTTCTCATTCTCTCATTCACTCTCTTATGCTCTCTCTGAATGTCTCCCTACCTTCTCCACTGACCCCTTCCATGTCCCTGAGTTCTTGTCACACAGCTATGCTTCTTTTCTTGCATCTTCTTGTTCTTCTGTCATCTGTCTTCTTTCTTTTCTCTTTGCGCGCTGCTCCGAAAAGTTTTCATTTTTTGTCCGCTTCTCTATGGACAACTCAACACGGCTTCCTTGAGAACTTTTACAAATGGGCGGAGCCTCCAGGCTCCCCCTCTCCCCCATTAGGCAGAATGGAGAACTTGTGAGTGACCACATGGGTAGTTGCAAAGGTCTTGTAAGTGACCATGCGAGAACTGGACAAACCTTATGCTAGTGTAAAAAAGTATACATAAATCTGACAAGAAACCATCTTTTAATAGAAAAACATTTGGAGTGTTGCTTTAGTTATATCCAATCATGGGGGCATTTCCTACTTTTTTTGTGGTTAACTGGATGTGGGACCTAATTAATGAATTGCTAACTAGCACACACCATTGATATCAATAAAGTTGTTTGTTCTTCTTGCTTCCTCCTAAGGAGATGAGTTAAAATGCACAAGTTGAGCTGAGTCTGTCAATGCGTACATAGTGATATCCATTTGAATTTGGTAGTTGCCTATGATCATCTATAATATTTTGTATTGACTTGCAGCTCAGAGATATTATACTTTTTGCAAGTGTAGAACTATTTTGCTAAAGTTCACCAGAAAGCCAGAATAATGAAGACAGATTGACTGAGAAAATAAAGTGTTTCTGCACCTCACTTTCTCTACGAACCTATCTGCATCATTCCGGCCTCTCTGTGGACATTCACAGAAGGATGGAGAGATGGGGGCAGCCTCTACGCCCGTTCCTCTAATCATGGGAGAGGGGGTGCAAAAAGGCCACGCCATTTTGCGACAGTTCACCAGAACTCCATGTATAGTTGTCCATGGAGCAGAGGGCGAACAAGAAAGTGCAAGATTAACCCCAGGCAGATTACTGCGGATCTTCCTACAGGATGGGCTATGTTGGAGATGCAGCAAACACACTGACACTCTCTGGTCGGATTATGCAGTAATATAGCAATTTTGGAAAAAAGTGCACCGTATAGTTAAACAACTCTCTGATTGGCCACCTAAATTCTCTCCGAAGTTTATCTTACCACTGGCATGGTTCATTTACAAAGAATCTGTGTGCCACAACTTCTGATAGAAGCAAGCTCTCTTATCCCTCTGAATTGAAGGTAACATTTTCCCCCATCAAAGCAAGCTTTGGTGAAAGGGTTGAAGAACTCCGTAGCATGGCCAAACAGGCAGCATCTACTCCTGCTCAGATCAGGAAGTACATAGACACTGGATGTAACTCTTGTATCTGACTCCTTCATTTATCATCTAGATTGAACGTCTCAGACGTTACAAGTATGGGCTGAAAGCAGACGTGGAGACTTATAGGCCTCTGGTCACGCCCCATGGCTTCATACCCAACATTTGAGCATCTAGGATTGCATAGATTAGCCCCTCCACCCAAGAGTACAAGCCACCTCAGCGGCCAGTTTGGACAGGATGTGGACATGATCTTTTGTACAACATACCTACTTAGGGACTGGCTGTCCAGATGGCGGCGTCTCTCCTCAGTGGGGGGCACATCAAATGTTTAAAATGGGATATAAGCAGAGTAATGTCCTGTTGCAAATGCACTGCCTAACATATTAAATGCTGTTTCTCCCCTCCTTTTACCTCCCTATTATTGTATCACTCATTTGCAACTGGAATGATTGTGCACTTGGTAATTAAAAACATCGATAAGTCTTTATTAAAAGGAGAAATATTTATATTTATTAAAAACATGAATTGATGAAAAAATATAAAAAAAAATGGTGACAACACAAAACTACGATATTAATATCTCTCCACCTATTATTATTATTTAAGATTTAACACTCCATTTGGAATGTTTAGCACTGAATACCAAGCTTAAGACTGATTCTCTAAGGCTAATAGGCATCCTTTCCAATGAAGGATATAGGATTCCAACTTAAAGGTTTAGCACTCTTGCTTTTAGAACTGCTCATATAAGGTAAAGCACTCATTTTCCAAGTTTTATGTATGGGATAGCATGTCTAACAAAGGTTTTAGCAACTTAGCACACATCTCCTCAAGAACTGAGTTCATTACATACTGTATGTTTAACATGAGTTGTGTTTAAATTAGGATCTAGTTTAAATTAAAAATCCAGATTATTCATTTTTCACTTATTAAATTATTATTTTAATTAATAATATGTATTTAATGTTCAACACACAACAATCCCTCCTTTTCACAAAAAAATTGTATTATATGATGACAGCAAGTGTTTTTGGTCCAAAGTTCAAAATGTGGTCATTATAGCAACCAGTTTTATTGCTGATGGGGCCATGCCATTGGTCGCTATGGTGAAGAAAACACTTCTCAAGTCGGAGTCACTTTTTATTCAGACCCGACTATGTGCCAAATGAGTATGTTTAACTAAAAAAACACATTTATCATTAATACATTAATATTCCTTCATCCTATGACTCTAGAGTCAGAATAATCAGCAATATATTTTATTGATCAATGTTTACTTCCTTTACTAGTTTTCATTTACTTGCCACAGCAGACTCCATCATTGTGACAGTTGCTTTTTGCTGCAATGGTCATGCTGGACTAGTGATGGTTATTCTCAGCTGTCAGTGGAAATCATAATGGAAATAACTTATCTGGTTGAAGTACTCTTCCACAAACAAATCTATGTGATTCATCGAATTCAGTTTTCTCATCTAGAGCATAACACTGCTACTGTTCGCTAGCCTTGTCCATTTTTTACAGACTTTAACGTTTGCAGATATTCCTTGATTGTGAGCCAAATGTTTGTGATAAATCCTCCAACAGCAGACAAGCCTCATTGGGAGCTTAGTGGACCTCTTTGTTGTGTTCCTGTAGAAAGTGATAATTCACAGCATCCTGACCTAAAAGTCTGACAAATTTGCGTTTCACCCTTCCCAAATGAAATCATGTATTATAAAAGGTTTACATATTTCTAATTTAATTGTAGCATAAATTAGCGTTATTACAAAGGAAGTCTCGCAGATGTTTGTTCCAATATGTGGATAAATTAAGAAGAATATTATTGCCCTATTGACCATCTCAATAAATAACCATTTATTTTATAATATTGAGCAAAGTATACTTGTGTAAAAAACTATCCCTTTTTTGGATCTTTAGCTTGCCATAATTTCTACAGTTCTGTATGGATCATCACAGAAAGATCTGAAAAGATATGTGAAAGATTTTTTTTACGGTAAACAAAGGTTGTAGGAATGGAAGTGATATTTGAAAGTGGTATATTGGTACAGGCGATGAAATCATGCTGAAAAACTATTTTTAGAGAGTTTGCAAAAAACAAAAAAACAAGCAATACCAGCTTCCAGTTTCACGAGATTATATCAAGTGTGTACTGGGAAGCAGGAGATGTGTTTGGCCATTCATCGGAAAGAACAAGAAGATGCAAAAGAAGAAGCGGAGCTGTGAGGCAAGGAGACAATGATATAGACATCGGCAGATAAGATAGGGAGACATTTACAGACATTCACAGAAAGCGTGAGGGAGTGAATGCAAGTGAAAGTGAGTGTGAGAGAGAGTGAGTGAGAGCAGGGGAGGGCTGGCAGCCTAAGGCCTGGGGGGCAAGTCTAGTCAACTGGCCCATTGCACCATTAAAGCGGCTGCGAGCGACATTGAAAGCGGCCTTCGTGCGGCAGTCACTCCATCAGCGCCTAATGAAATTAAAGTGGCCGGCGTGCACACACCGCATGCCTCAGCTCTTCATCACACCCCTTTTAAGACGTGGGAAGAGGAGCTGAGGCATGGCCATTGGGTCTGACAGCCGCATGATGCAGGGGCGTACCTAGAGTATTTGGCACCTGTGGCAGGCCCTATATGTGGCACCCCCCCCACACACACACACACTTTAAAACTGCATAGTTTCTATGGTTAGGCAAACATTGACAGGGGTACAGCATAACTGTTATCATTATATACTTAGGGATTATGCGGTACCACCGTCAATGCGTGCCTATACATTGAGCCAGACACCGACAACCCCTATCACTATATACTAAGCCAAACATTGATGTGGTGTATGCTTACCACTTTAGTGACTGGCATAGTATATAGTAGGGATGCACCGAAATGAACATTCTGTACTGAAACTGAAAATTCAGCATTCACTTGGCCAAAACTGAAAAAAAAAAAACTTTAAAATACTTTATTAAAAGTAACACAAAAAATAAAACAAAAAAATCAACAACAATATTAACATATATATATATATATATATATATATATATATATATATATATATATATATATATATATATATATATATATATATAAAACAACAATCACAATCCTATCGTGCCCAGGTTCTAGCATGTGCTGGCTGACTTAGCATGATAGGCGTGTGATTGCTGTTTGCAATTTTATATATATATATATATATATATATATATATTAATACTGAATTATTCTGTCCAATAAAAGTGTTAACACACCGAAGTTGGACCAAAAAATAATTTATAACAGCAATCACACTCCTATCATGCCTAGGCAGCCACTACATGATGGAATCTGGGCATGAAAGGAATGTGATTACGGACTCCCTATGCCAAGCTATCCCCCAACACTTACACATCCATGCTATCTGAAACCCTCATTCACAAACATTCAGCATAACACCCATCACTCTCACACACTTACATTCAGCATAACACCCATCACTCTCACACACTTACATTCAGCATAACACCCATCACTCTCACACACTTACATTCAGCATAACACCCATCACTCTCACACACTTACATTCAGCATAACACCCACCACTCTCACACACTTAAATTCAGCATAACACCCATCACTCTCACCCACTTACATTTAGCATAACACCCATCACTCTCACACACTTACATTCAGCATAACACCCATCACTCTCACACACTTACATTCAGCATAACACCCATCACTCTCACACACTTACATTCAGCATAACACCCATCACTCTCACACACTTACATTTAGCATAACACCCATCACTCTCACACACTTACATTCAGCATAACACCCATCACTCTCACACACTTACTAATCCACTCTCTCCTACCTTTTCTTCTTTCACTCTCACTTTTCCTCTTCGTCCTCTTCTTCTTCTTCTTCTTCTTCTTCTTCCTGTCCTTCCGGTGTACTAAACGCTGAAGACGGTGGGCGTGGCTTCAGTGTTGTGCGCCGGGATTTGACATCAAGTCCCGGCGCACAGACACAGTTGCCGCGCGCACCGTTTCTGAAGGCGTGCCGGCATGGTGGCAGCCCTCAGATGAGCGGCAGCCGGAGCGGACGGCCCCCCCAACCCCCCCCCCGCCAGGTACGCTTGACGGCCGCATTCAATCCTGCTCGCGGCCGCTTAGTTTTTAACTTTGCGGCCGCAGCCGCATTGAATTCTCGTCTGCCGGTCGTCCGTCCGGCCCACCGGCCCGGATTTAGGGCGGCCTGGGGGGCAATTGCCCCCCTGCCCCCCGGCCCAGCCCGCCCCTGAGTGAGAGTATGAGAGAGCGTGAGTGAGAAAACCAACGGAATTCAAATGTGACAGTCCCTACTCATTTTCAGAGATTTGTACAAATATGAATACGAATACACAACAAACAGTTAGTTGATTGGCTTCCCTGACTAAATGGGTCTAGGGTAGCATCTGATAAGCTAGCTGGGGAAGGATTTTTCATAGAATGGCAACTTGAGAAGTCTTCTAAGCTATGTCATAAAAAAAACTAAACACTATCCTATTGCTCACATACGCTGTCCTATAACCCCACTCCCAGTAGAAATCATTATATGCAAAAACAAAACTGAAAGGAGATGGCAAGGGACACCAAGACAACTTGAAAAACAATAAATAATACACAATAGTGCAATATGTAAAATAAATGGATTATTATTATTATTGATTGATTTATATAGCGCCACCAAATTCCGTAGCGCTGTACAATGGGTAGACAGGAGATAACAAGTAGTATATAACATAACAATTTGACTTATAGAAAGGAGGGCCACAGATAGGTAGGAATGCATCCAATATGAGAAAAGATGAAACTCTGCCCTGGGTAGTTCTTACTTCTTCTTTAATAAACACACAAAAATGCCACAAATTGTGTATTATCTAAGAACCGCAGGCATACCCTTTAACAATGCTTGAGCCGGGCATCGGGTATTATTTATTGTTTTTCAAATTGTCTTGGTGTCCCTGCGCCATCCCTTTTCACCACTTGCAATGATGCATCAGCTTTTTAGTTTTTACTCACTTTGTCCATCCAAAATGTTGAAGCAATGCCCTTAAATCCTAATTATTGAGCTATTTTAGAGAGGCTATAAAAAATATGCTGAGTATTCTAATTACACAGTCAGAATATTCAGTTATTTGTTGGAATTAGATATACATGTGTACCAAGCCCATGCATCAACAATTGTCAGACCGAGGCATGGATGCACTTTGCTTCTTTCCAGGATTATAAAATTAAACTGTAATAGATGTGAATAAAATCACAATTTTCTTGTCCATTTTTTTAAAATTAAACTTGCGTTCAATATATGGAAGTGTGTGAGCTTTTGAATTGTTAGTTTTAGTTTTGTAGCCTTAATGTTTACCCCCGCTGATAGCATTACACTTAAATCATGCAAAAATAAAAAGCTTGTCACTGCTTAATCCATTTTCCCTACTGTGTATAGGCTTTATGGGCATATAGTTGTCAATGCTGCTAAGTACAATGGTGCACACTTGCTTATGCTAGTAAAAACACTGGATGATGGGCATTAGCAAACCAATAAGTGCCAGTGCATTCAACAGATTTAATAAAATAAGGAAAGCAGAAAGGAAAAAAAGTTGAAAATGAAAGTTATGTAGAGCTTTAAAATGCATATTTTAATGTGCATTAAAGAATAAAGAGATCATTTATTCATGTAGACTATGCCATAAAATTCCAATTTGTGAATAGCAAATGTTCAAAACATGATGCAGGTTTTTTTTATTTCCTCTGCAATGAACCAACAAAGTAATGTTGTAGATCCTTTTTGTTTTCCTATCCAACATGCCCATTCTGGATCCCAAGTGTCCAGTATTTTCCTTCATCTGCTTGCCAGTGATATATGAACATATTTTAATGAATTTGTCTTTTTTACTTGCAGTCTGTTTTTCATTCTCTATTTCAAATACCGGTAAATGTAAAGCTTTTTGAAGATAGTGTTCATTGTTTGTAGTTCTTTGACCATAATGATACTTTTGTTCTCTCTAACCTCAATTGTCTCTTATGTTTATTTAGCCACATTGTATTTTTTTTGATTGGTTGTCGTTTGATTGCATAGGTCTACACACTGCTTCGGATTATCAACTAAAATAGCAGTATAGTAAATAAACCTATGTAATGATGTTAATAAATGTTATAGCTGCTGTTAGACGGATGCAATAGATGTCTGGTTTTGTGCTATTTTCCTACTCCCTTTAGATAGCACAGTCAATATATTAACTACTTTTAAATCAAATACATACATTCATTTATAGTGTCAGGGTAAAAAAAGTGAACAAATTATAGGTAGATTTAAGAATTACATTTAGTTATGCAAAAAGCTATGGAGTCCTCCAAAATGTTAATGGGCCAGCAGTAGAGATAATAGATATCCCTAGATATCCCTAGTAACACATAGGTGCTATTGTCATCTCTGAAGAAGTAGACATTGGTCTATGAAATGCGCAACATAGCATGCAGGTATTTATTCTCTTGCTCAGCTGGGAGCTGTATTCACATTTTCCCACTGACTTTTGTATTTTTGCATCTTTTTCACATATTTGTCTGTGGAGCATTGGACGCATTGAGAATCGTTTTCTGGGAGCTCTGGAATCTGCTGCTATGTTATCTTACATGTGATTTACGCTCAATAAACTGCACGTTTGCAAGTAGCTCAAAATCAAACAGAAAAAAAAACCCACATTACCGGTGTTTCTAGGAGTTGGAATTAAATCCACAAAGATTACTATATCTTTTATTAATCCATTAAAATGGGGGTACCAAACCCCCCTAAAAAACACAGAGTAGAAAAATATACTACTACCCTCAGTACAAGTTTGAGGGATAGAACTACCATGTTGCGACATAAATAGAGTTAATAATTGGGGAGCCCGCATATAGCTGGTGAAAGATTAGGTTAGCAATTACTAATGGGATGAGTACTAGAATTATTATAGTACAGCTATCTACTTTTAGGTAGGCAGGGCGAGGGACTAGGATAGCAGAGTGCCTGATCCTTATTCCCACGTTTACTATCCTCATCACCGCCTAAAAAAAGTGTAGTTTTTACACAAACTGTCTACCTATTTAAGGATCATGTGGCAGCTGTGCAATATCCAACCAAGCCTGGACCTTATAATTTGTTCTTTTGTTAGACACACATGATGGAGAGACAGCCCGTTTCAAATTGTCCTTGGGTGCAAATAGATGCAAAAGTTGTGTGACAAGTGGCTATCCATTACTTTGTTGTCAATTGGCCCATAAACCATGCTGAGTAGCAAAAAGCTCTGGGTTTTTTTGCACATAAAGCATAGGTCTTGGTGGATGCTTCAGAGGAAATCTTTCAAGAAAAAGTGTGCAGTTTGTGTCAAGTTGTTTTTTTTCATGGCAGTTTTCATAAATGCAGGTGAAATTTTGCAGTTTTAGCCAATTACTCCTGAGAGAACACAATTTGACTTTTCACCCAGCTCTGCTTGCATGAAATATATATAACCAGCTCTGCTAACCATCAAAGTGCTTTAACACACTTCACACTATGAATATCATGTGAAGTACTAATCTAGAAGCTTAACAATCATTTAGAGCATCTTGACTCTGATTTAATATTTGGCTATATTTGCACGGTCTTTAACCCACATACTTACCTTGGTATCATAAAGACATACAGCACATGTTTAAAAGAAATTGCTGTACAAGTGAGATTATTAATGCATACTAGATTTTTTTAGTCAAATACCTATAATCTTAGTTCTTGTGTTAAAGCCCTTTTAGAAGATGCATAGATCTTTTCTAGTGGCATCTAGTGAAGCACTTCTGCGACAAGAACATTCTTTCTTGATCATCAGAGAGTATGTTATTCTGCCTTCATTCTGACCCTTTGAGATGTGTCAATGAAATGATTAGTTGTATCAAGGAACATGGTTACAATCTTAGTCCTTAGATTTATTATTTGTATATTTTTATTACAATTCTAGAGAGATAATATCTCTAGAACATAAGGTATTCCATTTTCTGTGTTGAGAATTATATAATAAAAGACAGCTACTGGTTTTATGTCTTCCTCTGGGAAATTTTGGAATGTAATTGAAATATAAATGTCTTTTTAGAGTCTATAAAAGTAACGCTTAACTAATAAAATAACAGGTATGGATATTGTGAGATTTCAAGAAAAAATTATCCTATTCTTCAGTTGAGAAAGGTATAATTAATACATATCTCAAGTTACATAAAATACATTTCTAAAGGGAGATAATTTAGAAACCAAAGTACATATTAGCTTTAACAATAAAGACATGAATCTTTATTTAAAATGAGTTTCTGGATAGTTTAATATACATGCATGTGTAGGGTAACAAGGTAGCTTTAGTTGCCAGTGGGCTGAATTTGGTTAAGACAGTCAGTAGACACAATGTGCTAACATTCTGACTGTTCTCAAACCATTCTCTATGTCTATGCTGCGTGGAACGTGACAACACCATGATCTCACAATGTAATGCAGGCAGAGGGTGATGGATAATATCATCTTATTTACTAAGTACCATAACCTTTGGGGGTTCATTTTAGACATTTTAGGTTTTGAAAGCGTATGTGATTCTACTACCTTTTCCAGGTTGACAAAATACTAGTGGGTTTGTTTGTTTCTGGAAAAGCCAGCCGGTTTCAGTTTTTTGTGTAGTTTTCTATTTTGCGTGTAGTTTTGCTTCCGAATGTATACAGAGCTCATAGGAAAGTAAGTAAATGCTATAACTTCACTGAAATAGGATATAAGTCACATGATAAGAATTGTAACTGTATATTTGTATATATATGTATATATAAAATCAAATGGTCATAAAGCCAGCACTCACGGACTTCAACAGTACTTAGCTTGTCCTGATGAAAGTCCACAAGTTGGACTGAAACGTCAATATTTTAGTGTCTTACAATAAAAGCTAAGTACTATTGAAGACTGAGTGCTGGCTTTATGACCATTTGATTATTGTTATTTTGCTAACAGCCAAGCACCGGGCACCATTTTTAAACTAAGGAAACTAGTATTTGTCACCATATTTATGTTTTGGTAGGAGTGCAGGGTTATTTGTTATTTTGTACATATATTATATATATATATATATATATATATATATATATATATATATATATATATATATACGTATAAATATAGTTTTACACATTCCAGTGCTGAACTAGAAGAAGCACAGGGAGTCAGAGCTATCACAATTTATAAAAATAGGGTAATCTTGATTGAGAAAGCTTAAAAATTTTAATAAAGGCAGATTGTATTCTTTCCTACAAAACCATAAAAATAAACAGACCTTGCAAATTATGAACATGCAAGAAATATGATGTTTTCCTCATGTCTGCTGCTTTCTAGAAGTTAGGAGGTAGAGAGTACTTGACAATGTGTATTGGGCTGACAAAGCTTTAGAATGGACAGTGCCTCATAATGTTTGCTGGGTATAAGTGTATCATTGTTTTCTACAGTCCTAAAACGTATAATAATCGGTATGTAATAACAGAGGATATGCTTATCTAACAAATGTTGTAGAATGATGGACCTACAGAATCAAAAACTACTAGCAATGCCGATGTCTTCACCTGTGACCAGGCCCGGACTGGGACAAAAAATAGGCCCGGGCATTTAAGCCTGAGCAGCCCATATTTATTTATTTATTTATTTATTTATTTATTTATTTATTGTTAAAGCCCACCCTTCATGTGCCACCTTTGCATTTAATCATTCACACAAATCATTAACACATTCATTAATGCAGTCTCACAAATCATTCAAGCAATTCATCCTCACATGAATTCATTAATTGTCATACGCATTCACACAATTCATTCACACATTTATTCATTCATTCTCATACGCATTCACACTACCCCCTCTCTTCATCTTATCTGCCCCTTTTCACTATATAACCCCCTTCCCCACTTCTCAATATGTAGCGCCTTTATCTATCCCCTCCCCCTTTCTCACTATCTAACCCCCCTCTGCCCCTTCTCACTGCACCCACCTCCCTCACCCTACTTACCTTGTTGCCGAAGCAAGCAGCAACTGCGACCGCGCCTGTGGCAGGGCAGGATTGACTTAGGGGCTAATGGAGCTGCAGCTCCAGGCCCCCACCTTAAAATAGGCCCACTCAGGACCGGACTGACTGGTACTATATGGCCGCATTAACACAGAGCCCCTTAAGCCCGCCGCAACTACCCCCTCCTAACTATCTACCCTCTCCCTCTTTGAAGTTCACTTACCTTTCAGGAGTCCTGTGGTGGGGGTGCAAGGCCTCTGTCTCCCAGCTCTGCCACTGTATGGAACAGTATAGAGTGATGGGAGTTATGATGTACTTTTAGAGCATAATTAGATCATGAAAAAAGACATTGGAAATGGTACAGCATAACACCCATCACTCTCACGCATTTATCAATCCACACATATACCAATCCACACACATACACCACTCAACACATATACACCAATCCACACACATACACACCAATCCACACATATATACCAATCCACACATATATACCAATCCACACACATACACCAATCCACACACATATACCAATCCACACACATACACACCAATCCACACATATATACCAATCCACACATATATACCAATCCACACACATATACCAATCCACACACATACACACCAATCCACACACATACACACCAATCCACACACATACACACCAATCCACACATATATACCAATCCACACATATATACCAATCCACACACATATACCAATCCACACATATACACCAATCCTCACATATATACCAATCCACACACATATCAATCCACACATATATACCAATCCACACATATACACCAATCCTCACATATATACCAATCCACACATATATACCAATACACACATATATACCAATCCACACATATATACCAATCCACACACATACACTAATCCACACGTATACCAATCCACACACATATACCAATCCACACACATATACCAAGCCACACACATATACCAAGCCACACATATACACCAAGCCACACATATACACCAAGCCACACATATACACCAAGCCACACATATACACCAAGCCACACATATATACCAATCCACACATATACACCAATCCACACATATACACCAATCCACACATATACACCAATCCACACATATACACCAATCCACACATATACACCAATCCACACATATACACCAAGCCACACATATACACCAAGCCACACATATACACCAAGCCACACATATACACCAAGCCACACATATACACCAAGCCACACATATACACCAAGCCACTCTCACTTAATGCTTTCCTACCTTTCCTTTCTTCTTTCAGCTTCTTTTCCTCTTCTTCAGTTCTTCTGTCTTCTCTGTCTTCTTCCGGGTCAGAGGGCACGGACAGCGGTGGGCGCGGCTTCAGTGTTGTGCGCCGGGATCTGACAACAAACCCCGGCGCACAGCAGCTGTTGCCGCGTGGATCACAAGGGAGCGGTATCGGAGGTCTTTAACAGACCTCCGGCTCCCTTGAGTGATTTTAAGCCGGGTTGAACCCGGCTTAAAATCACTCAAGGGAACCGGAGGTCTGTCAAAGACCTCCGATACCGCTCCCTTGCGAGCCTGCTCCTCCAGCGGCGGACATTGCTGTCCGTCTCTGGAGGGGTGCCGGGTGCCGCAAGTTGGCGGCACCCAGTGCGGACCGCCCCCCGCCACCGCCCCCTGGAGGGTGGTCGCACACCCCAAAGGTCGGCCCTGCCCTAAGGGGCCGGGAAGCCCCCACCAGGGCCGGCCTTAGGGGTCTGCGGCCGTACAGGGTTTAAATTAAAACATCGGGGTTTTTTTTTTCAACTTAAAAAAACTTTATTTAACATGGAGGATGTTAAATAAAGTTAAAAAAAAACCCGATGTTTTAATTTAAACTCTGTGCGGCCGCAGACCCGTAAGGCCGGCCTTGGTGGGGACTTCCCGGCCCCTTAGAGTGGCGGACCCGGTCGCAGTTGCGGCGGGCTTAAGGGGCAGGTGCCCCTTATGCCCTGCGTTGATGCGGCCGTAGGTAGGGTAGGGGCCTGGAGCTACAGCTCCATTAGCCCCTAAGTCAGTGCGGCCCTGCCGTGGCCCGGCCCACCGGGCAAATGCCCGGTGTGCCCGATGGCCAGTCCGGGCCTGCCTGTGACAGTCCTTTTTCCCAAGAGATTGATCCCCTGGGAGCAAGGTGCCAAAGGAGAAGACAAAATGATAACTGGGAGGGTCAGACAAACAACATACTAGTGAAAGTTAAAATGAAGCCATGAACTGGTACATGGAAATTTATAGAAGAAGAACACACCCAATGTACAAGTTAGCTTATTGAATGAGCAATGAGATACTGGTGAGACTTACATACCCCGAAGAAAGATCACAATTGGCATGAAAAGCGTACTGCATTACACACACAACAACTCTGTTAGCATAAAAGATGCGAGTTGTGTAATATATTATACGCACAATAAACATAAAAGATGCACAATGACTAAAGAAACATGGGTGGGATTAACTAGGAGCAGAGGAATGCACATACAAAATGCATCTTCTATGGATAGTATGAGAAGTAATGTTAACAGTGGTTAATATATAGCTACATTTGGCAAAATAATGTTTTTTTCCACAATGAAAATGCAATACTTATAACAACCCCCACCGTGTTTCAAAATGGTTGTATTTGTTTTTATTTGCGGGCCCCTATTTGTACACCAGTTTGGTGTATAAAAATATGCCTGCTGTGTGGAAAAAAAAAATTTTTGTTTGTGTATTGTAATAACCTTTTGATTTACCACAAGGACTGTATTTACTCAACAAGTTTGAAATGAGGCTGTGTGGAAGATTCTAGAAACGAATTTACCTGTAAATATTTGACAGCAATCTGTGCCTCGTGTATAAGCCCAACACTGTAGGTCATCCATCAACACCACATACCAGCAAGACATGAAGGTATATCTGCGCCACCACCTTTATCACTGCAGATATCAAAAGCGCAAATGTTTACAAGCTATCTGGGCATATTTTACAGGTGGGAACAACACTTCTGTGTTTCAGTGTTTTCTTATGAGAAAAGGAAAGGGCAAAGCATCTGCAGGAAAAAAACATGGTGACTAAAGTACATCTTTTTCTATTTCTTGTGCATGTGCTATGCTTTTTTGGATTGTAATATCTTGCAGTGAGTAAGCCTGCACAAATTCTGCTCTGTGTCCAGTCAGTTAAAATTGACAGTCTTATTTTTAATAAAGCTTGCTTTTATGACTGTCCTCCAACTACTGCCAAATTACAGATACTGTAAGTTCACATTTCTATTACAAGTTGATAAATTTGTTCTCAAGGATATTTAGTGACATGATCCTTGTGAAGCCGTTAGGATTGAAACTGCAAACTCAAAGTGATAACAGAATGTAATGTCTAAAGGTTTTCATTTTCATTTAGTATAATCTCAAGGAGACTAACTATAAAAGGAGCTCCCCTTCAAATAAAACATGATTTATCTAAAATCTGCCAGGTTCATTTTGAACCTGTTTTATAAGGCAACACAAAGATACGGCCTTCAGAAAATTATGTATTTTATTGATTTCAAATTAGAACTGTTATGTGGAAACAAACCACTCTGCCAAGACAATTTAACAAAATTTACACAATTTCCTTAATGCTGGATCTATTTCTTTTGATTTATAATATCCTCTAACATCTGTACAGGGATTGAAGTAGCCAAGAACATATATTAGGCATATAAAAATTGTTAGTTAATAGTAAATAGTAAAATCTCACTAAAGTAACCAGAAACATATACCAACAGCCATAACATGATGGCCAGCTGCCTACTATTGTGTAGGCCCTCTTTTGCTGCCAAAACAGCCTTGGCCTGTCAAGGCAATGACTCCACTCGACCTCTGAAGGTGTGCTGCGGTATTGCGCACCAAAACTTAACAGCAGATCATTTAAGTTGTGAGGTGGGGCCTCCATGGATCGGACTTGTTTGTTTAGCACATCCCACAGATGCTTGATTGGATTGAGATCTGGGGAATTTGAAAGAAAAGTCAACACCTCATTGTTGTGTTCCTCAAACCATTCCTGAACCATTTTTGCTTTGTGGCAAGGTGCATTTCCTGCAGTATTCTGCTGAAAGAGGCCAATGTCATCAGAGAATACTGTGTACATTTATGGCAGGTCCCATAGTTTCCCTGGGGAACATTGCCCAAAGCATCACACTGCTTCCGCCAGCCCAGAAAACTGCTGTATAGGGAGAAGCCCCAACAGCGGTAATCCAGGATTTAGATGATCCCAACAGTGAGACAGCCTCCGTGAACACAGGTAGCAGGTAAGCACTGAGTATGAAAAACAGGTACACAGGAGCTGGTAGTCAGACAAGCCGGGTCGGTACACAGGAGCAGGTAGTCAGACAAGCCGGTTACGTACACAGGAGCAGGTAGTCAGACAAGCTGGGTCGGTACACAGGAGCAGGTAGTCAGACAAGCTGGGTCGGTACACAGGAGCAGGTAGTCAGGTAAGCCGGGTCGGTACACAGGAAGCACGAGCAAAAGCACAGAATCACTAGGCAAATGGGAGGCCAGGCTGGCAAGGGTCAAAAACAGGAATCGGCAGTAATCTCAGGTACACAAGTAGAAGACCACAACAGGGTGCCTGTGAAAGCACAGCAAGGATTTTAAAATCTGGTGCCAAACAGAAAGCCCCGCCTCCAAGCTGTGTCAAGGCCACGCCTCCAGACATCCATCACGTCCACGGCACCAGCCAGAAGGATTAGTTGCGCCCCAGTGGACGGACCAGAGGCCGGACGACAGGTAAGGGAACCCTTCCAGGAATTCCTGCATTGACGGGCAACCTTAGATTTGCCCGTTGAGGAGTTCCCGGGACCGACCTTCCTTCTCCCGTGTCGGCGGTTGGTCTGCCCACCGCTGGCACGGAGAGAACATGAAGGTTTCTCGGGTGCCCATGCCGCCGACCACGGGACCGGAGAGAGAGAAGTATCGGGTCCCCGTGCTCTGTGAGCAGACCCCCACCTGCGGCCAACTGGTCCCGAGGACATGACAAGTACATCCTTCAGGTCAGCGATGCACACAAACCCGTCCATCCACGTGATGTAAAAGAAAATGTGATTCATCAGACCAGGCCACCTTCTTCCATTGCTCCGTGGTCCAGTTCTGATGCACTGTTTGTTCTAACACGTTTATATCAGAACCAGTGTTAACTTTTTCAGCAACTTGAACTATAGTAGCTTATTTGTTGGGTTTGATCACAAACTGAAATTACTGAGAGGAAAAGTAAAGGTTTCATGTTATTTACTCTATTTCAATCTGCATATTTTATTAAAAGGATTAGTGGCACTAAATTGTGGTGTCCCATGTACGATGACTTTTTTTTAGTACTGAAGTATGTCCAATCACATTACATCAATATGCGTTAGAAAATCAGGAAAAGATGGGCATGGATGGCAGGCTTATTCGGTGGTGCAACAGGCCACTTGACTAGACTTGCTACCCAGGCCTTAGGCTGCCAACCCTCCCCTGACCACACCCACTGTCTCTATTTAAAAAGTTTATTTGATAACAGGCTGCTTTTGAATAAGCATGTAAGTGTGAAAAGCGTCAATAGTTGATCCTGGTCCTGTTTGGTCTCACTATATGTTCTGTGTTTGTTAAGATCCAACAATGACCTGCTCCTTGGATCTTCACTCGTCACCTCCTCCCATGCCCGCCTACAGGACTTATCTCACACAGCACCAACCCTCTGGAACTCTCTTGCCCTTGCTGTCCGACTCTTACCAACTCTACCCTCCTTCAAACGCTCCCTAAAAACCTTTCTCCTCAGGGAAGCCTACCACTGACATAAACATCAAAACTTCTCTCTCACCCACTTACAACCCTTATCTCGCCCCACATTAACATCATTCACTACCACGCAGTCCTCACCTCCTGTTTCTCACCCCTTATCCACCTAGATTGTAAGCATGGCCGGCCCGACAATAGAGCCGAGTGGGACAACAGCTCCAGGCGGCACCTTTGATGCCCTTTTATTTTTTTTTTAAGCAGAAGATGACGTCATTTCTGGTGCTCAGCATTACAAGCCGGCACCGAGACCGAACAGGGAGACTCAACACAGGACTGCTGAAAGGTAAGTACAAGGGGGGGGGGGGGGGTAGATAATAGGGGGGGGAGTAAGGGTAGATAATGGGGGGGGGTGGCAGGGACGGAGGGAGAGGGAGGGTAGATAATGGGGGGGCAACATTTTAAACTTCACCCCAGACTGCATTTTGTCTTGGGTCAGCCCTGATTGAAAGTTCCTGCGGGAACAGGGCCCTTCATTCCTCTTGTATCTGTATGTCAATTGCTATATTGTACTTGTCGTTATCTGTAACATTTTCATCTTGTACAGCCTTGTGGAATCTATCGGTGCTTTATTGATAAAGTATAATAATAATAATAATGTCTAAGGACATGACTAAAGTGTGGTTTGAATTTACTTTGATGCACATTGCCCATGCATTTCTGGAGCTGGAGAGGGTTTTTTTTACATTAAAAAAGGAAGAAACTCACATATATACTAACCTGTGTGTTCCAAACATCACTTTTTATCCCCAGTGATCTCCTTATTAACCAAGGAGGGGATTAACAATTGCCCATAACCTGTGCACAATGGAGTGGGGGCTAAAATGTATATAAATATTACCGTATTTGCTCGATTATAAGACGAGGTTTTTTCCAGAGCAAATGCTCTGAAAAATACCCCTCGTCTTATAATCGAGGTCGTCTTCTAATCAGACCTCATTCTGTTTTCGCCGTGCTGCTTACCAGGCTTTGATCGCGAGCAGCGTCTCTGCTATTAGCTGCAGGGGAACAGGAAGCTAGCATAGTCCTCACATAACTCTACCTCCCCCCTCCTTCCTCTGGGGGCGGGGCCACAGAAGTTGCTCTCACAGCCGGGCCCCTGCAGAAGTCTGCGAGTGGGAGATCTGCAGTTCAGGTAAGGGGGTGGGGGGTTTGAGCAAGTATGTGTGTATGTGTGATTAATGGAATGAATGAGTATTTAAATGTTTGTGAATGAGTGTGTGTGTGATAGCATGGATGTGTAAGAGGGGTGGTAGCATGGCATAGGGAGGCTGTAATCACACTTCTAACATCCTCAGGTTCCAGCATGTACTGGCTGCCTTGGCTTGATAGGAGTATGATTGCTGTTAGCAGTAATATACATATACATATTTATATATATATATATATATATATATATATATATCTCCAGAAATGCATTTTAACCCCCTATATGCCACTCAGCCCCATGATATGCCTTTTAACCCCCTATATGCCAGAGTGGCATATAGGGGTATAAGGCATATCATGGGGCAGAGTGGCATATAGGGGTTAAAAGGCATATCATGGGGCACAGTGGCATATAGGAGGGTATAAGACATTTCTGATATGCCTTTTAACCCCCTATATGCCCCTCTGCCCCATGATATGCCTTTTAACCATATAGGGGCAAATAGGGGGTATAAGGCATTTCTGGGGGCAGAGTGGCAAACCTGGGGGCAGATGTGCATAACGGGGGGGCAGGTTGGCAAATAAAAGGAAATAAAAAATATATTTTTCTCAATCATAGCTTTTATTAAATATGAAAATTAGTTTACATGAATTAATATTTACTAGTAAAACTTTTTTCCTATAGGGTAGTCTTATATTCAGGCTTTTTGTTTTTTTCCTAAATTAATATTTGATTTTGAGGGGTCGTCTTATAATCAGGGTCGTCTTATAATCGAGCAAATATGGTATATGGCAGACATAAACCCCATTATGTAGCTCCCTTTTACCCCAACACATGCCTAGTAGGCATCTTTGCCCTCCCACCCACTGAAGTGAAGGGAGATAAAACATTTTTTTAACAAAAACATTAGAGAGGCATGCAAAGTTTAAAATCACAGGTACACACTTTGTGATCAAGTTGTGTCCAGGGAGGAGGGGGCTGCCGGGTTATGTGCAGGGATAAAAGGGGCTGCTCAATGGTGTTGTTTTTTAAGTGGAAGGGTGAGAGGTTGTTGTATAGTGTGTACAGGGAAGAAGGAGAATAGAAATAGAGAAGAAAAAGAACAGAGACTGACAGAAGAAAGAAACATTTTAATGACTATTGTCTCAAACTACGATTTAATTGTATTTTTAATATTGCTGGCCATGCAGACATGGCAGGTTTTCATTTTAGACACTGTATTTTATGGAATGTTTCTTATTTATATTTTGCAAACTGATTACATTTCCATAAGGAATAAGAAATAATATTTATAACAAAAAATGTATTTTACATATTTAAAACTGCTTTGAATATAACCTCTCCTCTGATTGTATTCAATTGCTATGAAACATTTACATATTTATGCTTACTGAATTTCACAAAAACTTTTACTCATCTGTGTCAGAAGCATTTTATTATTTTAAATTTCACATTTCTGAATCGTAGAAGTAACAGAACTGCATTATTTTTCCCTCTGTTCAATTTAATCATGATTTATCTTCCTGAATCGATATTGACACCAGAAACACTTTCATTTCTTACAAGCATGTATGCAATTAAACAACAAAACACTCAAACAAAACAACAACACAACTTATTGACTACACACTAACTGTTCATTTCAGTATCTGGGTGGTTTTTCATTAGAAAGGCAACTAAAGAAGTAAAGCAAAAAGGACTTTGAAGAGTTTCGCCCATCTCAACATTTAAAAACATGCTTCCTATCTGGCTTTCCAGATATGAATCAAGTATTTCTGATACTTGAGTGCAACATTTGTCAATGAGCACTCCAATGGTGGCTGTTGCTAGAACAGTTCCCTCTCTCTCTTTCTCTCTCTTTCTTTCTCTTTCTCTCTCTGTGCCTCACACTAGAGGACTGCACTGGGAGGCGGGTCCCGCGGGACCCGCCAAAAAACTTGCGGGCGCGGGCGGTTTTGCTGGGGCTGCGGGCGGGAGCGGGCGGTCAGGCACTGTACCTGCGGGTCCCGGTAATCCCGCGCAGTCCCGCAAGGCTGCCTTCTTGCTGCTCCCTCACAGTGTTTCCTAGTTTGCTCCGCCCAGGAACAAAACGGAGTCACGTGATGTGACGTCACTTCCTGTGACTCCGCCTTGTTCCTGGGCGGAGCAAGAGAAGAGACGCCGTGAGGGAACAACTCGAGGGCAGCCGCGCGGGACTGCGCGGGAAATCAGGTAAGGAGGCGGGCATGATTGGCCACAAATGTGGCGGGAGCGGGCGGGATTGGCCACAAATGTGGCGGGAGCGGGCGGGAGCGGAACACCCACATTGCGGGAGCGGGATTAAAATCTGCGGGAGCGGGCAGGAGCGGGATTAAAAAAGTAGTCCCGCGCAGGGCTCTACCTCACACCTTAGTTTATGCTAAACTGAGTTACTCTATTTGTATGTTTTATTCTTACTTTTTCTAAGTTTATATCTCTCTGCATTGTGACATAATCAGGGTGCAGTTACATGGGATTTGCTGCACCAAAATATGTCTGTATTCACCAAAATAATTTTTTCATCAGCAGTTCTGAGCACAGCTTCCATCGGACTTTCACCTTTTAATAGAGACTTCACAGCTATGATGTGATTATATTATAGGTATGATTATTACCCATTAACATATATAGTGAGTAGATCTTACAATTAGAGTATAGATGAAACTGTTCTCAATATCTTCTTGTCTACTTTTAAATCCAGTTTAAAAACTTTTTAAAGGTTTGCTCCCTATCAGGTGAGTTTTCTATTATTTATTTTGGTATAAAATATGAAAACTGAGAGAATAAGGTTTTAAACAGCATTTTTATGATGGTGAAAACAAGGTTGTCAAGGTGCATTAAGGGGTCATTTATCAATTGTTTTACATTTGCCCCAGAGAAGAAACATGAAATTCAATAACAAATACTCCCTTATTTAAAGTGCAGGGATATTTGTCTATGACAATCATGTACAAGGGAAAACTGTGGAAAACCTAACGGCAAAATGCATCCTTTATAACAGTTCACTTGTTTTAAGTAGAAGAAAAAAAAAAGAAAAACACACATGCGCTGATATTGGTGTTTTCTTGCCAGAAGACAAGATTGAGCCAACTTTGATTTGTGATGTCATTAAGCACTCAGCGAGCATCAGATGGATTGAAGAACATTGAAATTCATTACTTGTTGCTGCAATTTAAGTTTTTTTTTTCTTTTACTACAATATATATGCATTTCTAGTGCTGTTAAAACATGAGCTGGAAAACCACTATTCTTATGTGTAATAAGACAAATAATCCGACACATGATATTGAAGTAATTTAATATTTGCCTGCATAAAAGTTCACAACTAAAACAGATGTTTATTTAAAAATAATTGTTTTCTATTATTGGAATCCTTAAAAGAACTAACCCAAAGAAAAACTGGTTTGCATAAAAATGAAGAAATAATTTAAGAATAAAGCATTAATATTATGTACACAGTGGTATGAACAATGTAGTCAATTACATGTATTTTCTCTTACTATCTAGACATTAAGGTGCAGTTTACAATTAATATACAGTTTCTTAATACATGATATTTAATAAAGAGTAGAATTTGTGGCCATCTACTTGTCAATTAGCTGTATTGGTTTAAGTCGAAATAGGCATTTTTTGTCAATCATGGTCTTTAGCATTGCTACTCCAGGTTACAAAAAAAATTCATCTTTTGGAAAAGCTGTGTGTTCTTTAATATTCATTTATACAGTGGATATAAAAGTCTACACACCCCTGTTAAGATGCCAGGTTCTTGTGATGTTAAAGAATGAGACAAAGATAAATCGTGTCAGAACTTGTTCCACCTTTAATGTGACCTGTAACGTGAACAATTCAAAACAAACTGAAATCTTTGAGGGGAAAAAACACACAAAAAACTCACAATAACCTGGTTGCATAAGTGTACCCTTAAACTAATACTTTGTTGAAGCACCTTTTAATTTTATTGCAGCAGTCAGTCTTAGGGTAGGAGTCTATTAGCATGGCACATCACAAGAACCTGGCATTTTAACAGGGGTGTGTAGACTTTTTATATCCACTGTATATGCATAGGGCATTGGAAGGCAAGCAGAGGACATAACCTTACATAACTAAGGTGGTCTCCCTTTTCTTATAGGCCTCTTATGGCAACTCATAGTCTAAACAGTGATTTATTCTTATTCATTTATAGTTCAAATATACATGCTGGAAGTGCTATATACACATACAGAGAGATACCAATACATATCTAATTATATAACTGTAGCCTTGTGTAGCCTTTGAGTAAAGGTATTTTATTTAAAACTGCTCTATGTATTTATTTTAATGATTCAATATTTAAAAAAAAATATGCCAATGCACGTCCAAAGTTCAGTTCCTAAAAACCATGGGCAGATACCTAGCTTGATTTGTTATTTTGTGGGCAATCACCCACTTACATTTCCCACTTCACATTCCTAAAGTGATCAAAAGTTTTAAGAACATTTCTTTCTATGAAGGTATTGAAACTCTCCTATATTAAACTGCTCCACAGAATGAAATATATTTAATCTTCCATAAATATCCTGCAGGGCTTCCAAAGGAGCAGTGCTTCTTATTATTACTTGAAACATTTCATAACTCACTTGTTGCCGCTAGCATTCTTAGTCAAGTCCTCTGTAATTCAAAGATAATAAAATGTGTTTTCTGACACCCTTATGATGTTTCATATAAAGATATGATGCTCCAACCTTCCTTTAAATCTACCACAATTCTAAATTGTAATGGTAGCTTTTCTCGCTATTAGCTGCCCTCTGACCCCAATATGTTCCCATTATTAAAAGCAACCGCAGCAGAAGGCTAAGAGAGTCTTCGATGAGAACAAATAGCAATCAGGAAAACAGCTGGAGAAAAAAAATTGAGGTTACTAGAAGCAGATAAATAAAAAAGATTTTCGGCAATCAGAAATAATCTATTTACAATGTTAGTATATTTTGCTTTGGTATTAAATTAGCAATATATTGAGTTATTAAATATACCGCTAACAAATAGGCAATTATTTACAGTTTTGTTGTCATTCATTGCATATCTTTTAATCTGCTACGAGTGTGTCAGAATAACAATTAAAGGAACATTTAAGTCTCTCTAAAAAACGTTTCATCTAGACCAGGGTGATAGGTACCGGTTTACAACCGCCTTTCACCAGAAATCAGTGTATTCCACTAATCTGATTACCATCCAGTTAGCTACATAAAAGATCTAACATAATCAGAGGCGTATCTACTGAAAATAGCGCCCTGTCCAAATATTTAAAACCAATTTACTAGCCCCTGCTACCCATATATATAAATATATAAATATTAGACCCTGCTGCCGATAGCAGGTATAGATCAACACACAAACCCAGATCAATTGAAATTCACTTGTGATCTCAGCACTGAAGGTATATATCAAATAAACAGAATCAGACATACAAATCCTGTATTTGCAGGTATACAATAACAATATATGAAACGTAGCATCGCAGGTATCGATCAAATTCACTTGTGATCTCAGCATTGCAGGTATTAATCAACCGAATAAGACATTAACCCTGTATTTGCAGGTATACATACCGTATTTATCGGCGTATAACACGCACTTTTATATCTAAAAAAATAAGTTTAAACCCTACCTGCGTGTTGTACGCCGATAACTTTCTGTGCTGCACGATCTGCAGCCGCGTCTCCCGCACTTCCGGTTCCGGCGAGGGTGCGTGTTATACGCCGGTGCGTGTAATACGCCGGTAAGTACGGTAAATAATGTATGAAAACATAGCATAGCAGATATGGATCTACAGAATAACACAAAAACCCAGCTTTGCAGGTATAGATCAATTGGAATTCACATAAAAACACGGCATTAAAGGTATATTTAAAACCCCCTAAATTACAGGCATAGATCACAGGTTGCAAACCCCAAAGCCAGCCCTGGCGTCCACACTGCCCACTTTGTCCCCAAACAGTCTGGCCTGTGCCATCTTTGTCCCATATACACCCTGCCTGTGGCATCTTGGTCCCCAAGGCTCAAACCTCCTGCTAGTGCCATCTTTGCCCTTCCACAATTATACATCTATGATGCACACAAACACTTTTACAGTCACTCACTAATTCACACTTTAATTCAGACAACTCATCCACACATTAACTCATGCTCTCCCTCATTCAGACAATTAATCCACACATTAACTCATGTTCTTCCTCATTCAGACAACTCATGCTGTCCCTCATTCAGACAACTCATCCACATATTAACTCATGCTCTCCCTCATTCAGACAACTCATGCTCTCCCTCATTCAGACAATTCATCCACATATTAACTCATGCTCTCCCTCATACAGACAACTCATTCACATATTAACTCATGCTCTTTACTTATATCTACCCCCTCTCCTTCCCTTATCACTTTCTAACCCCTCTCCTTCCCTTATCACTTTCTAACCCCTCTCCCTCCCTTATCACTTTCTAACCCCTCTCCTTCCCTTATCACTTTCTAACCCCTCTCCCTCCCTTATCACTTTCTAGCCCCCCCTCCCTCCCTTATCACTTTTTAACCCCTCTGCCTCCCCCTACTCACTGTCTACCCTCTCCCCCTTTGTAGTTCTCTCACCTTGAGGTCCAGCGATGGGAGCACAAGTCTTCTGTCTTCCAGCACTGTTGCAGTGCTTGCTGCTTCACTGCTGAGTGCCGTAATATGACGTATTATGGCGCTCAGCAGTGAAGCAGCGGGCACCAGCGAGCGGTTTTAAATGCGGTCTTTTTTTTTGATGCGGGGGAGAACCAGGGGCGTCGAGCGGTTGCTAGGTGCCCCTCTCTCTCCTCCGCATCAAAAAAAAAAAAAAGACAGCGTTTAAAAGCCGCTCACTGATGCCCACTTTCAAATGGTGCCTATGGCACGAGCCATATGTGCCATACCCTAGATACGCCTCTGAACATAATGTATGCTAAGTGATAATGTTTGTTAGCAGCTCAACATGGGTTTGGCCACACAGTATTAAATACCCTGCCTAAAACTTAACGATGTAGTATTAATAAAGCAATAAAGAAATACTATGGAACTATAAACATTTTTCAGATCAGAAGATGATTGACTGCCTCTAAATCCTAACTTAGAATGTACTTTGATCATAAAAACATTCAGATCCATAGAAGCCCAGGAGACTGGTCTGTAAAGCGCATGTACTGAGCTTTGTGTTGCTTAGTGGTAGTTGTTGATAGTTGGTAACTTTAGGCCAGGATACATGGTCTGAAATCCCACCATAATCTACACACTAAATCTGATTCTTCATTGTGTATTGAGGGTCAAGGAAGTGGTGTGGACATTACTGATACTACCCTCCTACAGAAACTGGTAGACGAATAAGTCTGTTGGCTACATTGTATTCCATACCTACTTAATAGGTAGGTCTCAACAGTAGTTTATCATAACATTATGAGTTGAAGTACTTACAACTTATCTCATTAAACTAAACTAAATGGTCTACCGGCAAAAATAATATAGGTTCATGAAATTAGCAAATTTAAACATACACGGGGCGGGCATATGATCTTGAATCTAAAATGAAAACAAGGACTGATTAAGGTTTGAGCGAGAATTTCCATCACTGTATTTCTTAGCCTAGTCTTCTACAGCAGCCAAAAAAAAAATCCCTCCAGGATGTATCTGTGAGAGATGTCACAAATCAGTGAGGCTACAGCAATGGATGAACATTATTCACTGACAACAAAGGCACCAGTGCGGTATTTGCACACTAAGCAGGAGACTTGGGTGAGACTCATCAATAATGTTCCAGTCATTGCTACAAATATCTCTAGGTGGTACACTTAAAATGTTATGTAAGGTTGACACTTTTACTTTGTTATACTTGGTGTTTGTCTGGTTTGTTCTTTACCATTAGTACATGCATTGCAACTCTGTTTCCAAACAACACCTTTGCTTAAAGTGGCTTTCTATGTTGTTTGCATGTAATAACTAAACACTGAGAGACCAACAGATGGGTCTGTTTACTAAAACATGAGCTGCAGTGAAGGTTAGATGAACTGGAACATTTTACTTTAAAAATCCTAGCGAGTTTCTCCTGTAGGCCCAGACAAAAGGGGATAAATCTGCTGGGATTGACCCTTCCTAATGCATAAATCATAATATAATATGTCTGAACTCTCCAATCCATTGCAACTCAGCATTTAAAGCAATAGAAATATAGAAATATTCTATGGAGGCACTGATCGTCATTTTAAATAAATGATCTACGGCCTCCTTTTAATAGTGTATAGGGATCAAAAAACAATATTGTCATAGTAATATATACCTCATACATTAACGTAAACTTGAACAAAAGTATTTTTTTTATTGCCAATCTTACCTACAGAACACACCGTTTAAATGAAAGAACATATTCGATGTTTTTCCTTTGCTTTTTTGTTTGACCTTTCAGGAGACATCTCCAGCTACTTACAGAATAGTTGTCTAATGGACACCGCACAGATCATTAGACCCTTAAGCTACGACCAGACCTGCCAAAGCATTGAAAAGTTCAGCAAACTCAATTAACAACCTTATTAACATGGATCACACTGAGACATTGACTGTATAATAAGATGAGTGCTTGTAACCCTGTGTGTGCCAGAAGGGCTAGTCAAGCATTTTAAAGAAACGGACCACAAAGGTCAAAGGGGCAAAACCGATTAGATTTACTCATATCTTTAATTTAAAGTATTTTAAAAATGTAAACTGTGTAAAACCAAAATTATGATTCCCCCTCCCCCAAAGTCAGGTTGACAATTTTGTGTTACTGTTTAAATTCTCACAGTTAGTTACTTCAATTATTCCTAAATGCTAATTCAGTCCCCTGAAAAAATGTAGTTTGGAATTCCTAATTGTAATGTCTACTCCACGCTCAGCCTTCAAGTGCCAAATTATAGGAAGATCTTACTGCCTAAATTGCATAGCACCAATTTCTACATGTTTATTCTTGCACTTCTATAAGGTAATGTGTTTTCACCTAGCTAAATTAAGTACAATATATTACAATATATTACTACAGCCATAAAAGTGGTTTAATAATAGGTGTTTTTAATGATTATTAAAACCACAGAGGATAACTTAACTGTATTTTAAACTATACATATATGTGTGTCTTGTATGCAGTAAATAATACTATTGTTAAATTACTATCCAATAGGCATGTGCATAGGACCAAAAATGATTCTTTGGTTTGTTTATGGTCCATTTGTTTTCGGGCAACAAATTTCATTTCCTGCATAATTGGTTTGGCTGAAAATTCAATTTGGCTGAAATTTCAATTTGTTTTGACCCCAGCCCATGACATGATGTCTTGGGCCACAGTGATATTAGGAACTATATGTTTTCATATATATATCTTATTTTAGTTTTTGCAAATACACTTATTAAAACCTATTCTGAACAAAAAATAGCAGGGCTAGAACCCAACATTTGCAACATGCCCAAAAATGACACCCTGAAATATGGAGCTGATATTTGATTACTCCCAGAATCATCAAAAATGCATTTGCCTTTTTCACCACCCTCAGCTCCTTAGCTTGCAGTAGATGTGTTTGTTTGAATACATCTCCTGCTGCCTGCAACCATGTGGTATACTCACCACCGGCTAGCGTCAGTGCTGGTTCGGCATAAGTTCAGAGGGTGTCAAATGCAGCAACGGTGCTGCAGCTTCTCCTAAACGTGAGGCTTTTGTAACAAGATGAATAATTTATATTTATATTTCAATAAATACAAAGTAATCTAATGTGCATTCTTTGTTGGTGGGACTGTATGGGACTCATTGGAGTGTTTATTTAACACCAGCATTAGTTTGGAGTAAAACATTTTAAATCAAAATATGAGATCCGATACACACAAGGTGGCTTAAAAAAAATGCAACTATAAAAATGTCAAAGTTTTGCCTCTAAGGCATTAGAGATGCAGCTGCAGGTGTGTTCTATTGGGTGCCAAATTAGGCTGGATACATTGTAGAAACAAACAGAGGGAACATGTTTGAAGGTCAAAGGAGCACAAAGGCAGAAACACAGTATTTTTTTAAAAACATGGCTAGATAAGGTGGTTGGAGGAAAAATAAAGCAAAACATTATCGCAAACAATAAATATTGTGTTTGAGTTGCAACTGTTGTGATATTAGCATGTCAGCAGTATCCAATACTTATGAAAAACGTTGAATGACATTTTCATCACTGCATTTTAAAAGAGTGCTAAGAACAAATAGCCCTTAGCGAAGTACAAATTTCATACACACTATGGCTATTTTGAAGGAAGACCTGCAAATACGCACGGTTAAGAAGACAAAAATTACATGAGTGTCTCTTCTGAAAATTATATTCATATTCTAAAGTCATATGTAAATGTACCATTTTGAGTAATCTACATAACCAGAAACCATGACTGAGGTAGGGTCACCAGGACACATATAATGTCTACATTTTGCTGACCAGACCAGATAAAATTTTGCCCTGCATTATGGGGACGTATAACGGACTAACTGTTTCCCTTCCATAAGTCTATACATCCCACATCCTGCAGGACAGCACTTGGGAAAAATGGCCGATCTGGTCACCATATAACTTTTTTTTTATTATCATTATGGTCAGCTATGGATAATTTTATCCATGGTGCATTTAAACTTGTATCTCTGTACCGTGTTCTTAAACTATATGTAAATGTAACTATTTGTTACGCAAATCAGCATAAACATTTTAAAATACATTAAAAGTATTGTGACACACCTCTTAATTTTTTAATTTACGAGTTTCAAACAGACCCATTGCCGCAGGTGTATAAAATCAAGCACATGAAGCTACCACGTCTTCTCTTGCTTTTTTCTTGTTCTTCTGTCTTCTTTCTTTGTCCACTTGCCCCGGTAAGTGGCATGCACACTGCCACATATTTTTACACACATTTTCACATTTGCACAGGCTTACACACTCACACATGCACACATATATACTTACTAACACACACACTTATAACCTACACTATCATGTTAACACACACTGCCTCTCACACACGCTTATATAAATACATCCATGCTCGCACGCAAACGCTTACATATCCATTCTGCTTTGTGAGGCTATAATGAGCAAGGTCAAATAAGGATAGCCAGGGTCAGGTTCATGAAAATCAGCAAGGTCAAATAAAGATAACCAAGGTCAGGTTCATGGAGATTAGCAAGGTCAAATAAAGATAACCAGGGTCAGCAACAAATAAATCATGAAGCAGTGGAGGAGCTCAATATGGCACAATAACTGAGCACTGAGTAATACTCAGTGCTAGATTTTAAACTTGCCGCTCGTGGAAGCACCACCCCCCGTGCGTGACGTCATCCGAGTGCGTTCCCTGACGTCTCCACTCGGGGTCAAATAAAGTTGTGTGAGCCATCGGAGCCTGTCAGCACCGAACCTTCACCTACACCAGATCCCCCCCAGAAATTCCTATTGGTGCTAACCAGCTTATCCACCCTGAAAGCCCTGGAAAATACCAGAACAAATGATGTCTGAATAAACCAGATTCTACCAGAGACGTGTACACATCTCTAAGAACACCAGCCAAATCTACTAACAACTCATATGATACCACTTAAACCTCCTCAATGCCCGCTTAACTATTAACCCATTTGTCAAATTCTGCTTGCCCCTTGCTTGAAAAAAATTTAAATGTTCTAAGTAGCCAGGACCAACATCTTCCTCAAGAGCTGCTCAGCTCCAGCTCACCCAGCTCCAACATTCACCCAGGTAACTGCACTCCATCTTGTCTTCCTTCGAGGCCAACTGGGAAAAAACGATTTCACTGTGAACAAGAGAGAGAGTCACGAATACTATTACCCCCTCCCGGCACATAGAAGGCCAGAAAACTCATATTAAGCTGCAAACAAAAGAGGACAAAATGCTGTAACAATTTAAAGACCGGGATTGATAAGGAGGTAAGGCATTCACAACCACAAAATTGTTGGACTAAAAATGTACTTCTTAGTTCACCGAATGGTCCCCACGAAAATCCCCACTGCTACTAAAATGAGGAACAACTCCAAAAAGCTCATGTTGTTGGTGAGACTCCCATCTCTGCACCAAAGCCACTTAACCTAAACCCCCTGAAAGTAGCCCCCAAAGCCCACCGAGCCGGTCCACAGGGAAACCCAACCACTGAGACACCGTCTCGCCAGCATGGATCTCTAGCACCATTCACAGCCCCTCAGTCTTCTCAGGGGCCAATGGGACAGCAGCCAACAGCACCACGCACAATAATGCATGAGTGAGGGCAAAACCCTCTGTCTCCTTATCAGCCTATTGCAGGAAGGTGCTAAACACATCAAAATTACGCAAGAGACTGCACACAACTCGGGGTCAATGCCTTAATTGACTGATTAGCTCCTATAGAAAGACATATGGTGAATTACTCTTTTGGACTGTTCGTTATTTCTTAAGGTATACTTAGGATCTTATTTTCAAGTTTGCTGAAACAATATACCTATTGTATAATGGTAAATGTTTGTGTTTTTGTCAATAAGGCAACAATAAAAAGATTTGCAGTGTTCAGTGAGTTTCAGAACTAAAATATACTACTGGAATGTACAAGGAATATTAAGCATACTCTACACGTTGACTAAGTTGTCAAGTAGGTCTACTTCACACTCTTACAAGAATCAATTATAAACTAGACCTATTAGGTAATACTGCCACTAGCAGGAAGGTTGATGTTAGTAGGCTAATCATAATTGGATTATCAGAAACTTTTACCATCAAAGCTGTTGGCTACCCTTTAGTTTGGTTGCGACAGAGTTAGCTTAAAGATTGACTTCTGTGCAACAAAACCAAAGAAGTCCGGAATTCATCAAGTGGAGGCACCGTGTCTGTAAGCATGATGTAGCCATTTTAGCTCGTTGGCTTCTTTGATCTATAATTCACTGACAGGTCAGTATAATATAAAAAATATTTTATTGTAGATTACCGTTAAATGATAAAATGCATGGAATGTTTTGAAAACATTGAATGTCTAAAAGTAAAATGCAGTTTTCAGTGGAATCCTGTATTAAATATAAAAATGTCCACAGAACAATGATCACTAATAACTGTGGTTTAATGTGATCACTGCTGAACAATATGCTCAATTAAGTTGTGATTCAAAATAAAGAAAGACATTCAAAGGAGATTGAAAATCTATTATTGAGCCCAACACCATAACAATGTCTGACATCATATTTAATTTAACAAACAGCTGACAAACACCACAAGTATTTTTTACAGTTTCTTTTCCCCTTTAATGTTTTTGCAGACTGTCTCTTACAGCCTTCAAATTAGCATGGATTCATTTGTGTATGGGATGGTGACGAGAGGGTACAGAGCACAGAGGACTGATTGTCCAGGGGATTATGTTTAATTGGTAACCAAGCATTGGAAAGGATTTTTATTCTGCAACAATGGTAGATTAGTCCTGCAGCATCCTCCTGGGCCTGTTAACCATCCTCTCTCCAAAGGCAGTGGGTTGTATGGGGATATGATCAATGAGCCGAAGATCAGCTATGCATGGAGAATAGCTAAATGCTCCGTGCCAACTCGGCAGAGAACCAAGTTTCATGGTGCTAGCTGCCTTCACGGATCAAGCTATGTAACCATGTAACCTGTTTTCCTGCTGCAAAGCATTTATCAATTGCTCCCTTTGTTTCTGTCATACAAAACTAATCCAAAGTGATATTTGGGGGGGGAGGGGGGTCAAAGACAGATATGTAGCAGTTCCCTACAACATCGAAGTGGCAAATTGAGTGGAAATAAAACTATTCATGGAAGTATACATTTAAAATTTGACATGTTATTTGATGTACTTCCATTTTGCTGGAGGACCTTTTTTATAGTGTATTTGCCTTACATCTATGTGTTAGAGCAGTGCATTCTTTGTATGTACATTTAAGATTTTTGGCTCATGGTGGTTAAATAACTCCACAGAATTTTACTCTAGTATCAGTCTGGAGCGTCAAACATAATATTGTTTTGTGATATAGTTTGCGAATACGTCATCATTGGAAGGGAAATTATGGAAAATTATTCTCACGGAGCCCTGGCTGCACAATGCATACCTCGTGAATACATTTTCATATTACAGAGATGCATGCAATAGAATGCATTTCTGTACAAATAAATGCACAGCACCGCAATCAAAGTTTTTGCAGCCTATAGCATTAACTGTGTTTAGAGGGAATTTTGTTGACAAATGAATAAGATTAATGGTACATCCCAGCCATTATATGAACTTTGATGCAAATGATAACTGAGTGTCATTACATATTTTAGCTTGCATGGATTCATTGGAATCCTCACTACATTTGCTCTGTTTCCCCGTTCCTCAGCATCGGTTCTAATAAATACTGGAACAGAAATCCTGGTTAGCAATGCCCATGTATGCATTTTCAACACCAGCTAGCTCTAATGCTGGCTCATTCCAGGGGGTCTAATGACATCCTTCTGCAAATGCATAGAAATTGCTCCCATTGACAAGCGTCTTGAGCAGGTAAGTGTTTTTTTTTTGCAGATATTTGCTAAGTAATATGCATTCATTGTTGGTGAGGCCATTTGGACTAGTACAATATCCCTTGGAGCATTTGTGTTTGCTGTGAACATCCCAAATAACACTAGAAAAAGTTATCAAGCACATTAATATTAAGACAGGTCAGACCCACTTATACTTTCTCTAACTTTAAATGCTCTATAAAAACCCACCTTTTCAGAGAAGCTTATAACCCACCCGCCTAACACCCTCCTGCATCCTGAAGAAACCATCTCTTTTGCTCATCTTTAGGTTCTCAAGAGCAGAGCCCCCTAATGCTTCTGTGCTAATATATCTTAATGTGCGTTAATTTTATTGTTACATTTTATATTGCCAGTCTTAATCTTATTATTAACTGTAATACCAGAAACTTTCCCTGATTTGCATTGGGCTGGTCACTAAGCCTCACCTATGTCCAGTGGCCACAGATATATACCGTATTTGCTCGATTATAAGACGACCCCGATTATAAAACGACCCCCCAAAATCTGAATATTAATTTAGGAAAAAAAGAAAAAGCCTGATTATAAGACGACCCCATAGGAAAAAAGTTTTACTAGTAAATAAATAATAATTCATGTAAACTATTTGTTTGTTTTTAATTTCCTTTTATTTACCAACCTGCCCTCCAGTTATGCACATCTGCCCCCAGGCATACCTTATACCCTCCTATATGCCACTCTGTCCCATAATATGCCTTTTAACCCCCTATATGCCACTCTGGCATATAGGGGGTTAAAAGGCATATCATGGGACAGAGTGGCATTTAGGGGGACACTTACATACTCAGACACTAATATACCCACCCAGACACTTACCTACCCACTGAGACACTTACTGAGAAACTTACACTTACCTACCCACCCAGACACTTACACTTACCTACCCACCCAGACACTTACCTACCCACCCAGACACTTACACTTACCTACCCACTCAGGCACTTCACTCACCGCGATGCCTCAGCAGGCGCTTGCTGCAGCTCCCACGGGATTACAGCATGACGCTATGTGACCCCGCTAGGCCCCGCCTCCTCCAGAACATTGAAGAGGTCTGCTTTGGGACAGCGCAGTACCGCCGGGTTCCGGTCCTGCTTCTGGAGGAATCTCCCCAACCGGCTCTGCTTCCCCACAGTGGGCGGGCTATCCCGGGAGCAGAAAGGTACGCACTTATGCAACCTCGGCTGCTGCCGGCACTTTCGCTGGCGCTCGGTGATAGACGCCGGCAGCAGCTGAGGTTACCATACAGGAGGATCCAGGTCCCCTGCAGCGATGCGGGGGATCTGGATCTTAGTCTAATAGTCAGACCTCATTTGAGGTCTGATTAGAAGACGACCCCGATTACAAGACGAGGGGTATTTTTCAGAGCATTTTCTCTGAAAAAAACCTTGTCTTATAATCGAGCAAATACGGTATATATATATATATATATATATATATATATGGGTTTCCTAGGGACACATTTTAATCTCAGGTCTGATGCTGAGAGGTGGTAAGGTGCTTTAGTAGAAGGGGAAAAATGAGAGAATGTGTGTATTCATCTAAAATCTTTAATGTGTGTAAATGTAATGATCTAACCTTTTTAATGCTAGAGTGATAAGCACATTAATAGAAATGCATTGCTCACCTATTTTCTTAAATACGCACTAGTTTTATAAAATGTGGTTAAGAAGGGTAGGGCCACTAACAAGAACAAGGTCTCCAATAATTGCCAATTCGATTGTAATAATTGTTAATCAGCTGTTATAGAATTAAGTATTAAGCATCCCCATATGCATAAATATAATCAATGTGGAAAATAAAAATGCAAATCCGTGAGATGTATTAGTAGTATCATTTATTGTGTTATGCGACAATGCTATTTTAAAAATAAAGTTAAATAATCTGAAACTAATGTTTTTAAATCCATACTTTCTGAATGTTGTATGGGCGCAAGACTTCTCAGCTTGCAGGATTTTAATAAGCAGCAGGAATACACATTACTGAACTCTTTCTATTGTTGATACGTGTTCTTTAAAAACAGGGGCATTCTAGAACACTCATGATGAGTCATAAATGAATTCCTTCACAAAGATATAATCCCAGAGACAGCAAACGATTTGCTTAAGGGGAAAATGATGAATGTGGAAAAAACTATTGACTGTACAGAAAACATTTGGTTCGGTAGAAGACCTCTCATGCTCCCCATTAAGAAAGTGTCTACAAAATAATATACAGTATAGGATATAATTAAAGAAATCAGCTTTAGAAGCAAAGCTTGGTGAATTTGCAACAAATAAATTCCTGTAATCTATACTACTTTAGAACAGCCACCAAAAAAACAGATAAAGTGGCCTGTTTATGCCAGGAGGAAGCTATGCAAAAAGATAAACCGCCTCTGATTTGGGGATGGTAGTAGGGGGCTTCATTTTGCACTTTCTTTGTTTAAAAGATACAAAATTTCATAAACCTGTTGCCCACTCCACTGCTATATCACTTGACTAATATAACAAATGGGAAAATATATAAACAATTAAAATGAAAGTCCACAGGCCCCCTGTTAACAAATGAGGGTAGCAATGTGTGCGCTATGCTAAGTGCAGCAGTAGTGATAAAATTGACCTGATGGGTATAACCTTCTAAGGGGGTAAGGTATTAATAAAGTATATATGTGCCTCCCCTTACATCCTGTTGTCTGTGGGATGGGGATTAAAATGAATGCATATATGGGGACATCTATGCCCCCAGTTTTTGGTCATTAGGGTGAGGAGGTATTAAAATGTTTAAAAACACCCTTAGGAGAAGCATGGACTGCACTCTTTACCTCTTCTTCTTTCCATCCATGCCCTGTGATGTGGAGAGCGAGGGGATACTATACCCCGTAGCCTAATTTAATCACTCCCTGTCCACACCTCCAATTTATATTTACATTTCACAAGTTAATGAATCTGCAAAGTTGCTTGACATTTCCAACCTGCATCCACCCAACTCTTTTGCAGTTTAATGTGTAATCATTTTTTGAGAGGGAAAAACTAGTTGGTTTTAGGGAATTGGACTTTTGTCCAACTCTAGTGTAGTGACTAGACCACACTTTGTTTATAGATGATCAAGGTCTAATAACTAACGAACCTTATGCTTTTTTTTTTTGGCCTTGGAATTATATTCAGATCTTATACTTTCTTTGGTTTAACATCCTTTCATAACATTACATAGACTCTTCCACCACTGGTTTGTTATTAAATGTGATCAATGAATGTTAACTTAAAATTTTCCCCTGTGAGCAAAAAGCTGCATGTAACCTCTATATGACCGTGTCCTACCCTAACAAAAAAAGGCTTAAATAGACAGGTATAGATATGTCCATTTATCAATGTGAACAAACATTCTGCGTGATCAGATTACTGAGTCATCTTTGTTCATGCAATTGCTCTCTCACTGGTTTTACCACCTGAGCACACATTACACATTAATATTATCAGCTGTCAGTCACACTTCTTAGTTGGATGCCTATTAGTTTCCTTTATGAAGTAGCCAACCTGCCAGGTGCACTATTTAACCCTCATCGTCTGGTGCACAGTCAACAATTGGTAAAAAAAACAAAAAAAAAACCCACGAAAAACAATTGAAAAGCAAACATAAAATCCCATAAGAACTCTAGATCAGACAACACTCATATTTTACAGATTAAATTATATTTGTGATTTATTTTTATAACACATCTAATCTAAGCAATCATTACTGATGATAAACAATACTTAATAAACACATTTAGGGGATAAAATAGGCTATTAAAAGTTAAAGCTTTAGAAATTAAGTACTTAGATTATAATTGCTTAACAATGACTTTAAAGAATTCCTTTTAATATAATACAAGATCCCACTGGTAAACTGCAGACAAAAAAATATATAACACACACAGTCCTAATTATCAGCTGCACTTAATGTGTGTTACAGAGCTGGAAGATGAATAGATATGGTAGAAATGAAACAAATTAAGAATAGAGTAAAATATAGCGTGGTTGATGTACTGTTATAATGCATGATTTTGCCTTCTGATAACCACTACATTACTTCCATAAAGGCCTCTATGAATGGTAGGAGGATAGTATCCACTGTGCAGAGTATCAAAAGAATAGATTTCAAAGCTATTTCAAATCCTCTAACACAGGAGGTATTAAGTAAGTGGTTAACATTTGCCTGCCATTTTCTTTGTTTGCTCAAATCATGAACACCTGCAGTACAGTTCTAATTCCAGAGATTAACTCCAGAAAAAAATACAATCCCCATGTGTCCGTTGACAGAAGCCCCTGGAACTTGGACGCACAAAATTCAATCGTTTGTCAGAAAAGGGAGCATATAAAAATCTAAGCACAAAATCAGATGAAACATGACAGAAAGTCTTAGATCTGTTTTAGTCTTTTAACAAAGTAGAAACCTAATGTTTTGTCAAACACTCAATGGGAGCTGCGAAAATCATTCTTGAAAGTTTTTTTAAAGTGGTAGGATGTCCTTCATTATAAAAATGAAAATGTTATAATTGATGATCTTTAGGGGTCAAACAGCAAGGCTGTCCAACAGGTATATCCACATTGGTCTTATTTTAATTCTATAATTCACCACCCAGCTGGACCCAACTCTAAAGAAGTCCGCCCCTTCACTGGAAGGCAGCACTGTAACAATGAACAAGGGACTGGACTACTTTAATTGATTCTGATTTATAAAAAAAAGGTTTAAAACTATGGATCATGATCAAATGTTGATACTTTTGGCAAAATACATTGCCATATAGAGTTTTTGCTTTTTTAGGGCCTTTTTAATTCCAAAATCAGCATTAACCAGAAACAACCTTATACTGCACCTTAGATAGTTGTTCAATACAATTATAAATGATTATTTTTAGGACACAAGAGGAACAAAAGCTGAGTACTAGACTTTGGATTAGTGCAATCTTAATTTTTAACAAAAGTTGGTTGTTTCAACCATCCATATGCATCTCCAATAAGAAAACAATTCCCGACCGAACAGTGGAAGTGTAAAAGTGCTGAAATTTCATTAGGATTCGTCCATTCCTTGCCACATGTAGCCACCGTTACAAGCTGTTTTGGCACCATTACAAGCTGTGTGTATGAGGGTACATATCAATGACTGATAGGCAGAAGTAGCCAAATAAACAAGAGGTAGTGGTCATTGATGGATATAGCTGTAATTTATGGGTCCAACAACCTGTGGAAGTTTATCCTTACTTTTTTCAGTTCATGTGAGGGCAAAATGACTTGGTTGCGGTGACATCCTCTCCCCCAGTTGGAGTGTGAATGAGAATCTGGGCCATGCATTTCGGACGGAAATTCTGAACTTTTTGCTTTGTTTACGCCTGATTCATGGGGGTCTGGCCTCGTTTTCACAGCTTTGCATGAACTGCTGAATTTAACAAAATGCACACTTGGCAGGCAGTTTCAATAATAAGTGGAGAAAAGGAAAATGTAAAAAAAATCCACAAAACTATATAATTGAAAAGGGTGAAAAGCAGAAGATACTAATATGTTACACATATGTTACTATACCTAACCTTATTTAATCTGTCATTTCAGACCTCTGCTTTAGTGCTCCCTAATCACTATGCCCTCGCACAGGAGCACGGAAGCCGAGGCCTGAAATGACACACCTCGCGCGCCCTGACATTGGTATGGTTAGAGGGAGATTGTGGTCTCCCCAACCTGTCCTGCTCATCGGGCGCCTCCTACCCAGACCAGTGCTTATGGTGCCTGGGTGGACACTGCCCAGGGAGGCACCTGATGAGCAGGGCAGGTTGGGGAGATCACAATCTTGGACCTTGCAGTCGCCCTGCACCAGGCCCTATCCTGTGACTCCGCTTCTGCATGTGGAATCTCTGGATTTCTCCATCCTTGGGTGCTCTGGGTCATTACAGTCGTCTGTATGGACCCAGTTCCTGACAGGGGTATAGTCTGGGTTGTGGTTATTGTTGTGGTGTTACAGCTGAAATATATGGTTTAGTAAAGGGAAAAAAGATAAGAAAAAAGCAGAGAAAAGAGGAGAAAAAAGAGCAGAAAAGGAGCAATATGACAGAAGTAGGGAGGGAGAGAGGGAGAGAGAGAGAAAGAGGGGGAGGGTAGGGGTGTATCCCTACCTTCTCCACCACCTCCTTCCATGTCCCTGCATCTGTGGAAGCCCTCAGTATTTTGTCCCAACTGAAAAAGCCAATGAAAAACCCTCCATGTTCACAGCCTATTGTATCTTCTTTCTTCTCTGTCAGTGGGTCTTCAGACAGAATGAGACAGTGCTACCCTACTAACATCAGATATGTGTGAAGACATATATTGATAAAATAAGTCAGTATTTCGCTGCTTTTTTAGGCAATAGGCAGCTTCCATATGGAGCACAAGTGACCATTTGTCACATGTTGCAGCCTCTGTATTTATGCATTTACGTCATAACTGCTGCAGTGTTCCAAGCTCCAAGAGGCTTTTACAGGTTGTAAGGAGAAGATACCAAAGGATGCCAAAATAGCAATTTGATTTGTCACATGCAACTATAATGTCCATCTTAACAGTTATATCATTGCATATTCTAATCTGTTAAAAATAAAAATGCAGCCAATATTTAAAGGCATCAACTCAATTTTATAGCAGAGCTTCTGTATGTAGTGAATTCCATCTTTATTGTTATCACTATAAAGAACCCTTTCTGGTGCTTAGGTGAAAATGCCTTTCTTCAAGCCCGAATTGATGACCTTTTGTTCTTTGAACAAATATTATCGAACAAGCAGTTGGAAAGATTGTATTTTCCTTAAATGTATTTGTAAAATGTCATCGTATCCCCTGTAAGTTGTATTTTTTTTTTAAGTAAACAACTTTTGTAGCTAAGGTGTTCCATTCCCCTTGTTTTTTTGTAGCCCTCCTCTGCATTTCTTTATTTTTACCATTTACTTATACAGCAAGACATTTACATTTTGCTCCTGTGAGTCAATACAATATCTAACTGGCCCCCCAGCAGCTGACATTAAATGCTGTTGCAACATTTTTTGTCTACCTTTTCAGTTTTGTCCAAAGATAAATACAAGCACTTTTTCTCATCCGATCACAGAACAGTTGGCGTGGGTTGATCTTGAAAACGTTTTTGCGCGCCCATTGGTCTTAAGAGATCTATTCCGAAATCTGTTCGTCCAGCCCTACCACATCTTTTACCTACCTCGAAAATGTCGTTGTCTCTGTGGGACAAATACCGTTCGACTCTTGGCTTTCTGTCCGCACCCATTACGGTTCTGCGCCCTCTCCTACCTCACGTCTCCGTTGACTCTTGGCTGCAACCTGGTATACTGTCCATTCGCCATCTTATTACACAAGATCATGTCTGCTCTTTTCAAGAATTAAAGGCTGACTATTCCCTCTCCAATAAGGACTTTTTTGCAATTCCGCAACGTTATCCAGAAATATTGGAAACCTACCCCGTCTAAGGCCTCTAAGCCTCCGATTGTTAAGCTATGTCTTCAGGCTCCCATAGTTCCTCATGCCATTTCCACTTGCTATGCGGCGCTGTTGGACTGTAAACCTGATGTTAAACTCCCATACATGGAAGCATGGGAAAATGAGCTTAATTGTTCCTTTGATGTTCAAGAATGGTATACAGCCCTGGAACAGATTAAAGGTGTGTCCAGAAATGCCATCCATTTTGAAACGAATCGTAAAGTCATATTCCATTGGTACTATGTCCCCTCCAAGCGCTCCAAGATTTTCCAGTCTGCCTCCGCTTTCTGTTGGAGACTCTTTCTTCTTTCTTTTCTCTTTTTCTTTCTCCCTCCCCTCCCTCTTCTCTTCTCCTCTCCCTCTCTTTCCTGTCTCCCTCCATCCCTCCTTTCCATGGACAGACCATATATCGTCATATATCAACATTTAATTCAATTATCCCTCAGAAGTTTCTATGAATGAGCTCATACAACAACATACATCACATTAAAATCTAAGTGTACAACTTAAAAGATTCAGCTGCAACATATTTATATTGATTTTAGGAGCCTCTGCATTCTGTTTGGTGGTTGGAGATATTTAATTTTAATTAAAAAATTAAACATTATATTTTAATTGTCAAATAGTTAAGGGGTCTGAAAATGTTTGTAAGGTTTTTTACCGAGAGATCTTCTACCAAAATGGTGGCACTTGCAGTGAAGTCCTCTCTCAATGCTCCAAGCACAGTTCACTTGAACTGAGGGCAACAGTGAAGGTGAAAGAGGTACTTTAGATCTTTCTATCCACTCTACATAATTAATATTTATTTTTCTGATTTATTTTATGGTTTTTTGTTTTCCATTGTTATTGTTAGTCTTTAATGATCAGGATGATCTTAGTTATAGCCAATAAGAATATTTTTTTCTGTTATAGAGGGACATATGTTTTGTCATTGAATGAATGAGGTTGTCAGCCTTTCTCCTGATACAGTGCCTCTATACCTGCTGCAGTATATACAATTTAAACTGTAGTCTCAACTATAAAAGGCAGGAAGTACCTGTTGGGGCTGTAGAAATAAAAAGATAAACCAAGAATATGGTTGTTATTATGAAATAAAATCGATATTTCCTGTGTATTTTGCTTGAAGGTGTTATTCATTTACTTATCAGAAATAAGTATTCATATTGATTATTGTAATATATTATTTAATTGTAAAGGCCATGTAAAGTAAACACCATGTACATTGATTGAAGGCTAGTACTTAACCAGACAGTAAAAAATATTCTATTTGAGTCCCATTACAATATAATAAAATACTGTCTTTATGCATTTCATTTTCCAGAACATATATGACAGTAGTACTTTGTAATAACGAATTAGCTCATTGTTGTTTAACACAGAAAGAACTTTCACTTTTACAATACATTTTCTTTGATTTGTGACATTCCAGACAATAATTTCCAGATTAATTGGTCACCTTACTAGCTCATTATAAATACGGTGGTCATTGTACTTTGCCCAGTGGGATATAGCTGGACTGGCAGGTAGTCATTAAGTTTTTTATATTTTTTATGTTTTCAAAAAAGGTACCATTCAATTGTTAGTGAATTTTAAAAATATCTCACATGAATTCTATGAAAAAAAAAATTAAAAAAGTAATATGATAATTACATTTTTTAAAATGGCTTCAATGCATGTTGGTACATCAAGAGTATTCTAAATATCCTTGTTTAGATCAAATTTAGTAAAACTGTGTGTGGGTTATTTGATTTTTTTTTTTTTATACAAAATATTCAATTAATCATCCAATGTTGTTTGGCAGTGACCAGGAGCTATACATTCATACATGAAGTGCTATGTATGTGAAAAATATCACAAAATTACTACCACAAACCTCAACAAAGGCTGGTGGTAAAATTAGTGCATGTAAACAGTTAAAATACCAGCATTTGAAATACTCTGGGGTGTCTAGTTTTCAAAAATATATGATTTAATGGGCTAAATTTAATTAGTCGGGTTCAAAGATGTCCCAAATAGGGCTTTGGTACAGGATCACCAAATGTCAAAGTTAAACATTAAAAAACTTCCTAAATGAAGAATCTTCGTGTTTGTCTTATTTTACTAATCTCCTTGGTCCCTTCCCCATCTATCCTACCTTATCTACGCAGCATCGCAGGGGTTAAAGGGAGCGGAAATACATAGGTTCACAAGTTAAAGGTCCGTGCAAGCAACTCTATTGGTCGCCAGCAGGGGCCTACTCTGGCATCAACCAACTCTGCCGGCGACCAATAGAGTCGCTCGCATGAAACTTTAACATCTGACGGCCTGCCTGGCCCGCTCCAATAGTTAAAGGTCCATATGAGCGACTCTATTTGTCGCTCGTACGAACCTTTAACTATCGGAGCAGGGAGACCAGTAGTCTAATGTGATTAAAATGGGAAAACAAGATAAAACGCTTGTATGAACTTTAGGATCATACTATATAGCCTCACCTAAAATTGTTTTTTTTTTCTAGTTATCTTAGTTTTGTTTTTCTTCCTTTTAAAGTTTTCTTTTTAACAGTCTTTGGGAGAATAAAAAATAGACTTCTTTTTAAAAAATCTTTGGGAAAATATTTATTTACACATTGGAGTTCCCTGATAATAGTTTACACCATTAGGTGTGTTTAATATATTTTGAATTAAGCCAAACTGTGTAACAGTTTTCTAGTGTTCGTGGACATACTAAAAGTGCTTTAGGTACTTTTGCCAGCACTTCTCTACAGTAATGAAGTGGGCTTTGTGATGGGGCCAGACTGCAGAAAGCTCATAAATGTATTACATAAAGCATTCGTTAACTCTAATGATTTGCTAGTTGTTAAATGCCAAGAAGGATTTTGACAAGCTATGTTGGCTCTACATGGACAGTACTTTGAAGACATTTTGGCTGCCTTTCTCAGGGCTATCTTAGAGATCCCTGTGTGAAGAAGTGTCCACTTTCTGTAAAGAAAAGTTCCTTAAGATTAATCAGTTTATTCACTAAGCAGTTAATTGTGGCATAAAATTAAAAAGCTTAACAATTAATTTAATAGTGCCTTATGGGGTGGGTCTAAGACATCCAATAGTATCATATATTTATCTATGAGATTATCATACCTGTAAACTCTATGGACTCTCAGAAAAAAAACTTTTCAAATATGGCCTTCCATAAACCATTCACTTATCTGGTTTATTTAATGAACTGCAATGCAGAAGTGAAATATAAAAATCGTAAATTGTATCTAGCTCTATTGATTACTAATATGCTTTCAAACATCTTATTCTCAAAACATGTTAATTTTAAAAAATACATTTTCAAATGTTATGACACTTGAGTATCCATCAAGTACCATCAATTTCACTGCATGGTGACTGCCTATATCATCAAAAACCAAAAATGGGGGCTAACAAATGCAAATTATGAAATAGGTGAGTGCTGCCAGCAAAGGGTCAGACTCCACAAATGTACCCAAATACAAGTTAACAAAAGTGAATATAAGTGGCGCACATCTAAAGTGAAAAAATAAAATATATGTAAAATATGTATTTTCTCAGATCAAACTCTTAGACAAAAAGACAATGAAAAGGAAGAAAAACAAATTGCTTATAGTGTAGTAAATATTGTAAATAATTTGCTGTCTATATTAGTTTATGGCTCTTCAACTTCTAATCTTTTTGAGAAAAGCATATCAGCAATATACGCTGGACCCATGTGAATGGATGACCACACATAACCGTGTGACTGACAACCTCAATCTATGGGCACACACCGTCTTACACATTTATTATTTTTCTCCTGTAGATTTTCTTTTCTTTTATATGTTTGTAAGAAAAATCTGCTAGTTTCCTTTAAAATGAACTAAATAAATTAATTTTACACTTGCCCTTTGGCCCAATCAATTTAGTTAATATACTAAAGAAAGATAGTTTTGATATTTGGATAATGGTTTTGGCCATTCATAAAGCATAGGTTTAAAATAGATTACAAAAATGAACGTCCCTATGATTAATATGCATTTTATGGAGGTACAAAGGCAATGGCATCATTGAGGGAAAACCATACTCAATATCAGGAGAGTTATGTCTTTATTTAGTTAAAAATGAAAAAAATGGCATTGGCATTAACTCAATTAAAAAATAAAGCACTTTGTGCTAACATCCATCATGTTCTTATTTGATTCTAGGAAGCATAATAATGGAAAATCTCAGCTTTTTGTATCCCAAAATACTACTGACAAAACAAAAGAAACATGTAGAATAATAAAGCCCATTTACCAATGAAGCAAGATACAATAAATTGTGTAATTCACTTATTATTAACTTTGATCACCATGTTGCGCATTTGTTAAGATAAAATATTTAAGTCTAAAAGGGATGTTATAAATATTTAAAAAATATCCGTACAGACGTAAGGATTTGTATTTACTTTTAAGCATAGCATCCAAGTTAATATGTGGTGAAAATAAACACATGAAACTACTGTATAGACCATTTTGCAATGTGTTTTAATGTTGAAATGATTAGTTTAGGAACCATTAGAAATCCAGATTTAAATTTATTCTGTCACATTATGGGGGTGTTCCAAATATGTTACGGGCATCGGAACAGTGAAATAAACATGTGAAAATATGTCCAAAACCATGATTGTACATCTATTCCCCCAAAAGGCTCAATAACAAGCCCTAGAACGTCTCAATAACAAAAAAAAAGAATGCTAATTCCATTTCTACACATTACTATGCCACACATGCTATTTTATGCATTCTGCCCATGAAAGTTTGAAACACTTTTATACATTGCCCCCTTATGGCTTCTGTTTAAGTTTAGGTAAAATGTTATCAGCACATTTTTTTTGTCTACCATAGAATGGATAATAATTAACTTTGTTACTGCAGCTAGATTTAGAAACAACGCTGATGAATCTTTATGATGAATCATAAGGAGGTATCGTGTTGTTCCACAAATGTGAATGACAAGGTTTTTGGATTAATACAATTTGAGCTATTGATCCACATGTATTTGTTTAGTAGTGGTGGTAACATTCATGGTGCATACTAGACATGTGTAAATGGACCAAAAACAATGTGGATTAACTTTTTGGTTCATTTTTGGCTCATTCTTTTTCAGAGACTTCCACCAAAAACTTCAGGGGCATTTTTAATTGAGGAACTCTACTCCAACTTCTGCCCACCACTTGTTCTTTATCTTCTATCGTCTCTATTTCATCATCTCTCTCTATATCTCTGCAGACATAACTGTGGCAAAATTCAAATTTCCGACAAATTGTTGAGCTTCCTGTGACATCCTCTTGCCTGATCCTTCTGTTGGTAGGGGTGGAGGGGTGACACCGAAAGTGCCGTGATGAAGTTCACCTTAAGGCAAAATGAAGACAATTTTAGCGATGTTCTTTCACCCGATCGGAGGATTGACATATGCCAAAATATGTGTGCTTCCAGTGACATCCTCTTACCCGATCCACCAATCCAGTGAGAGGACATCACCGAAAGCACTGCAATTTAGGGGACCATTTTGGCAGAAGTTTGCATCAAGTTATGTCTATTTTCTATTCCAGCATGACAGTGCCCCAGTGCACAAAGCAAGGTACCTTCCATAAAGACATGGTTGGATGAGTTTGGTGTAACTAGCCCACAAAGAGCTCTGACCTCAACCCCATCCAACACCTCTGGGATGAACTGGAACAGAGATTGCAAGCCAGGCCTTCTCGTCCAACATCAGTGCCTGACCTCACAAATGCTCTACTGGATAAATGGCCAGAAAATACCCACAGAAACACTCCAAAATCTTATGGAACCATTCCATGAATAGTGGAGGCTGTTAAGCTGCAAAGGTGGATCAACTACATATGAATGTCTATGTATTTAGAATGCAATATCATAAAATTCCTTGTTTGAATAATGGTCAGGTGTCCCAATACTTTTGTCCATATAGTGGTGGTTTAAAATACTCATACAATTATTTGTCCATGCTACTGTTGGTTATAATCAGTTTATAATGACAACACAATTACTTACATTACTTACAGTCAAATAATAAGTAGATTGGAATATTTTATTTGTAGTCTAAATCTTCATAAACTTGTATTTTACCATGGCATAGACCATTTAGGCTACTGTTGATCTCACCACTTTAAAGACTCCTGACAATATGACATCAGTGTTTCAGTGCTGTATAACCAACTTTTGTTATCTTAGACAGACACAATAAGATAAATGCACATTAATTACATAAGAAGAACTATTAAAATGTTACATTAGAGCAGCTCGCAGCATATTTAATATGGGAAAATGTCATGCAACATCATATTCAAAGAGTTGTGTAAATACTGATAACCAGAGGATATTTTGTTTAGTGTAAACTAAGCACCCTCACGGCTCAAAGACAATACATGAACCTTAGCAGGGAGTATGTTACTGTAATGCATGGCTAATTTTAATAAAGTGTACAAAGCAGTATGGTCCAGCAAAAGGCACAGTAACTAATCAAAGCTTAATGAAGTATGCAGGCAGACACAGTGCTATTTAATTTATAACCTAAGTTGCTTTGATGTTTTGAAGAAAGCACTTCCACCCCTGCTAATTCTAATATTGGCTTACCTGATCAAACATCACAGAATGTTATTGTGAGTAGAGACTCGACACTAAGCAAATTGTCATTTAAATGAATGTAAAAGCCACTTAGAAATAGGACATTTTTTTCTTAAATGGACAACATATCCATTGCTGAAATTTTATAAATATGCTGTGTTCTATAAAACCCCTTTATATCATAATATTAATTTTTTAAGCAAACTCACAGATGTAAAACACAAACATCTGATAGTTTGGCAAGTCATTTAGACTAATTAAAAAAAATAACTTCTGCAAGGTGCTTTAGAAAACACTCATTAGTGGATGTATATGATGTTAGAAATAAGTAAACGTTACTAAAAGTGACTATTGTATGTATGAAGATTGAGTAATAACTAGTATTCAAATTAGCTGCAGGTGATGATTTCAAATAGGACATTTCTTATCAAATTCTGAAATAATGTACAATATATTAAACACAAATATCTATGAGCTATTGTTTAAAGAAAAATAGGTTGTTAAGTGTGTTTCAAGTTTATAATTAGAGCTTCAATAGTATGAGCTTCAAATGTTTTTAGATCTTAAAAACCAGAATAGTACCATATTGTCACACACCAGCTGGATAGGAGACAGCGAAGTCTGGTAGGGCTCAAGGGTACGGTAAGGTTCAACAAGCTGAGGTCAGTATTCCGGAAAACAGGACAAACGGGTAAACATGCCAAGGCAGTGGCAGAACTACCGGGGTCGCGACTGCGACCGGACCCTGGAGTTCTGCCAGTCAGGGTGGCCCAAGGGGTGCCGAGCGGTCATTTTCAGCAAATGCTCGGCGCGCTTCTGTCTCCTCTGCTCCCTGCCACCGCCTGCCTCAACGCTGCCCCGACTTCAGTGGTGGGAGCGTGAGGCGTCTGTCTCGGATGCCGGGGCTTCACGCTGAGCGCCGGTATATGACGTCCATGCTGGTATACTTACACGCATATACGTGTAGTGAGGATAATCGGTATACATGCCAAAGAAAAAGATTATGAGAAAACCTGGCAACTTCTTCACTCTGGCTACCCGGAGCCCTCTCTTGCGGGACGCAAGACCCCACTCCCGTGATCCGGAGGATTCGGGTGTTGACCCGGAGAACTGATGAAGCGATGTTCCCAGGTATGAGTATGAGATGGTAACCAAGATCAGACAGCTGCTTCAAAGCCTGTCCTATGGTGTGTGCCCACTTGGGAGCATCTAAAATTTTAGCTGTCTTGTGCTTTTACAGAGGAAAAATCTCCATCTACTTATCAGTCTGATGCTGCCCAAAAGGGCAGTCCAGAACCGAAATGTGAGGGAAATTTCCTAAATGATATGTTGCATTTAATATACATTTGATAGACTTTATTTTAAATACTCATATTTTCCTCCAGATAAATTGTATTAATATTAGTTTGTTATTATTATTAATTATAGTTTGTTCATAATTAGTATAGTACTGTAACTCCTGGGCTTCCAAGACAACCAGTTATGGCTCTTTAAATCAGTAGTTTTATCGGGATAATTGTTTTATAAAACAAATACTCGTGTATGAGTCTGCAAGGGATTTATTGCTATGCCTCCTGGGTCTTATGCCTTTCAATTATGGTTATGCTTGTAACCTGCAGGTTTCCATGACAACTATGTGTCCATCTTATTCCATATTTGCATGTGTTTATGTTTCTTTTAGAACCTTCCCTAAGCTGTGTATCTGCTACATCCTTTCAATATTTACTCATTTTGTGTTTCTAAGGGTATTACATACTGCAAAATATTCATGTGTTGCCATGTCAACCACAAGGGCAAAGTTGGCATCTGATGATATCAGACACTTGTTTTGCACCTAAGTGGTATTCCCTGCTTCCCCAGACTAAAATATGTTGTTCTGATGAGGATTCTTTCATTGGTATAACTATTGGAATGTTATTTTTCTGTTTTTAAAATGCTCATGGATTTTTGCAAGGAATGGTGTTTTTTCCTTTGCAATATATTGAAATATTTTGCTGTTTTATTTTTTAAATTATAAGTAGCGACATATTTACCTTGAGTGCTGATCTAGGCCTGACCCAGCGCAGTCCCTCTGGTAGGCTCGTCCACTTCTGTCATATTCTCTGCCAGTACTGTAAAGCATTGTATGGAAGCATTGACCTTTTAGCCAGCCCTTTGAACACTGGGACATCAGGGGTCCCGATTGCCCAAAAGGATGATCTGCCCCCCAGTTATGCGATAGGACAATGATGCCCCCGAGACTTGCTGCCCTAGGCTTAGTCAGCTTAGGCCAAAATGTGCAACTTTTTGCTTTCACCAAATGAGATCATAAAATATTTAGTTTTCTCAAATTCCACATTCATCTCAAACAGCACATTATAACGTATTTCATTTTTACAGTGCTTCACAAGTCGCATGAAAATCAACAGTATTAGCATACAAAAGACATCATAATATAATGCAATTCTTGAAAGAAAGTATGAGATTTATGTTAATTTATCATGTTTTTTCATGCACTGCTGTATTGCAGATACATAGTTTTTCTTTTGTATTTCACTTATATAAATATTCTAATCTTGAGAATATATGTTATCAACACATGTAAGAAGTCTAGGGGTGAAATTTACAGTTACTACAAATATCTTGTAGTAATATATAAAAATATATAGTAAATATATAGTAAATATAATTGTATGGTTTACTTTTTTATCTCACAAAAATAAAATGTTTCCATAATCTGAGTTGGTTATAACAAAGCTGAAAATAATATCCCTAAGAACATACTTTCTCCAGCTATGTATAAACTAAAAAAGAAACAATCTCATAATAAAGTTGTGATACTGTTTGCTAGACTTGTGCATTTGTTTTTGTACGAATATGTCAGGAACTGGGTCCATACAGACGACTGTAATGACCCAGAGCGCCCAAAGATGAAGTTCAGGAGTTATTACACAGGAGCGGAGTTGGACAGGGCCTGGTGCAGGGCGACTGCACTCACCAGGTGGGCATCTGGGGTTGTGCAGCCACATACCAGCGCCCTGACATAGCAGCTCATGTTAACCAGAACTTGGAGATGTCCTGCAGGCAGCCTAGAGGCATGAGAAATAGCAGTAGAATCATGATGCTGCAGGCTGGGAGTGTGGAAGCTAAGCAGAGTAACAGCTGAAACAAAGCGAGCAAGGGGAACAGAGCAAGGAGCAAGGGACAGGGAGACCAAGCAAGAAGCATAACCAGACAAGACATACATGATACAGGGTACCACAGGGAACAAGACAAGGAATACTCAAGATCCAACATGAACAAGACACACCTCTACCAGGGATTCAGGACACCCCTCTACCGGGGATACAGGACACCCCTCTACCGGGGATACAGGACACCCCTCTACCGGGGATTCAGGACACCCCTCTACCGGGGATACAGGACACCCCTCTACCGGGGATACAGGACAGGACACCGCTCTACCGGGGATACAGGACAGGAAACCCCTCTACCGGGGATTCAAGGCAGGACAACAAAGCACAAAGCTGAAGAACCAGGCTACACATGATAAGACTACACAGATACCACAGGACCAAGATCTGACATGAACAGGACAGCACACCCTCTACCGGGGATTCAGGACAGGACACCCCTCTACTGGGGATACAGGACACCCCTCTACTGGGGATACAGGTTACATCACAGACTGACACACATAAATACAGGAACTAGTCTAGGACTGAATGATAACTATTGGAGATTCTGTCACATCATATGGCCATAGTATGCTTAGCCCACCACTACGCCAAAGTACTCCAATATTCTGTGGGTCCTAATGTTAAACCCTGCTTACAGAGGTACTCAACAAACCAAACATGAAATCCAAACACATATCAGAGAGACATACCTGTAGACTGCAGACTGAGACAAACAGTACACATGGGTGGGGCACACCTTATAAAGGAAACAGAGCTGAAGCAAAGAACAAGATTGGAATCAAGGAATCAGGTTCAGGACAGAACATACGAAAATCCAGAAATGGACCATAGCAAGACATGGAAACAAAAGACATGCAGCTCCACAGCCTGGATTGGGCCTTACAGAATCACTGGATGAAAGAAAAAAGAAAATGAATGTGCGCAATACGAAAATCTTTATTTGTTTGTTGCAGTGGCCACCGTTTTAACTACACTAAGAGGAGGAGAATCTCACCATTTTCATTCAACTTTTTCTACGCGTTTATTTCTTGTTTAAATGGCAACCTGGGTAGACAAATGGGATTTCGGAAAACGAATACATTTGATGAATTACATTGAATACAAAGACGGCAGCAGATTAAATTTGTCGAATACGAAAAATATTTTTCCCCTGAAAACGAACACGAACATTCTGCCAGCGCCCAAGCTAACTGTTCACAAGAGACATCGCAAAACAAAAAATAAGAGGGGAAGTTTAGACTGGCTCAGCTCTGGCTTGCACTTTTGAGTAGCTGTCTGAGCCAAATGTTGGTTTCTAGCTTGCCAAACTAAACTTTAGTGTAACATCAGACATTTGGCGGCAGGTCACATCTGTAACACAGAGAACACTTTTTCGTGCTTATGTTAGACAAAACCTGCTAATTTGAACACCATACCTGGGAACTTCCCATCAAGGGTGTGTCTTCTTGAAGATCTCCCCTTTCTGGTGGATTATTTTTCATATGGAGGAGGTAGCCTCAAGATTTTGGCCCATCCGTTTTCAGGCAATGAATTTGTTCCTCTCACTCTCTCACACTCTCATTCTGTCCCTCTCTCATTTCTAAATGTTTCCCTACCTTCTCTGCCAACCACTCCTGGTTCTGCATCTTCTTCAGCTTCTATCTTTTATCTTCTCCCTTATCGTCTGTCTTCTGTCTTCCATCTTCAATCTGCTCTCTTCTATCTTCATCTGCATCTCCATGGACATAACTCAGTGGTAACTTCGGAAGTCTTCTCCTCGACCCTCCAATTAAAGGGGTTTTCATTTTGCCCTAACTTGAACTGGGGCAATATGTCTGTGCTTGCGGTGATGTCCTCTCCCCGATCCTCCAAGCAGTGCTTCACTCTGAGACTCTAGATCAAACCCTGAGTGTTCCTGTGATGCTCTCACAAGTACACTACTCAGAACATAAATATTTATTTTATACTTCAATCTACAGTTGAACAAAAGCAATTTCAAATAAATCAAGAAATACCAACCAATGACATTTTACACATTACACACACATACACCAAAACCATACACTAACACACATTCTGATTTCATAAAGTAACACAAGCATGCTAACACCATACAAAAATATAGATGCACACAAACTAACATCATACATACAGTATACACCATACATTAATACATACTCACACACTCTCTCCCTCAATTCCTCTAGTCCCCTCTTTTTCGCTGCAGCTGGCAGGTGTCTCCCTCTATTCATCCTTTCTCTTACCTTGCTCAGAGCTCTGTCTTCACTGCTGCTCACATCTTGCCGCCTTACTACCACAGAGTTACATAACACGCATTATAAATGCACCCACCTTAGCACACCCCTGCCATTATGGGAGGGCTGGCAAGGGGACTGCTCTGATTTGAAGATTTTTGCACCACATCTACAAGCTTATCCTTTTTATTTTGGTGAATGAGTATCAGACAGGACTAGTTAATGTAACCCTATACCACGACCTGTCCTCCCTTGATGATCAAAAGTTAAAAAAGGAAAATAATAATTCATAATCATGTATGTACTGTATTATGGGGCTCTTCAGACTTTGTCGCATGATTGTGTTACTATGCCTTGTCCCACTAATTTCTTTGAGGGTTTTCACAAAGAAACTATTTGAAGACGGTCACACACTGGGAAAACAGCCCTGTTACCCAATACTGCGTTAATTAACCTGAGTGTCAGCATTTTACTTTTATTTTATCCCTACCATACAGCTAATCTGAAAAGCTATATTTTCTAACACCAAAGGGACATTTCTGCTATTGCAATGTGTTATAAAAAAGAGAGAAAATGTTTCATCTTTTCAATAGCAATGACCTCTCATTTCAATAGATTGTACTATGGCAAAAACACAAAAGCTTCCCTGGACTCCTCATGCCGAACCCTGGTTTACAGAAAAATATCTGAATGCCTGTAAATGGTCAATAATAGAGAATGTAAAATACTTAGTTATTCATTTTTCGCAACACAATTCAAATCCAAGCAAAATGGCCCCAGCTACACAAAGTGCAACAGGACTGTGTAAAGGTCCTGACCTACCTACTTTTGCATACTAGAATCATTTTGCAAGTAAATATTGCATTACAGATATAATTCAGATTACTTTTCACTGCATATATGCTACTGAGAAAAATTATATTGTTTATAGTATAGACATGTGATGCAAGCAAAAAGGACTAACATTTCAAGGGGAAGTTAAATGGATATATTGAAAATATTTTATCTATTAACACATGTATTTTTTTTTTTACTTATCCCTGTGCTGGAGAAAAACAATCTGGATCATCCATGGATCTAAACTTGTTATCCAGTTATCTTGATGTTTGGGGTCCTTGTATAGAACAACATTATATCTTACAGTTTTATTGTTAAAGCAGGTAGAAAATACCGATTCCCATAAACCCGATATATCTTTTATAGGTTTGGAGTAAATTGACCCCTCAAACAAACTCCAACCTTATCTTATCACATTAAGAAGGAGTCCTATCACCAGTAAGAAGGACAGAAGCAAACTATGGAGGCTGTGTCAACATGGTACAGTGCTCCATATCGTTAATGGAACGGTTAGTAAGATTAGTGACTTAATGTTTAACTAATCCATTGAGCAGTGGTGCTACAGAGAGCCTGAGCCCCTCTTGGATTTGCCGCTCTAGGCCAGAATACATCACTGAACATAATTAAAGCAGCAAGACCCTAAACTAGAATGTGCAACAGGGAGCAAACTGTGCTATTCCCAAGTTGCATAGTTGCATGTCAAGCGCTACGGAAAATATTTGAAGACAAAACTTATTTTGCTTGGAGTTATGCCTCCAAATCAACACTAGACAACAAGAAGTGTGGCTGTAATTTAACTATGAAGCACAGACAGAAATTACAAAATGTGTCACAGACATTTATACCAGTGCATTGACATGTTACCTACTCATAACTTTTTGAAGGTTAGTGAATAACAAACATTCACTTGTACATATTCTGCCTTGATAATTTTATGAACTAAAGTTGCAAATGCAAAGAACTGTAAACTCACAACCAACAATCAGTTGAGGGATGCTTCAGACTGCAAGTATAATTCAATAAAGGCTTTCTTCGGGTGACCATTACAAAGCTCATTTTGATGCAGAATCATTTCCTTCTGTGTCTGTTCTTCATTGATAGATGTACTTTTTGTCAAACAAGATCCAAACAAGACATAATCGATTGGTTTCGGAAATTTCCGAAATGATACAAGACTTTACTTTATCCTTAGCAGAAGGAGGTAATCCATCACATTTCAATTTAGCTATGAGTGATTTGGTTCAATATCTTGTCATCATCTTCTAAGCTGTGCTGTAACAATGTTTGTTTGGAAACTTTTAAACATCTTCCAGGTTACTAATATTACTGTAAGGGCCGCTCTAAGTCAGGCCCCATCCAGGCTGCGGAGCTGCTTATCTCTGGTTCCCTTGCCTTGCTTCACTTTCCTTGCCTCAGTTCCCATGTTTTGTTGTAATCCGTTCCTGCATTTCCATATGATCTGTGCTGAACCGCTGATTCCTGGATTCCAGTACTGCTCTTGGCTTCAGCTTATGTTTCCTTTATAAGTTGTGCCCCACCCATTATGTTTCTCAGTCTGCAGTCTCAGGTATGGTTTGATCTCTGTTCTGTGTTTAGATTTCATGTTTAGTAATTCTGTAGGTAGGGTTTAGTGCTAGGACCCACTGAATATTGGAGTACTTTGGCGTAGTGGTGGGTTAAGCATACTATGGCCATATGATGTGACGGAATCTCCAATTGTTATCTTATAGTCCTAGGCTAGTCCTGTATCCATGTGTGTCTGTATTTTGTGTACCTTTGACCTCCTACCTGTATCATCTGAGGATTCTGGTTCCTCTCTCCTTTCTGCATGTCCCAGTTAAGATATCCTAACCTTGCTTAAGGAGAAGCGTCTGGGGATTTCGGCTCCTCACTCCATCCCCTGTGTTCCTTGCCTTGTTCCCTGTCCTTAGTTGTGTACCAGGTTGTGTACTGTGCGTAGTTCTGTACCAGGTATGTCCTGTCTTCCTATGTTCCTGCCCTTTAACAAACTAAATTCTTTTTTTTTTTTTTTTTTTTTTTTAGACATGTTAATGCTTCAAACAGTAAATGAGTGTACTGTTTTCTGGCAATGGTGAGCTGATGACACTGCTGGAGATCTTCTGATTGTGAAAGGAAGTAAGCATGACGAGCCTTTATCTTCATGTTTAGTTGGCCAATCGCTGCATCTCTAGTCCTTAACATTGCGTTTCTTTGTGCTTGTCCAGAATACTTGGAAACCTCTGCCCTATGTAGTAACATAGTAACACTATGTAGTGTTTAGTTTCTGTGCTCTGTCTTGCCGTGGTGTATGACATTTGACATCAAAGTATCTTTACCATCCTTACCTTGTTAGTGAGTTTGAACAGTTTTATTCCTCACACACAGCTGTTTCTGTTTCAGTTAATTATTATTTTAAAATCTACATATTAAATTGATGATCATTAGCCCCTGTTTGGTATATTTGTTTAATCTTGTTCCTAATTATATGCCTACAAAATCCCTGACTTTGTGCAAGTGTACCTAGAAGAATTGATGCTATTTTGAAGGCAAAGTGTGGTCACACCAAAAATTGATTTGATTTAGATATTTCTTCTGTTCACTCACTTTTGTTAAATGATAAAAATAAACAATTAAATATTTTTTAAAGCATTCTTACCTTACAACTTTCCGTTAACACACCGAACTATATATACGCCATATATATTACTTTCACTTATGACTCCTCCTTTTTCCATTATTCTCCATTATTTTTGTTTAATAAATCATGACACAGTGTAATGTGTCATGTGGTGGTGTTCATCTGAGATTGTTCATATTTCTGAACAATTTAACTTTTTATTCATTTCCCTTTAAATCAATGCAAAGATAATATATAGGTATTGGGTTTTTTTTAAAACAGCTTTCTGTAACTCAAGCATATTTGCTATGTATTATGTTACATCAAAGGCATATGTAGGCAGGTTTACTTTTCTGACTCCAAGGAGAGTGAAATACAGTTTGTCTGTTCCAGACTATCAAGCCAGCTGCTGCCCAAGTCCCTAATGCCGGCAAAAGCCACAACATTGCAGCAATGTTAGTTTTAGGGACATTAAAAGAGTCTACATGTCTCTTTGCTTAAAAAATAATTTATCTAAATATGCATATTAGGTTACTTCTTTTAGAAAAGCCCTGGAATTAAGCATTGATGGAATGACTTCATGACTGAGCATAGGAAAATGCATTAAACTGTACATAGAGCAAGAATTATGTTTTTAAGAACAGGTATGTGTCCTCAGTGATATGCGTGGTAATTATATATTGCTCATTCTAGAAAAGCCCTACTAGTAAACAGTTATAGAATGGCTGTTTTATGGAGTGATTAACAGTAATGACATACAGAGCACATGATTTAAGTTATTTAAGAATAGATACAAATCCTCATTATCGTTGAGGGTAGTTGTATGTTCAGTAACAGCCCTGGCAGTAAGCAAGGTCATGCTAGGCTACAAAAGGAAACACTTAAAATAGTGTTCCACCTTTTTCAATTTCAGGTTAATCTAAGTGGCTGTAGCGCGAGTCCTTACAGGGCAGTAGTTTGCTGTCCGAGGTACAGCTAGCTTGTGTGGCACTAGCGAAGTAGCTAAGTGCAAGACTCTCCATGGATGGGGACCATGGAGGGTATTATTGCGGTTGCCGACTTATTCTCCCCTGCTTAGTACTAGCAACCCAGTAAGATCAATACTATGCCCAGGTCAGTACTCTTAAGGACGGCATATCATAATTTTTAGGGAATAAGTTCAGTAAGCCGGGTCAGGTTACCAACTTAGTAATGCGTTTTCCTTTGTTAAATAAATGATACAATTGTGGCAGTGTTTTTTAAAAAAAATTTAGCCATTATAATTCAACATACCTCTTTGTCTTTATTATATATAGATCATTGACATTTTCACATTGCACAATCAAATGTGCTGCTAGACAAAAGGCAGGTGGAACTATATGATAGATTGTGTGCAAGCATAGATTATTGAAGCATCCAAAATAAAATGTATTATGTGAAACCACATGCAATAGGCTTGTGCATGAAAATATATTTATATTGTGATAGATGATTTACTGCATTTCTATAGATTGAATAACATACCTAAAATCTACAAATCTGTTCCAGCTCTCAGAATACAATGTAAGTTATTGTGTGCAATGCAATCTGTGATGGTGCCAAGTACATTATACATAACCCACTTTACATACAGACAATATGAGATACGAATACTGATTTTATCTATATGTGCACTAGTATTTTAGTAAGCACTATGCTAATCTTAAATATGTCATACCCAAGGTGATCATCTTTAAGTCAAGGCTGTCAATTAGCAATAGAAATGGTTGACAAATCTAATTTTATGTCTTTCTGAAAAGCATACATAAACAGGTGGGTTTTTAAAAGTTCTTATAGGAAAAGTGGACCATGCACATTTGATAACTGACATCATACTGTATAAAGTGTTTGTTTAGAGGAAGCTCTGGAGAATCATAAAATCAGTAATTTTTATAAAATATGCAAAATAGAGAGGGATGAAGACAGACAGAGATTGATTACTAGCTGTAACTCTAGCAGCCCATTATCCCTCAAGGACTACCTTGATCAGCCTTCGCTACATACTTTATATTTATCCTTCATTATAAAATAAAATGAACAAACACTAGCCAAATGAGCAAGCATTACTGCCTACGCAAATGGAGAAAAGAGAAAGTTAATGACCAGATTGTAGGACATATGAATCTATTTTGTAGACAGTGGCAGGAAAGTTTAAATTTGGAAAACACTCAACTGCTTTTTGTCTGTAGGTGTCAGGGTCTTAATTAATGATGTGATGAGAGGTGTAGTTAATCAATCAATGCCATGTATTTAAAAAGAAGAAGAGGCACTTTTACTGTGTGTGTGTGAACCCCAACAATCCAGGACAGTATAAATGATGGTTCTCTGATCTGCTAACATGGTGAACACAACAATGTAGTATGGATCAGTTGCAGTCTCTGTAACTTTGTAACTGTGCTGTCGCATTTTGAAATTAATGGCTTGTTCTATGCTAATGTCACAAAGGAAATTTGTTTCTCTGGTTTCCACTCTTGAAATACTGCTTGTGTACTTTTTCTGGTGGCTGTCCACCAGATCCAATCTTCCATGACTGAATTTGCAATGACTGGAATATGTTTCTTGACTGTAACTCAAGCTTTGCACTCTGTGGATGCCCATGCTTTTGAGTTGAAAATTTCAGTAACCTTCATTGCATGTCTTACTTGCCACATGTCATATTCTGGCACATGAAAAAGTGAAATTCAGCAGTATATATAAATTACATTGATGGTGTCATTTACAGTAGGACTCAATTAATTCAGTCAATGTGTTTAGCATATCCCAGGCAGCACTTGTCAAGCGCTAGCCAAGAGAATATGAAATTTGTATGTGATTAAAATCTTGCATGTTATTACTTGTTCTTACAGTGAGACATAGTTAGGCATCAACAAATTAATAAGGTGAGTCTTAGTTCACCTTAGGAACTTCCTTGTCATTGAAACTCAATGTGAATTTTCGATCTTGGCAGTCTGCTGTATTAATTCAAGTCTATCAGAAACTGGTAAGTTGAGCAACTCCCTTTGGCTCAAGCTGAAAAAAACACAGGCTTCAACATGACAGGGTTTAAGGCTGTTAATTGAACTACCTTTACAATAAGCTAAAGCAAACACATGATGGGTCCCAAAGTTGAACTAATTAACTCAGAACTTGGCTATCCCTCTATACCACCCTTGTCCCCTATATCACCCCTCACAACCAGTCCCATGTGGACAAGGGTGTATTAACATAAAATCACTACAACTAGCTATCTTGCATGTATTCCTCAATGCATGGGTTAAATATTTGCATAAGGTCTCCTTGGTCCATAAGCCTTATTTGGTAGATAAACTAATCTCTATTCAGTTAGAACCAAGGTAATGTTCGCTGCTTGGTGACTGAGACAGTAACTTCATTTACAATCTAAGTAAATGGACTGCACTATTTCAAACAGAAAGGCACGACAATAGCAATCATGCTGGGAAATGAAAAAACAAGAAAATCCATGGAGCGAGTTGGTATTTCAGCCAATGCCAGCTAGTAACAAAAGCAGTCTCTTGTACTGCTGGGTTGATTAGTGCATATATCTGACCTAGAGTACCTGCTGCTTTGAAATTTAAAGTTAGACATACATGGTTACAAGACAACCTTGGTTTGGAATGCCTGTACTCATTATGTCATGTTGTATGTATGTATGTATGTATGTATGTATGTATGTATGTATATATATATATATATATATACACACACACACACACACACACACACACACACACAGAGACGAGAAACAGGGGATGACTCAGGAAGCCTATTGTTTAGCATAGCTAAAATGTTGTGTACAATCAGGGCAGTATGCATCAACTTGTTGGACATTTTTGTAAGTACATTGATTTCAATGATTTTCAAGCTCTGGAACTCATCTTGTGGGAATCTGATGGTAACCAGGCTGAACAACTAATAGTGCACTGTCCCTTCAAAGATTTAATACATACATATTTATTCATACTATACGCGTTAAGTCGTGACTACCCCTTACTGCTATAACACATAACATGTTATTTATCTTGGTGACTTGGCTACATTTACACAACAAAAATTGTTCTATTGCCAGAAACCGTTTTGTAATGCACCTATTTCAAACAGCTAGGCACTGGATATTTGCTACTATCAAAAGTGATGTTTGTGCAGGAAAAACATTTTTGTGAGCACCAAAGTATACCTTACTAGCATCATAGGTCAATTCACTGATCTTGGTCAATCAGAAGGGCTGAGCTTGTGTGGGTATATAAACGTAAAGGTTGGGCAAAGATATAGGGAATGTAACAATATATGTTAATGTCTTTATAAAAATGAATGAAAATTGCACATAATTGACCATTCACAGACAGTTTTCCTATAATAAGAAACTGTAAAAAAAACTTGTTCTTTCCGCTAGAGGAAAGCTTGACCTCTCAGGGCTTCTACTCGGTCACACAGATTTTTCTTTTATTTTTAGTTTAGCACTAAACTAATTTGAGGAGTTTGGTCATAGTTGGCTGGGAAACTTAGTGTAAGCTGTAAACATTCACTTATATTACCACTGGGTGGACATTGTGTTACAGCCAACATCTATGTTCGCCATCTCAGCTTAAAAAAAACTCCCATGGCATTCGATTCTTAAAAGCAACAGAGAGCAATTTGTAACGGAGACTGCAGCTGCTTACTTCCAGGTGGCCAGGGATAAGACTAAATTAATGTACATTATATATACAAAGAGAAAACGTTGGCACTACCAAAGGCAGGGGTTGTTAGCAAATCTTTCTGTTAAAAAAAAAATAAAGAGAGAAAACATTTACTTCAGAAACATACAAAAGATAAGTTCCTAAGCACAAATTTATGTTTTCATTATCACTTCTTCTCCGGTGTTTTGAAGAACAAGGTTAACTATTATTGTAGATTATCTTCTTTGTATGTAGACATTCCCAAGAGACATTGCAATAAAAAGAAAAACTGTTTTATACTTTCTAAAGCATAAATTTGCCTTTAGGAATATCTCTCTTAGTCAAAAAGTGTTTTAAAGAAACTAGCTGATTTTATATTATACAAACGTTAACTAAAACTAAATTGTAAGAGAAGTCTCTGAATGATGCAAATTGTTTATTCAAATCACTGAGAACGGAAGCCCCATAAGATGTACAGATGTATCTATATTTTATAACATCAGCACCAACAAATGTGTCAAATTCGTAAATGAAGAAATTGCAACCTAATGTACAGTACATGTCTGAAACAAACTGTCTATTATAAAATAAATAGACCTGAGCATTATTTTTTGTACGAATGCGTTTTCGTGCCAAATTTTGCCATTTCGTCCATTCGTCCGAATAACAAACAAATGCAACAAAAGACAAAAGAAAACGAATGACTGCAATACAAAACTCGTATTTTATATACCGTTTTTGCTCGATTATAAGACGAGGTTTTTTTCAGAGCAAATGCTCTGAAAAATACCCCTCGTCTTCTAATCGGGGTCGTCTTCTAATCAGACCTCAAATAGAGGTCTGATTAGGAGACTAAGATCCAGATCCCCCGCACCGCTGCAGGGGACCTGGATCCTCCTGTCTCACCCCCCCCCATCATACACACACACTTACCGGTGCTTCCTGCTGTATTGCCGGGGCAGCGGGTTGACGTCTACGCGATCCGCGTAGACAACGTCCGCTGCAGCCGGAAGGAGGTGTGGCTAGCAGCGGGGGTTGTCTGCGTCCGTCGCGTAGACCTTCCCCGACTGTCAGAGATCAGAGCTCCCCGCACCGGTGCCGCACCGGTGCAGGGAACTCTGATCTCTGACAGCCGGGGAAAGTATACGCGACGGACGCATACAAACCCCCGCTGCCAACTCCACCTCCTTCCGGCTGCAGCAGAAGGAGACGTCAACCCGCTGCACCGGCTGGAAGCACCGGTAAGAGAGGGGTGAGAGGGGGGAGAGGGGTGAGAGAGAGAGAGAGAGAGAGTGTGTGTGTGTGTGTTAGTTAAATGGGGGTATAGGGTGTGTGTGTGTGTGTGTGTTAAATGGGGGCATAGGGCATTTCTGGAGTGGCGTTAAGGGGGCATTTAATAGAGCACTCTGCCTCCTGAAATGCCTTATACCTCCCTATATGCCACTCTGCCCCATAATATGCCTTTTAACCCCCTAAATGCCAGAGTGGCATATAGGGGTATAAGGCATTTCTGGAGGCAGAGTGCCCTATACAATGCCTTTTAACTCCCTTAATGCCACTCTGCCTCCTGAAATGCCTTATATCTCCCTATATGCCACTCTGCCTCATAATATGCATTTTAACCCCCTAAATGCCAGAATGGGATATAGGGGTATAAGGCATTTCTGGAGGCAGAGTGGCACATAGGGGGTCAAAAGGCATACCACGGGGCACAGTGGCATATAGAGGGTTAAAAGGCATATCATGGGCCACAGTGCCATATTGGAGTGGCAAGCCTGGGGCCAGATGTGCGTAACTGGGGGACAGGTTGGAAAATACAAGAAATAAAAACAAAAAAAATATTTTTCTCAATCATAGCTTTTATTAAAAAAAATAGTTTACATGAATTAACATTTACTGGTAAAACTTTTTTCCTTTGGGGTTGTCTTATATTCAGGCTTTTTCTTTTTTTCCTAAGTTAATATTCAGATTTTGGGGGGTCGTCTTATAATCAGGGTCGTCTTATAATCGAGCAAATACGGTATATCCCGAATATAGGCCACACTTTTTTCCCCCACTCTATATTCAGGGTTTAGCGCAGGAATGCGCAATTCGTATCGCCCGACGCCCGGGGCATGCAGTTCTGGGCGGGGAGGTAGCAGGGTTAGGATACAGATCCCCCGCAGTGCTGCAGGGGACCTGGATCCTACTCTCCGATACGCTAAGACAGCCTCCCCTGCCAGCACTTTCCATGGGGGGAGTGCCGCCACGGGAGGTTGTCTAAGCGTATCGCGCAGACGTTCACCGGCTGCTGCGATGCGCGTAAACAACCTCCACTGCCGGCACGTCTGCTTGGTGTGCTTTAACAAATTTCCTTTGCCGGGACTTCCCACGGCAGAAGTTCCGGCACCGGAAGTTGTACATGCGTATTGCGTAGATGTCCCCCGCCGGCCCCGCAAGACACCCAGGAGTCTGCTTTGGTAAGTCTGGGGGCACATCTTGGGGGCAGAGTGGCAGCATATCTTGGGGGGGACAGAGTGGCAGTATATCTCGGGGGGACAGAGTGGCAGCATATCTCGAGGTGGGGACAGAGTGGCAGCATATCTCGAGGTAGGGCAGAGTGGCAGCATATCTCGGGGGAGGGCAGAGTGGAAGCATATCTGGGGGAGCAGAGTGGCAGCATATATATATATCAAAATTTTCCAGGTGCGGCCTATAATCGAGCCAATACGGTATATATAAAATATATTTGTGGATATATATTTATATATATATGTATATATATATAACATTGCTCTTAGGCTTGTTTAAAATCCAAATAGTACTGCTAGTGGTTAGTTTATTATAGTTAAACTTCAGTTAACTAACTAGTGGTTTTAAAATTAAAATACATATTTTATAGGTAAACAATTTTTAAATAACTAACATTTTCTTAAAATAAGATAAAATAATTAACTAATAATGTTTTGATAGCCTGTGATCAACTATCACAGTGATAGCTTAAAGAACTAGAGTCATAAACAATGGTGCAAAATAATGTGGCACTGTCCCTAACACCATAAAGCAAAATGGACATTTACCCCAGGTAGTGGGCCGATCCAGAGCCTGACTTTGTGACAGACGCTCACACTAATAAACATATCCATATGTATAGACACAATTACATGTCCAGACATACACACACACACACACACACACACACACACACACACACACACACACTAACATTCCCAAAACCACATATGCACTAACATAACCACATATGCACTAACATACTCAGATGCACACGCTAACACGAGACATTAACACATGCCTGTAAACATTCACAAAAATACACACTAACATACCAACACACTGACATACCAACAAACATACACATAAGCTCACTAATGGATGAAATCATGCATATAGTTTATTAAACAAATCAAAATATGTACTATTTATATATATATATGAGCTCTGAAAGTCTGTGTCAGGGTTCAGGTAAGCAGGTTAGGTAGGAGCCCAGTTGTAGGGGATATCAGAGGCTCAGTTTGTACTTCTCAATGCAGGGATCATTACTTTGAGGAAGGGACAGACAGGCAAAATGAAACACACTGCAGGCTTAATATTAATATTATATGGTCTGTGTTGAAGGAGCTGGCAAGACAGGTAAGTACAGGACTGCTGTCACACACTGGGTAAGCAGGTTAGCGAGGGGCCTCGGTGCAGGGATAGCGTTGTCTGTTTGTACACCGCGATTCATGGTGCAAAGTAGACAGGCACAGCAGACAGAAGTGCAGGACTGGAACTGGCAAGGCTGATGCTGAAATAGAAGCCCACCGGCAGGGCACACGACTGGAAGCTCACTGGCAGAGCACAGGACTGGACATGCTGCTGGAAGCCCTCAGGCTGGGCACACGACAGGAAGCCCACTCGCTGGGCACACGACAAGAAGCCCACTCGCAGGGCTGAAGGCAGGAGCAATCCAGAATCAGGTACAAAAGGAAGCCAGGAATAATTCAGGAACAGGGCAAAACAGTCCTATTACTACAATGCCAAGGCCCAGATTGCAGGAAGCTACAGCCCTTTATACTGCAGGGCAGCAGGTAACGAGGCCAGGTGGCAACAGTAGGAGGAGAGCAGAAACATAGGCAGAGCGGCCACTAGAGGCTGAACTAGGAACAGTCCAAAAACCTGAATGCACAATACAGGAGCCAGGAAACCAGGGCAGAATGTCACAGTACCCCCTCTTTAAGGAGCGAACTCAGGACGTGACAAAACTTGAAACGAAGAGGGACCACACTAAAAGGAGCTTTTGAAAACAGCACACTCCAGTCCCTAATACAGAAAACCAGACAGACAGGGCATGAACAGGTAACTAGTCAGAATTAGTACACAACATATTTTCATAAATCTGTAGGTCTTTAAGTTTCACTACAGTCCCATCAGAGGCATAGGTACAATCTGGTGGCAGAACGTAGCGCGACTCCTCTGTATGGGCTGTCATAATCTTCTCTTGGCGAGCACCAGGTTTCTTTTTCTTCTTTACCTCAGCTTTATCAGAGACCAGAACTGTGCCAAGGACAAGGGGTTTAGAAAAGGAGCTAGGGGTTCTTTCAGAATCATTTTGGCTTATCAAAGAAACATGTTTAGACTCATTAGGTAGCCGTTTACATTGGAGTGACTTGCGTTCACTTAAATGTTTTTCATACTGAGCAAGACTTTCTCTACCTAAGATTGTCCCGTCAGAAGCCAAGACAAGACCTGGGGCCCCTAAAGGATGTCGTGCAGTCTGCAATTTTCTAGAGTTATTTTTTCGTTTGCTTTGAGTGATAGGAGTAGTACTCCTGACAGAACCAATCGCCATAGGAGTCCTTGCAGCAACAGTTTTCCTTTTATCAGTTTTGCGTCTGCGGGGAGTAGAAGAAACAGCCTCTTTAACAGTGCAAATATGAATACAAAAATGATTCTCAGTTATGTCCTCCTCACTGAGATCTGGAGCCTCGAAAGACATATTTTCCTCCCCTGTAAGTTCAGACACACTAGGCATTTCAAGATCATTAGGCCCAACGACAGGATTGAAAGGGTTAATGGGAGCACTGGGTTCACCCTCCCCCGATTCACCTCTAGTTTCCCCATGACTTTCATGTTCTGAGGCTTGCATATTTTGTTCAACAGCAACAGAGGACTTAGCTGGTTTAGGTGGCCTGAACCGGCAAAAAGAAATCCTGTGATCTATCCCCCCACAATAAAAGCATAAATTGCCCTCCTGTCGCTTTTGTTTTTCGGCTTTAGTGAGGGGTTCTCGTTTATAACTTTTGTTTTGGACCTTTTTAGGTTCAGACACAGCCCTGGACTTATTGGTACTAGCACACCTAGTGCTGCACTCAACCATGCACTTAAATGACTTGCACAACACCAGCATACCCTCAGCCAGCATCAGTAACACCGATGGTATCCCTGCGGACTCCTCAGTATGGCCTTGGCATTCTGTCACACACTGGGTAAGCAGGTTAGCGAGGGGCCTCGGTGCAGGGATAGCGTTGTCTGTTTGTACACCGCGATTCATGGTGCAAAGTAGACAGGCACAGCAGACAGAAGTGCAGGACTGGAACTGGCAAGGCTGATGCTGAAATAGAAGCCCACCGGCAGGGCACACGACTGGAAGCTCACTGGCAGAGCACAGGACTGGACATGCTGCTGGAAGCCCTCAGGCTGGGCACACGACAGGAAGCCCACTCGCTGGGCACACGACAAGAAGCCCACTCGCAGGGCTGAAGGCAGGAGCAATCCAGAATCAGGTACAAAAGGAAGCCAGGAATAATTCAGGAACAGGACCAGGGCAAAACAGTCCTATTACTACAATGCCAAGGCCCAGATTGCAGGAAGCTACAGCCCTTTATACTGCAGGGCAGCAGGTAATGAGGCCAGGTGGCAACAGTAGGAGGAGAGCAGAAACATAGGCAGAGCGGCCACTAGAGGCTGAACTAGGAACAGTCCAAAAACCTGAATGCACAATACAGGAGCCAGGAAACCAGGGCAGAATGTCACAACTGCAGACACAACCAAATAGGGTACAGGCACAAAGGCAGATGTACAGCATGATAGCCCCTAGTCTGGCACAAGACAGTTCTAGGATACTGAAGCTGGACTGGTGGGGCCCCGCTCTCTCTGGAACACAGCTGGAAGGGGGCTCAAAGTCCACAGACAGGGCACAAGGCTGGAAGGTACACCGACAGGTCAAATGGCCGGAAGGCCCACCGACAGGGTACATGGCCAGAAGGACCACCGACAGGGCACACGGCCAGAAGGACCACCGACAGGGCACACGGCCAGAAGGACCACCGACAGGGCACACGGCCAGAAGGACCACCAACAGGGCAGACGGCCGGAAGGACCACCGACAGGGCACACGGCCAGAAGTCCAATGGCAGGGACTTTACACGGGCAGAGCATTGGACACACGGCAGGGCACTGGATAAGCAGCAGGGCAGAAGTAGTCAGGCAAGCCGGGTCAGAACCAGAAAGACAATATCAATGCCGAATCAGAATCCAGGAGCAGAGTCAGGACAAGCTGGGTCAACAGGGGCAAGCAAGCCGGGTCGCAACATGTAAATCAGAATACTGGTAACAGGAGAACAGGGTCAGACAGGAGGCAGATAAACCCGCAATGCAAAGGCCCAGAATGGATGAATCAGCAGGTATTTAAGGGGGAGGGCTGCATCCAGGTAAGTAGGTGCAGCTGGTCAGGTCAATATCATATAGGTAAATCATTGTTCTGACAGGTGACCTCTAGAGGCTACTACAGGCATGACGGTAAACAAATACATAGTTTGGGCTGACAGTCTCCTCCCAAAACTCAAGGACTGAGGTTTCATCTACTTTTCATTTACTATTTCTTTGTAAATCTTGCTTTTTCCTCTTATTGCTTTTCCCCCCCTTATTATTTCCTTCTGATTTTTATGATCTTATTCTTTATGATTCTTTTTTCCTTATGATTCTTTTTTCTTGCCTTTTCCTATTGTCCCTTTTTTCCTTATGATTCACTCAACCAATGAAACAAAACACACACACATTAACAATTCACAAGGATATTTTCTGTTTTTTGCCCTTTCTAGTTCTATACTCACTATACACACGTACTCATACTTAATATTTAGTAAATACATCATAAATACACAGTGGTGCATGCACAGAAGCACAAAAGTGAGTCTGTAAGTGTTTGTGATAGCACAGATATGTATGTGTTGTGTTTGCATGTGAGCATGAATGTCTTTATAAAAGTGGTGGGAGTGTGTGTGTTATAATGAGTGTGTATGTGTAAGTGTATGTGTGTTAGCATGTGTAAATTTGTGTAAGAGTGTTTACCTATGTGTGCCAGAGTGTATGTTGCAATGGGCAAAGAAGGCACAGACAAGCTATTTGAGGGCAATGACTGCACAGACCAGCTGTTAGGGGACAACGATGGCATAGGCAGAGTGGGGATTGGGTGGCACTAATAAGCTGCTTACAAGCTATTTAGGGGCAAAGGTGGTAGATAAACCAACAGACAACTCTTCAGCCTCATGCTACAAAGTAACAACAGATAGTAGTAATATCACCATGGAAGTGTTTTCTACAAAGGTCCACAATAAATTTCAGTTCATTGATTTGAAACTGCAACACTTTGGAACATTGCTTTTGTTTGCTTCTCTATCTACAATTACCTTTCGAGCAATTTCTGGACTTTGTCCAGAACTCCCGTACCAGCAATCAGAGAACAAGTATTTTGGATGTAATTTGTATCTGTGTACCACAATGTACTCAATTCTAGAGTCTGCTTGATCAAACTTGAGTCTGTGTTCTAAAAAAAACAAATCACATTATTTCTTTAGAAGAGTAATAATATTCAATTAAAAGCAATACACAAATTTACAAATGAATCTCTATATGAATTTCTATATTTTCAGCAGTCTAAGTACTACAATAAGAGCCACTTGGGCACCTAGATAGATTTGGCACAGACTAATACTCTTGAAATAGAGCCAACTTTAGGTCAAGTGCTTGCAAGTTGTTTTGTTGAGGTTTAATTACTCCCTGACCCAGACAGTTCAGAGAGGGTAAAGACTTTTCCAGTCTGTAATGCTCTGTTTTCAGTTTAAAATAACCCCTTTTCACTGATAATTTTTAGATATTTTAATATAAACTGTTTCATATTTTCTAATTACTCATGCAATAATACTTCTGATTTGCAGTCTAGTAAGTTTAATTTTTGGAAATTATATTGTGGATTTTCAAACCCAAATGTACATCTCATATTTGAAGTTTTTATTATGCTACTATGATATCACAAACATGGCATGTAAATTACTGGGATTTCTCAAACATAGGATGAAAAAATATTAATACAACACACACACACACGAAAGCCATACATAACTGTCTTAAAGAATTAAGAAAAGTCATTGTGGACATTTGAATGTAACATGAGAAAGGCAGTTAAAGGCTGCATATCTGAAACAGACAAAAAAAATATTACTTCTATGTTTCTTTTCTGTAAAGTTTTGTGCACAAAAATGTTATTGTGATAAATACAATACACATTTTCCGTGTTATCTAGAACTGAAACAAAAAGGTAGCTTAGTTAGTATGCAAAATAATTTGAGGACTGCAGATTGATTTTCTTCTGTTACAAAATAGTGTTCAAGGCCTTGTGAAATATATTTAGTCTCAGTACCAAAAAAAAAAACAGAGCAAGATATAACTAAAAAGTAGAGGAGGACTGTCTGATGCAGGGACTCCAAATCTAGTATAAGTAGCTTAAAGGAACATTGTATTCTTAATTTGTTAATGTGTACTATAGTCATATACTGTTTTTCCCATATAATTTTTAGGAGGGGCTTACAACTGTGCATTGCACCGCTGCAATGTACAGTTGTAAGCCCCTCCATCTAAACACATGCCATGGGACATGTATTTTACTTAGTTCCTTGTAAAATACTTTCCAAACTTAATTCATTTAGTGATAGCTTAAAGAACTAAAGTCATAAACAATGGTGCAAAATAATGTGGCACTGTCCCTAACACCATAAAGCAAAATGGACATTTACCCCAGGTAGTGGGCCGATCCAGAGCCTGACTTTGGGACAGACACTCACGCTAATAAACATATCCATATGTATAGACACAATTACATGTCCAGACACACACACACACACACACTAACATTTCCAAAACCATACATGCACTAACATAACCACATATGCACTAACATAACCACATATGCACTAACATACTCAGATTCACACGCTAACACGAGACAATACATGCCTGTAAACATTCACAAAAATATACACACTAACATACCAACACACTGACATACCAACAAACATACACATAAGCTCACTTATGGATGAAATCATGCATATAGTTTATTAAACAAATCAAAATATGTACTATTATATATATATATATATATATATATATATATACATATATATATATATATATATATATATATATATATATATACACACATATATATATAAAAATCAGCAATGAAAGAGGAGCGAAAAAGATTATACTTACGTCCCTTCCTTCACTGGGAGACCCTGAAAGCTATGTGCAGCTTCACAGTGCGAGACGGGTTGCAGGGCTAATGCCAAGCTCCATAGACTAGTCCATGGCAGAGTCTCGTCATTGCTGGAAGGGGCACATTTTTATACCACTTGGTAATACATAAACGTGATCATGCTCATTAACTATTATTTATAAATTCTGTGGTTAATTAAAAAACAGGATTCTCATGCTGTACTCCCTATCATGTCACTCTGGGTCCTCAAACTCCCAGCATTCCTGGTTCAAGGACATAGTCAACTGTGTTCAGCAAAATCAGAACATTTCACATAACATCATCTTAACTAAGAGTTCCTGTTATTCTTTATACAGAGAATAGCCAAAAACAACATATTAACCTTTACACCAACATGCTTTCACCACACTATTAACCCTTTCGCATCACAATTCTCTTACAGGTCCTACAACTACCATGGGGTCAAGCAAGGCGACATCACCTTGCTCAACCCCGCGTCCTTCTTGAAATAAGGGAGATAAAGAAGTAAGTCTGAAAATAGATACTTACATTTTTATCCCTACCTGTGAAGCATGCATACATCTTTTGTGGGGAGAGTGCAGTTGTCCTGTTCCCCCGCAGATTTGCAAATACCAATGTACCATTTTTTTGGGTCTGATCAAAGAAAGCACTCCTATGTACAATTAGGTTTGTACCTAGTTTCAGCTGATGTCCCAATGGTAACCTTTGTTTAAAGAGTCTTTTTTGGCTGTATATACAAAAAAATCAGAACTGTGCATAATTGTTCTTTATGTTGTCATAGCTTGACTGCTTTCAGTTATAACACTATAACATAATAGGCTGCAGGTACCACAGAATTTTAGATTATTAGTGGCACAATTCACACCATTCTTGGCTGTTATATAGCTATGCATAGGTATAATCCAAACAATCAATTCCTAAAATATTCTCAGCCTTGATAAACACTTTTTTTTACATCATTCCACCTGCACAGTACCAAAGACACAGTAACAACATGAAGCAAATTGTATTCCCAAGCAGCTATTTAAGAGTCAGCAAAATCACTGTTCGTTTTCCTCAAAACGCCTTAGAGATTGCCACAGAGGTATGTAACATGCTTATTTAAAATAAATTCCTTTCCTAGAAATGAAGCCACAAATAAGCCCACTGTAAAACCACACACATCGCCTCTTCACCAACCATGGCATTGTGCCAGTACTGTAGTTAAAGAGTGTTTACTATTATTAGCAGAGACAAGCATGCCCTTGATCACAGTAGAATGCTGCTATCAACAAAATTCATCGACATAAATTAGTCAAATACAAGCTGTTTATTGCATTTTCTGTTCATTAAATTATTATTTTTACAATTCTTGAAATAAATTAGTTTCATTTTGTTTAGTTTTTTAAGGCAATTTAAATTGTCATGTGCATATTTCCAAAAGTTGTGGCTCTGCAAGTAACTCATTCCACTATACATTAAATATGCAGAATATGTTTCCCAATATTTTTTCATAAAGACCGTTAGTGAAAAGTAAATATTTTTTTTGGAAATAAATTTATCTACTAGAGGCAGACTATATACATTCATATCTGAAACAATATGACAGTTTACATCTTTTTAAATCAAATTTTGTGTAATCATTCTAAAATACATCATTTTATGTTGTCTACTATTTTCTGGGGTTGCACGGCCATCGATGTCCTCCAAAAGATAATAAGTCTAATCTGTAAAAGACTTTGGATTGCAGACAGTATGTGGTACTTTTCTTGCAGTAGATGGTTTAGCACAAATACAAAACTTGATACTTCTTATTTAATCTTACAGATGAATTTTAACTAAAATGTTCATCTTTTTCTCTCATCGCCATGGGACTTGTCAGTCATCTTACCCATCCTTTATAGTTCTATACACTAAAATATAGCTGTGAGCAGCAATGCAGGTGGCCAGATCCCTAGTGAATATGAGTTTTGCTAGGGGAGGCAAGCGTTAGAGAGGTTAAGATGAGAATTACAGATAGAAAGAAGATTTATGTGAGGTCACGAAGCCCACTGCAGAATTGTAGCATTGGTGTAAATTTGAAGAGTTTTGGTGCATCTGTTTAAGATATAGAGAATGCTGAAAAATATTGTATAGTGGTTTTAATGGATCCAATATGGCGGCCCAAAAAAAAGTCTGATCTTATTGAACACACTTTATTTGGCCTAATGAGACAATGCAACTGACCAAGTTTTAAAAAGCATTTATATAACCAAAAAGTGCCGCCATTTTGGGTACTAGTGCGCACCATAGAGACGGTGCCACCTACAGGTGGCCTTTGATCCTCAATTTAGTTTGTGGCACCCATAGTTATATAATGGTACTTTTAGTTGCTTCTGACACTTCTAATGGCATTTTAATGATCAAGTGTTGTGACAGATGCTATAGTCAAGTGTGCATTTGTCACGCTGTGCAATTGCAATTTTGGCAATGGTTGACATCCATACAAGGTAATGTGTGCAAAATGCTGATGTGTTCTGAGCAACAGTTTAAGAGTAGTAGATCGAAAATAGAGAATGTTACAAGTTGGGGGAGACTGAGCAACTTTTCTTGAACAAACCTGAAAAAGGGTCAAGGCCTAAGAGCTCACAGCAAGTATTAGGTGTGTGAGTTGAGTGGTTGAGGAGAAGATTGTTGAGTGAAGTGAAAAATTAACAACTAAAAAACCTATTGGAGACCATGTGACCTAGGAGGTCAAGATCGCTGCTGCAGAAGGTCATTATAGAGACTGAAAAAGACAGGAATTTCAGGATTTTTGGTGCAGTGGGTTCTGATTTCTAGCGATTAAAGTGAAAATGCAATATTTGCATTGAAATCAAATGGTGGGCAAAAGGTCAACATGGCTAGGCTGAAAATCATGTGACTGATTGACTTGCCATTAACCGATATGAGCAAGATAGTTTTGTTAAACAAAATAAGACAAGGGTCATGGTGTAAAGCTACTGTGGAAGTTTCAGATCTTTAACTCTGGTGGTTGCAGAGAAGATTGTTTAAGTAGGTGAAAAATTAATGATTAAAAAACTTTGGGGCCCCAGACCATGTGATCTAGGGGCACAAGATTGTATGAGCAGATGCTGACTATAGAGTTCTAGCATTGGTGAAAATGTGAAGTGTTTTGGAGCAGAGGTTCAATAGTTCAATTGCAGTTCAAAGAAAAATAATAAAAATCCAAGCAATAACAAAGGGTTGTCCAAGCGACTACATGGCCACCTAATAAACCACTGTATTGGTGTTTGCATACTAAATTAAGCAATATAAATATATTAGAAACACAGCTTATGATCATTGCATTGGAATAACTACCTGTAAGTCCTGGATCAATGTGATTATTCCTCCTCATTCTCTCTCCTACTTCTAAGTTACTGGTATGCTGTTAAGGGTGGTTTGAGGAGCATTTCTAAGGGCGGATGAGGAGAAAGGATATAATGTCAAGACAGGGTGTTGATTTGATAATTTGATATTAAATGTCAGGTCTCGTGGTTGTGGTAAATCAGCTTTCACCGAAAAAAGAGGAATAACCGAAATAGAGAGAGCATTATGCAGATCCTGAGAGTACAAAATTAAGACCACCTGGCCCACTGTTATACACATATGGTGGGTTTCTAGCACATGTATAGTGCTAATTTGAATCTGTTACCACAATTACATTGTTCCATTAATGATATATAACTGTAAAATGAAGGTTTTAGGACACTGTTAATGTCAAACTAGTTCCTTGCAATCAAGACATAAGTGGCTTTGTGCCGCTTGCAGAGGAAAACATCTTATATTTTGGTGTAAACAAATGTTTTATGGTTCTGCCCATCATGCATTGTGTATAATGATGATGTATATAGCTCCATTCTTTTACTGCGATGAAAGCTAGAAATGTATTGCCTCACAGAAAACTGTTCTGGATTCTAGCTATTTGCCATTTCCAAGCTATAATACATAGTCGCTAGTAAAACAATATACTCCATGCTTGGGTTAGCATCAGGTCAATAACTCTATTGAGATTTGTTTGTTTTTTCCCAAATAAATAGAACAAAGTGTAACGCGTTCTAAAAATTCAATACTATTAGTGATAACAAAAAATAAAAAATAAGGTTTTATGCGTGATAACAAGTTCACAATAATCATTCCTACAGAAATAATATGTATAAACTATAATTTGCTACTTTGGCCAATAAGTGACTACAGCTCTTGGAATGTACCCCATTGTTTTAAAAGGTTGAGGTTTTTTTTTAAGAATACTGTATTTTAGTGAAAGGGATGCACCCGCCACCATATGCACATTAATGCAAATTATATCTAAAAGGTCCCGTTAAATTTCCATTGTGTCCCTTCACAGATTATTCCCATAGGCATTTCCCTCTCTCCTCTTCCTTCAGCTATTTCTTGGGCAGATGTGTTTGGCTAAACATTATCTACTCGCACTACCACTGGCTCAACAAATGCTCTGGACAGGGGTCTATTCAGTCCTAATTTAAATGGGAGCATTTTCTTGCCCCCTAACGGGTAACAAGGATCTAATGAGGAGCGCCAACCTCTATCCATTTAGACATTTTCAATATGAGGTTACAGTCTTGCATAGGCAAAGCAATGGTGAAGCGGCACAACGCTGGCCGTAGATGGGTCTAAGCCAAGGCTGCGTTGGTGGAAAAGTTCCCCTGGTCAGTACTGAATTGAACAACAAACAAAACAGGACTTGGGGAAGCATGTCCTGATGGGAGCCTATGGAATTAATGGAACTAGGACTTATTGAAGGTGTTCAAAAAACTCTGGTCTAAGGCTTGGCATCTAGCACAATGTTATGTCAAGATTGTGGGTTGGGGCTATAGGCCTAAGAAGCCATGCACATTAAAGTAACCACATTAATATGGACTTCCTCAGTGGAACAGTTACCCGTCACTTAAGTACTACCTTTTAATAAATATGTGTCACTTATAGTGCGGTAATACTCAATTCCATCACACAACCAGACTACCAGATTATACTTTTTTTTTTGCAGATTATATGAAAAAATTGGAGATTACAGTCATGTGAAAAAGAAAATACACCCTCTTTGAATTTAACAATTGTCTGTTCCTTAGCAAGTATTTACCCCTTAATGACAATTGACGGTCCAGGCACATCACCTGAAAACAAAGTGTTAATGACAATTGGCGTGCCAGGACCATTTTAACTTCAAACGGGTGCAGAAAGTGAGCTACGTTTGCTTTCTGCATCCAAAGGGTGTTACTGTAATGCCTCAACATCGAGGCATTCAGCAACACCGCGATCAGTATCACAGGCCTCCTAAACATCAATGGTGTTCTTGAAATACCTCAATAGCCACTGCGAGTGATGTTGCCACTCGCAAGATGGCGGAACGTCCTGTAAAGTTTAAACAAGTTTCCCAGAGGGTCTCTCCAGACCCTCCTGAGAACTCTGGCTCCCCTTGCAGGATTGAATACAGGTTCTTCATTGAACCAGGCAAGTCAATGGAGCCCAGCTTTCTAATCACAATGTGATTAGTAAAAAAATAATAATAATAATAAGAAGAAGAAGAAGAAGAAAAAAAATAATATATATATATATATATATTTTTTTTTTTTAAGCAAGTCCTAAAATTAACGCTTTAGCTTTAAACAATTTTCACATGGAAAGAGTTAAAATACTGTTAAATGTCATTGGGGTGTTTACTTTTAAAAAAAATGTATGATTTGACAGGGTAAATTGAATTGGCTAGGTTCAACAATGTCCCAATTAACACAGGGGGAAGGATGACCACACATCTAATTTCCAATTTGAAAAATGCACACGTCCTAAATGTAGCCTTTTAGCCCCCAAAAACCCAACAAACCCATGCATGTGTACTCAGGAGCTGTTGCTGAACACATATTGGGGTGTTGTGTGACAGTGTATACCAGGAGCTGTAAATTCATACCTTAAGTACGTGTATGGGGAAAAATGCACACACAAAAAAATACTACTGCAAACTTTGAAAAAATGCTGGTGATAAAATGTATGCATGCAAAGAGTTAAAATACCAGTATTTGAAATACCCTGGGGTGTCTCATTTTTAAAAATATATGGTTTTATAGGGCACACTGAAATGGCCAAGCTCAAAGATGTACCAAATAGGGCATGGGCAGTGGTTCACCAAATGTCAAAGTTCAACATTGAAAAATGTGTATGCCCCAAATGTGGCCCTTTTGCCCCCAAACAGCCTAGTTTTCAAAGATACCCGAAATAGCACATGGGGGAAGAATTGCCAGATTTGGAAAAATAGTTTTGAAATAGCAAAACCATAAAAAAAACATTGGGTATTTCTAAACTCAGGACAAATAGTAGAATCCATTTAGAAGTTTTTTCATTAGTTTTTATAGACAAGTAAAAGATTTTTCAAGTAAAAGTTAGAAAAAGCCCCTTTTTTCACCATATTTTATACTTTTTTTTATAGTAAATAATATGGTACAATTAAAACAATGACATCTAAAGAAAGCCCTTCTTGTCCTGAAAAAAAACAATATATAACTTGTGTGGATTCAGTAAAACAGCTAAACATGAGCAGTGCAGAAATGTTAAAACGAAGGGTACAAAAAATTAAATTGGCCATTGTCACGAAGGGGTTAAAATTAGGTAAATACAACCTCAGATAAACAACAACACATGGCATTTTACAATGTGTCATGATTTATTCAACAGAAATAAAGCCAAAATGGAGAATCCATGTGAAAAACTAAGTACACCTTTACTGCATCCATAGGAATAAAGATGGTAAGTAGAAGACAGGTACTGCTAAGCAAATAAACTTGATTAATTTATCATCAGCAATTGTGACCACCAAAGTTTTAGCACTTTGCTGGTCTGGACCATTCGCATGTGTGTTAACACAATGCCACGGAAGGAAGACATCAGCAGATGCGATTGTTGGTGCCCATCAATCTGGGAATGGTTATTTTCAAACAATTTAAAGTCCATCATCCTGCAGTGAGAAAGATTATTCAAAAGTGGAAAACATTCAAGACAGTTGCCAGTCTTCCCATGAGTAGATGTCCCAGAAAATTCACCCCAAGGTCAGACCTTGAAATGCTCAGAAAAATTGCAAACCCCCCCCCCAAGAGTTACATCTCAGACTCTACAGGCCTCAGTTAGCATGTTAAATGTTAAAATTCAGGAACTGAAAAGAAAAAGACAAGTATGTTTTGTTTGGACAAAGCCTCTTCTCTCTAAAAGGAACACGGCAGCATGGCTTAAGTTTGCAAAGTTGCATCTGAACAAACCACAATACTTCTGGAACAATGTCCTTTGGACATATGAGACCAAAGTGGCGATGTTTGGTCTTACTGCACAGCGCCACGTTTAGTGAAAACCAAACACTGCATATCAGCACAAACACCTCATACGAACTGTCAAGCACAGTGGTGGAGTGGTGATGATTTGTTTTTTTTTTTTACAGGCACCAGACCTGGGAACTTTGCAGTCGTTAAGTCGACCATGAGCTCCTCTATATACCAAAGTATTCTAGAGTAAAATGTGAGGCCATCTGTCCGACAGCTAAAGCTTGGCCAAAATTGTGTCATACAACAGGACCATGATCTCAAGCACACCAGCAAATCACATAAGCAAAACAGAATGACGGAAAAAGAAAATAATCTGGGTGTTACAATTGCTCAGTCAAAGTCCAGATCTCAACCCAATTGAAATGATGTGGCAGGTCCTTATGAGAGATGAGCATCAACAAATGCCCGCAAATCTCAATTAACTTATCATTTATCCATTTATATAGATCATGTTCTGAAGCTCTGTACAATGGTCAGTGACACTGGTCTGGTGTATATAAAAAGAAGCAGAGGAGGCTACCTACAATTTGAATAAACATATACTTTAAAAATAAGATGTCATTAGATGTAGGGATGGTGCTGATTTTTTTTTCCTTGCCCCTCTCTGTTTAAAATATGCCTTTTGTGATATTTCATACCATTTAGTCACATCCACAGACTGCAATACCTAGCAAGAATGTGGTTGTATTTTGCTCCTAATGCGCATGTTTTTTTATGGTTTCTATTTCACTCTTCATGACATTTGACTTGAGATGACATCATCACAAGAATGATGACATTATTTGTAAGTGATTTAAGACTTCCTCATGCTTACCATTATACTTGCTATGGGACCTGCTATTGATGTTAATAACAAAAAAAAATACTTTGAATTTATTACAATTAATTCATGGGATTACAGCTTGCCAAAGAAGCCTATTTCAATAAACTACCAGGTCATAGCAGAATCATATTATAACTACATTCATATAAAGCACAATTTTGATAAATGTATCCACGCAATTCCAGAAGAAAACTTCTTATTCATGTGTTAAAGTTAATTTGCACCAACTTGCATCCAAATAATTAGCCATGATTAATACTATTAAGTAAAATATGTGGTGAAGAACAAGTTACCTTTTTTGTACCATCTATTGACTGCAGATTGAGAAAAAATTTGGGGCAGTTTTTTTTTTAGGACAGCAAGGAAAATTGTGTTTGGGAATCTCTTTCCTCTAATAGCTTTTGTGAAATTGTAGTTCTAAGATACTGCTTCTGGTCATAGCGGTTTTTCATAATGAATAATGGACAGCTGAACAGTCTTGAATCTGTAATTTAATACCAACTGCCTTTCATAAAAGACATCCAAATTTTCTACAAATCTAAATTCAATTACCTGAGCAGGACCTTATCTGTGACTATACAAGTGTTTTGTTAATACCGGGGAAACTGCAAACTGCAGGAAATCCATGTCACCTTTCATATATTTTCATCCAGCAGGGAGGACTTGAAATATAAGGACTGACAAAGATTTAAAAGTTCCCACATAAAGATTCTTTAGCCTATCTTACTCTGCATGCAAGTAAGTAGCAGGAGAGAGAGGTGAGAATATAGAGGCTCAATTGGTTATGGAAATGGTCGTAATAAAGTGGTATCTCAGAGCATAACAAGAGGCAAAGTGAATTATTTAAATGGCAAATAGACGTGCATTCAGTTTTGTATTAACTTTATTTTTAACGAAAATTGCATGTTTCGTGCAGTCATACGAATCAACGAAAACGAGGGCGATCTCCAATCGTTAGATTTGTTGCCATGTGTAGCCACCATTACAAGCCATTTTGGCGCTCCTTGATGAGGTAAAGTGGGAGGGATTGTGTGTGGAAGTGGACATATCAATAACTGATAGGTTAACTGAAGGTAGAAGTAGACAAAAATTTGGAATGGTCTTATTGATTGTTATGGCTGGAGGGACATGCTGGCACCATTTAACTTGTCAGTAGCTGCAGTTACAGACTGATGGGAGGTGGAGTGTGAGACAGTGACAGTGAAAGCTTAACAGAGGCTGCATTTGATGCTCATTACTCATATGCAATACTGCAAGTTAATTGATAGTTTTTTTAGTGCAGAAAATGTACTGTTGTGGGGTGGAGTGGAGAAGCTGTACTGACTACTGTAGTCTATGACAGGGACTGCAGCAGAGGTTTCCCCCCTATTCTTGAGTAGAGTTTAGTTGCTTAACACAGTTGCCTATTTATGCTACCAGCCAAACCTCTGATTTGAGGTCAAGTCATTTTTTTATTATCGTTCTATCATATCATCCATTATTCTTCATTGATAAATAAACATTGGTGACAAAACCAGGCATTATAATATACAATATTGGAGAAATTCAGTCTTGCTCCATGGAGCTGCATGTGCCTAGCATGCGCCACCTTCTGCCTGCCCAGGCTCAGTACTCTACTACTACAGCAGCTGTTGCACCTCTTTGACCGTCCTTACTCTGGGGAATTGTTTTTTACAAAAATTCTATAATATTGGAGAAACCCAGTCCGGCCCCATAGGGCTGCATGTGTAATGGTATGATGAGGCAGGACCCCAGATGGCGGAGGTAGCCAGGCCAAACAGGAACCAGAAAGTCAGAGAACCAACCGGGTCAGACAGGTAATCAGGATAAGCCGAATCAGAATCCAGAGACGAGGTCAACAAGCCGAATCAATACCAGACGAGCAGGAATCAGGAGCCGAATCAGGAGACAGGAACGAGGTCAACAAGCCAAGTCAAACCGGAGCAGTAGTCACAATCAATGCACAAGCAAATAGCAAAATACACCAACCAAGGGTGAACCAGAAGAGGAAGTCCAGGTTTAAATAGGGACAGGTGGAGGTGTGTCTAGCATTAAGGAGGTCACCTGAGGTTATAAGTACACGTTACGTATGTAACGTGTAATATTACTTTTTGGCCACACGGTGGCGCTGTGCTACCTGTTTGCCGCGTGGTCGGCCACGCGGTGAAGACGCCGACCGGGTAGCGGTGGTACTAGCTGCCCGGGAAGCCGGTCGAGGAGGCAGCGTCGCGGGAGCGGCCACGGCGCGGGACCGGAGAGGCAGGTAAGTCCTTACAGTACCCCCCCCTTGAGAACCGCCCGAAGGGCGACCAGGACCCCTGCCAGGCCTCCCGGGGTATTTGGAATGGAAGAGACGAACCAGCCGAGGCGCGCGGACTTCAGAGGCGGGCACCCAAGATCTTTCTTCAGGTCCATAACCCTTCCAGTGAACCAGATATTGCAGAGCACCCCGGAAGATGCGGGAATCGAGGATGGAACGGATCTCGTAGTTCTCCGAGGAGGTGACCGAAACGGGACCAGGACTGGCCAGAGGACGAGTAAAACGGGAGAACAACACTGGCTTCAGGAGGGAGACATGAAACGTGCGAGGAATACGAAGGTTACGTGGCAGGTTCAGTTCATATGTGACAGGGTTAATACGGCGTAGGATGGAGTATGGTCCAATAAAGCACGGTGCTAGTTTTTGCGAAGGACAGCGAAGGCGTATGTGACGGGTAGAGAGCCACACCTTGTCTCCAGGCATATAGGAAGGGGCAGGTAACCTTTTACGGTCATAATACTTCTTTTGTGTCTGAGAAGCAGCTATGGACGCAGAGCGGACAGAGGACCAAACAGAAGACAGGTGTTTTAGGTGTGCGTCCAAAGCAGGTACCCCTACCTCTGGGGTGTCTGTAGGCAAAACAACCGGGTGGAAACCGTAGACACAATAAAAGGGAGTGTGTTGGGTGGAGCCTTGCACGGAGTTATTGAGGGCGAACTCCGCAAGTGGGAGGAGGTCAGCCCAGTCGTTCTGGTTGTCGTTAACAAAAGCTCGTAGATATTGTTCAAGGCGCTGATTAGAACGTTCCGCTGCCCCGTTGGTTTGGGGGTGATAAGCCGTGGAAAAGGACAGGGTGATACCTATGGCTTTACAGAAGGACCTCCAGAACCGGGAGATGAACTGGACTCCACGGTCAGATACGATATCCTGGGGAATTCCGTGGAGTCTAACAACTTCTCTCATGAAGATATCCGCGAGTTCTCTGGCCGAGGGAAGTTTAACTAGCGGAACAAAATGAACCATCCTGGAAAAGCGGTCCACGATGGTGAGTATGGTGGTGTAGCGGCGGGATAGAGGAAGTTCCACTATGAAGTCCATGGCAATATGGGTCCAGGGACGACAAGGCACCGGAAGGGGCCGTAGGTGACCAGCTGGAGGAGTCCTGGGGGTCTTGGTAGTGGCACATATGCGGCAGGATCTGAGGTAATCAGCCACGTCTTGTCTCCAGGAGGGCCACCAAAAACGGAGGCCTAGGGCCTGGCAGGTGCGTCGAAGACCAAGGTGGCCAGAAAACTTTGTGGAATGGTGTAACTGAAGTATCCTTTCACGGTACACAGGAGGCACAAACAGTTTGTCAGGTGGGGTATGGGCTGGAGCAGATGGTTGGCTGGCTTGAATGCGTTGTAGGAGGGGAGAAGCAACGGCTAGAGATACAGCGGAGATAATACGGTTAGCTGGGACGATGGGTTCCGGGTCTGGTTTCTCCTCTGTGGCTGTGCAGAACATACGGGATAAAGCGTCGGCCTTGGTATTTTTAGACCCCGGGCGATAGGAAATAACATAATTAAAACGGGATAAGAAGAGAGTCCATCGTGCTTGTCTGGGGGTTAAACGTTTGGCATCAGCAATATACTGGAGGTTCTTGTGGTCGAGGCCATTGCAGAATGGCATGCAGCTTGTCTGGATCCATTTCGAACCCTGTATCGCTAATGACATAACCAAGGAAGGGTACGCGGGAAACTTCAAATACGCATTTCTCCAATTTAGCGTATAAACGGTTTTCACGAAGGCATGCCAGGACCTTTTTAACGTGTATCCGATGTGAAATAGGGTCCGGCGAGTGGATAAGTATGTCATCAAGGTAGATGACAACGAATTGATGAAGATAGTCCCGGAAACAGTCATTAACGAATTCCTGAAATACTGCTGGGGCGTTACAGAGCCCAAATGGCATTACTGTATACTCGTAATGGCCAGAGCGGGTATTAAAAGCTGTCTTCCACTCATCGTTCTGACGGATACGAATGAGGTTGTAAGCACCACGTAAGTCCAATTTAGTGAACACCTTTGATCCCTTCAGGCGGTCGAACAACTCGGTAATGAGTGGCAAGGGGTATGTGTTTTTAATGGTGATTCGATTGAGGCCCCGATAATCTATGCACGGGCGTAGACCGCCATCTTTTTTAGACACAAAAAAGAAGCCTGCACCGGCGGGAGAAGCAGAGCGGCGGATAAAGCCCTTTTGGAGGTTTTCTTGGACATAGGCCTCCATGGCCTCAGTCTCTGCCGGGGATAACGGATACACTCTGCCCCTTGGGGGTACGGTGCCAGGAAGCAGGTCAATAGGGCAATCATAGGGACAGTGAGGAGGCAAGGAGTCGGCCTCTTTCTTATCAAACACGTCAGCATATTCCCGGTATTGCGGAGGCAGGGTGGTGGTATCTAAAGAGGCGATTTTCACTAAGCATGGTTGAGGGAACATGCAGGAGGAGCACCGCCAGGAAGTGATTTCACGGGTAGACCAATCGATGTCAGGGTTATGCAGCTGCAGCCAAGGGTAGCCCAACACTATGGGAGCAGCCGGAGAAGATATTACATGTAGAACCACAGTCTCTTTATGGAGAACCCCTATTTGGAGACGAAGCGGTGTAGTGTCATGGGTCACCGCTGCAGGTAGGAGAGGCCGCCCGTCGATTGCCTCCACAAAAACTGGAGAGGCTTTCTCCTGCAAGGGAATGTTGTGGAGCCTGCAGAAGTCGCGGTCGATAAAGTTTCCGGCGGCCCCAGAGTCAATAAGGGCTGGGGCTAGAATGGTTCTCTCCTGGACAGTGAGAGCAGCAGGCACAAACATACGCGATGTCCGGTCGTGGGGAAAAACAGCAGGAAGGCCTAGAGGAGACTCCCCAATCCTCCTTAGGCCCTGTAGTTTCCCGGCTTCACGGGGCAGGAGCGCACGTAATGACCTTGTTTGCCACAGTACATACAGAGGTCCTGTTGGCGCCGGAGGGTTCTCTCCTCCTCGGAGAGATGTGTGGAGCCGATCTGCATGGGCTCTTCAGGCGGAAGAGAAGCAGAGTCAGAAGCAGCGAGACGTGGCGCAAAACGCACTGGACCCCTTCTTTGGCGATCTCGCTGTACCTGGCGTTCCCGGAGGCGTAGATCAATGTGGCCAATGTAGGCGATGAGTTCTTCCAAGTCCGTGGGCAGGTCTCGGGCTGCTACTTCATCTTTCAGGCGGTCAGTCAGGCCATTAGTGAAGGCAGCAACCAAGGCGTCGTTGTTCCATGCCACTTCTGCAGCCAGGGTACGGAATTCAATGGCATAGTCCGATAAACTGCGTGTACCCTGACGCAATGAGAAGAGACTTGACGAGGCAATATGGCCGCGACCTGGCCTGTCAAACACTTGACGGAAAGTGGTTACAAAGTCATTATAATTGTTGACCACTGGAGAGTTGCGTTCCCAAAGAGGAGTTGCCCAGGCCAGAGCCCTGTCAGTGAGTAGGGCGATAACATACCCCACACGGGCTCTGTCGGAAGGAAACAAGTAGGGAGACATCTCGAAGTGAATGGAGCACTGATTGAGGAATCCACGACAGGTAGCAGGATCTCCTCCATATCTGGGAGGAGGAGGTAAACGGAGGGTATGAAGACCTGGGTCAGCAGGCGGTGGAACAGCAACAGGTGCAGCAGCGGGCACAGGAGGAGGACCACGTGCTGGATCAGTCCTCGCCAGGAGGGTTTGCAAAGCCTGAGCAAACTGGTCCATGCGATGATCCAGACTTTCAATACGGGCTTCACAGGTAGACATCTTCTGGCCAATCTCCGCGGGGTCCATGGTGACCCTTGGTACTGTAATGGTATGATGAGGCAGGACCCCAGATGGCGGAGGTAGCCAGGCCAAACAGGAACCAGAAAGTCAGAGAACCAACCGGGTCAGACAGGTAATCAGGATAAGCCGAATCAGAATCCAGAGACGAGGTCAACAAGCTGAATCAATACCAGACGAGCAGGAATCAGGAGCCGAATCAGGAGACAGGAACGAGGTCAACAAGCCAAGTCAAACCGGAGCAGTAGTCACAATCAATGCACAAGCAAATAGCAAAATACACCAACCAAGGGTGAACCAGAAGAGGAAGTCCAGGTTTAAATAGGGACAGGTGGAGGTGTGTCTAGCATTAAGGAGGTCACCTGAGGTTATAAGTACACGTTACGTATGTAACGTGTAATATTACTTTTTGGCCACACGGTGGCGCTGTGCTACCTGTTTGCCGCGTGGTCGGCCACGCGGTGAAGACGCCGACCGGGTAGCGGTGGTACTAGCTGCCCGGGAAGCCGGTCGAGGAGGCAGCGTCGCGGGAGCGGCCACGGCGCGGGACCGGAGAGGCAGGTAAGTCCTTACAGTATGTCTGTTTGAAGAGGCCCAGTACTCTACTACTACTACTACTGCTGCTGCTAAATGGCCATTAAACATAATGTGTTGCCTGAAAATGAACGTGAAACAAAACTTTAGTCCAAAGCTTTAGGGCTTGCTGTGCACATGTCTAATGGCAAACATCTATAACTGTCTACAATATCAAGGGGTACACTTCAACACATTTTCATGAATAAAAAATTGATGAATAAAGAATGGTACCAACACATCCTTCAAGAGTAACGTCTCCCAACCATCCAAGAACAGTTTGGTGATGAACAATGCCTTTTTCCAGCATGATGGAGTACCTTGCCGTAAGGGAAAAATGATAACTAAGTGGCTTGAGGAGCAAAACATCAACATTTTGGCTCCATGGCCAGGAAACTCCCCAGACCTTAATCCAATTGAGAACTTGTGGCCAATCCTCAAGAGGCGGGTGGACAAACAAAAACCCACATATTCTGACAAACTCCAAGCGTTGATTATGCAAGAATGGGCTGCCATCAGTCAGTGGCTCAAAAGTTAACTGACAGCATGCCAGGGTGGATTGCGGAGGTCTTGAAAAAGAAGGGTCAACACTGCAAATATTGACTCTTTACATAAACGAAATGTAGTTGTCAACAAAAGCCTTTGACACGTGTGAAATGCTTGTAATTATACTTCAGTATACCATAGTAACATCTGACAAAAATTTCTAAGAACACTGAACAATATATAAAGAACAAATAGATTCTAAAATTTCTTTAGAAAAATAATGAAAATGTTTTAAAAACAAACATTGTTTCTAATATTTTACTATGAAAATGTGAAAATGGTCCCCAAACCAAAATTCCACAAAATACACCGATCAGCCATAACATTATGACCACTGACAGTTGAAGTGAGTAAGCAAATTTTAGTTTGCTTGTACTGTACCTAAGAAGCCCCCAAAAATATATATCCTTCAAACACCAGCACTATGTAGCTTGGAAAAAAAGACATTCTATGGTTAAGTGTGCAAACAACATGCTACAAAGCAATCATTTAGCACAAACCATTTGCTATTTCACAGTAACTCATTCCTGTAGCTAATGTTAAATACTTTGCAAGTGGCGCTGTTATACCTGCATAACGAAGGTCCTCTTTTCAGAGTTCTGTGACAGAAATCATAGGAAGCAATTAGATTACAGACAACAATGCACAGACAGGATGAACTAATCTGCAGTAATTCTAATTGGCAGTGTTCTGAACTATGTTGTTCAGCATCACTGCCCATGGTAAAGTAGCTTGCATCAATGTCTGTAAGCAGCTCATGATACGAGCACAAAAGAAGACTAGTGAGTTACATTATTAAAATACGTTTGGTGTACAATGTCCTCTCCATCTTAATCCAGGCCTTTCAATAGGATTTCATTTGGTCTAATGGCTGTTGCTTTAATAAAACTTGATTAAGTAGATTGATTGCAATTTGGAGCTTTTGTGTTAAGGGTTACAAATGAATAACAGCGACATAAATATATTTAATGTCTTGTCTTCACTACTACATCAAACAGACTTGTGATTATACAGACGCAGTACTAGACAATAAAGAATTAATTCTTTTCTAGAAGATTTTTTTTATAAACAGAAGAAATGGAATTAAATATACAGATTTTGATTCATTCAATAATGCCTTAGTAAAATTATGTCTAATTAACATGAGTGTTTCAAGCTATTTCCATAGCAGTAAAGTTTCACAATGGTTTGCAAAATAATGTAAGATCTTGCGAAACTTGGGCAGAAGATACCATGTAAAACTGTAGTTCAGTGTCTGCCAGTGCACTGTAACAATAATGAGATGCACAATACTAACCCTATATGCAAAATATTCTTTAAAATGTATTACAGCATTAAACTTACAGGTTATAAAAATAATGTCAGTAAAAGATTTCTGGCAAAGCAGTTTATGAGGTGAGAGATCTTAGGTCTAGACATAATGGAATAATTTGTATCAACAACAAAATCCCTATTATTTTTTGTACTACTTCTTCATTTGGTTCAATATGGTTACTGTTACTACTGTTAGTTTTGTTTGTTTGCCTTTTTTTTTGGTCTACATGTACTTTGTTGAAATATTGATACCCAATTATGTGATTAAACTGGACCTCACTATATGATGTACTTTGTACCACCTTGTCAGATAAATTATACTGTTTCAGCTTTATGGTTATGCTAAATATATCACCTGTGGCAGCTGCAACCCTGGGCGACCGAGTGCCAGTGTATTTATTAAATAAAAGGCAGGATATGATTAGGGAGATTAACCCTTAATATCCATGTATTTTAGACTTTTGAATTACTACATGTCCTTTTCATGTAAACTACCGGTACTTTCTTTTTTGCCTTCTGTTCTGGTTCGATAAACATGGCTTTTTGTATTCCTTCCCTCAGCTTCCAGTTGAATTCTTATATGCAGAATTAAGATACTTAAGGCATTTATTGATAATTGATTTATACTTACTGGTGAGTTACTTTGATGGTAGCTTCTTTGATGTTACCTCCAACTGAATGTTCAACATACAATATTTCACTTTTAAGTATAAGAGAGTACATTCTACAGTGCCATTTAAACAAGTATTAATGTTGAAACGGAGCACAAGCATAAACATACTAGAAGGAAGAAAAATTATGTGGTCTTATAAATATCTTTTCTAAGCAGAGTGATCTTTGGAGATTTCAAAAATGTGAAAAGCTTTAACGATTCAAAGGTATATTTAATTGCCTTTACATCTGTACATCAAGGATTTATCTCTGGAAAGGTGATGAAATGACTTGTAATAATTAGAATACCAATGTACATTAGGTCATTTGGGGTTCACAACATAAAAGATCAAACTCTGAACAAAATGAATGGTAGAATTATAATTAAAAGACAAAAATGATTAGTAGAGATCAAGAATAGGCAACCTTTGGTCATCCAGCTGTTGTTGAAAAACTCTCATAGATCCTTGCCCAGGAGAGCATCATGAGAATTAAAGCTCAGTAACACCTTAGCTACCTCTGGTAGTATAAAGTATAAATCTCAATTTAACCTTGCTGTAGAAGAAGGCAAAAATGCCACATTTAAGCAATTTCTAATTGTGCCTCAAAAAAGAAGAAAAAAACTCTGACCTTCCTGGCTCCAAAATAGCAATCTAATTTCTAAATTCAATAGGTTTTGATAGCACCACCTCTATAGGTAGAAAATTCCACATCTTTACTGTTCTTACTGCAAAAAACAGTCCAACATACAATTATGGTGTCAGCCACAGCTTTAGTAACTCACCACTAAAGCCAAAAGGTTCTGGGCACCTAGGGACTTCACAGACCTTGTCTCGTAAAGGCATTGTCAGGATTCGTCCCCAGCCCTGCAAACTGCCAGGCATGGATGCCCCTTTAAGAGGTCTGCCTAGAGTTAATCTCTTCTGCACAGCTTGCTGTTTTGTTTGTGTATCTGGATTTTATGTACCTTTGCCCTCTCCCCCTACATCTGAGGATCTTGGTTCCTCTCTCCTCTCCTCATGTCCCGTTTGACATATTCTCTCTTTGCTTATAGGAGAAGTGCCTGAGCATCTCGGCTCCTCACTCCATCCCCTGCGTTCCTTGCCTTGTTTCCTGTCATTTGTGGCGTCCTGTACCATTTTTGTCTTGTCTTGTTATGTTTAGCATCCGTGTTCTGTGTATTGGTTATGCTATATCAGTGCCTCCTTCACCTAAAGCCTATGTCATTACCACACCTGACCTAACCAGCAGGCTTTATAACCCTGCCTCCCTCACATGAAGCCTATGTCATTAACACACCTAACCTTATCAATAGGCTATATATCCCTGCCTCTCAGTAACAGAGGTGTGAGTTAATTTAGTTACTTTGGAGCTACAGTTCATGTCTGACTCTAGAGCTGTCTCTTGGGTGTACGATTTTGCCTGCCTGTTCCTTTTTGACCTGTACTGCCTATTGGATTTACCCTTTTTTTGCTTGCTCCCCATCCCTGACCCTTTTGGATTCTTACCTGGACTATTCTAACTTTGTACTCCCCAGCAGTCTGTATACTTGATATGCCTCCTACTCTGCTACTTATGGTGAGTTGTATCTGCATTGTTTAATGTACCTATATTCAAACATTCAGCTTTTGTCTCATTTCTGAAGTGTGTGTCTATCACTGTGTGCGTTCTTACACTCCTGCCCCTTGGAATCCAACATCCAGTCAGAGTTGAGGTATGATGAGCCTGACAGGCATTCTCCCACACACCAAATAATCCAGGGAGATGATTTGTTTTAATTGCAACATTGTTGCCTTCACTCCCTGTCAGATTAAGGGTTGGAATATTAACCCTGGCAAGGGCCAGCAGTCATGTCCCTGATAAACCTCCAAGTAGATGAATGAGTGTCCAATAATCTAAACTAGTTTAAGAAATGGAGTAGAAAAAGAACTCTGGCTACATGTACAATCTATATCTCTACAAACCCTATTGCCCCAAATGCTTTATGCAGGGCCGGCCTTTGGGGTGTGCGACCTGTGCGACCGCACAGGGCGCCACACTCCAGGGGGCGCCGCCGCGGGGTCCGCCGCCGCCGCGGGGTCCGCTGCCGCCAGTAGCGTACCTAGCGGGGGGGTGGTCCGCACCGGGTGCCGCTCATCAGGGGGGCACCCGGCACCCCTCCATAGACGGACAGTAATGTCCGCCGCTGGAGGAGCAGGCTCGCAAGGGAGCGGTATCGGAGGTCTTTAACAGCCCTCCGCCTCCCTTGAGTGATTTTAAGCCGGTTCAAGGATCTCCCTTGAACCCGGCTTAAAATCACTCAAGGGAGCCGGAGGGCTGTTAAAGACCTCCGATATCGCTCCCTTGTGATCCGCGCGGCAACAGCTGCTGTGCGCCGGGGTTTGTTGTCAGATCCCGGCGCACAGCACTGAAGCCGCGCCCACCGCTGTCCATGCCCTCTGACCCGGAAGAAGACAGAGAGGACAGAAGAACTGAAGAAGAGGAAAAGAAGCTGTAAGGAGAAAAGAGGAAAGGTAGGAAAGCATTCAGTGAGAGTGGATTGGTGTATGTGTGGATTAGTATGTGTGGATTGGTATATGTGTGCATGAGTATATGTGTGCATGAGTATATGTGTGCATGAGTATATGTGTGCATGAGTATATGTGTGGATTGGTGTATGTGTGGATTGGTATATATGTGTGTGGATTGGTATATATGTGTGTGGATTGGTATATATGTGTGTGGATTGGTATATATGTGTGTGGATTGGTATATATGTGTGGATTGGTATATATGTGTGTGGATTGGTATATATGTGTGTGGATTGGTATATATGTGTGTGGATTGGTATATATGTGTGTGGATTGGTATATATGTGTGTGGATTGGTATATATGTGTGGTTTGGTATATATGTGTGGATTGGTATATGTGTGGATTTGTATATGTTGTGATTTGTATATGTGTGGATTAGTGTACGTGTGGATTTGTATACGTGTGGATTGGTATGTGTGTGGATTGGTATGTGTGTGGATTGGTATATATGTGTGGATTGGTATGTGTGTGGATTGGTATATGTGTGGATTAGTATACGTGTGGATTAGTATACGTGTGGATTAGTATACGTGTGGATTGGTATATATGTGTGGATTGGTATGTGTGTGGATTGGTATACGTGTGGATTGGTATACGTGTGGGTTGGTATACATGTGGATTGGTATACGTGTGGATTGGTATGTGTGTGGATTGGTATGTGTGTGGATTGGTATATGTGTGGATTAGTATATTTGTGGATTGGTAAGTGTGTGAGAGTGATGGGTGTTATGCTGTACCATTTCCAATGTCTTTTTCATGATCTAATTATGCTCTAAAAGTACAGCATAACTCCCATCACTCTATACTGTTCCATACAGTGGCAGAGCTGGGAGGCAGAGGCCATGCACCCCCACCGCAGGACTCCTGAAAGGTAAGTGAACTTCAAAGAGGGAAAGGGTAGATAGTTAGGAGCGGGTAGATAGGGAGAAGGGAGTGAGACAGGGGAAAGGGGGTAGATAGGGAGAAGGGAGTGAGAAGGGGTAGATAGGGCAATCATACTCCTATCATGCCAAGTCTGGGAGTACATCCTGGAATCTGGGTATGCCTGGGCATGATAGGAATGTGATTGCTGTTAATCATATATATATATATATATATATATATATATATATATATATATATATATATATATATATATATATAATATTGTTATTTAATTGTTTTGTCCTATTTTGGTGTGTTACTTACTTTAAATAAAAGTGTTAGATTTCTTTATGGTGTGGGGGGGTCATATTCGGTTTTGGCCAGGTAAATGCTGCACCTTCGGTTTCAGTCCAGAATTAGTTTCGGTGCATCCCTACTACTAAGCCAGACAATGAAGTGGTAGGCCTACACCACATCAATGTTTGGCGTAGTATATAGTGATTGGGGTTTTGTTACAAGTTTTTATTCCTTTCTTTTTTTGGGGATGGGGGGGCGCCAGAGGAGTAGTCCGCACAGGGCGCCAGAACACCTAAGGCCGGCTCTGGCTTTATGCCTTCCACTGAAACCCCCAACCTAGCAGCCTCGGTAGCAGCCCCAATCCTGAATGAATGCAGAGAATAATGCTATGGACACACCTCACACTGAGATAAACAGGATGAGAGAAAATGTATGTGAACCAGATAGGAGCTCTGTTCTCTAGACCAATTAGATGAGAATGATCAAATTAGAGAAACTGGGCAGCAGGCCGAAGCATTTGCATGAATCACAACCTTAGTCCCCCTGCCAACCTTATCAGTTTTGGAAGCCTAATAATTAACAAGACAGACCCCTGGTCAACAAAGACGTCCTGAACCCGGACAGCAGACTCTGGCCCAGCCATAGGAGCTAACGCTTCCCCTATTTGCAAAGCTCCATAGAATGCTATTGAAAATGCCACCCTGAACATCAAAGTTTCCTAGCCATCAAAACACACATCTGAGTGAATGATGCAACAGCAGAAAAGAAACAGGGTGCCTTTGGTCAGGAGACATACCGCTCTTTCCAACCTTTAATCTGATGACAGTTCCTGCCACCCTGCCGATTTAAACATATTTCTACAGTCCACATATCTCCATCCCGTCTGCTATCACCCCACCATAGCTCATATGCCATTCTGTTTTCTTTATACCCCAACACCATTAACCATTCTCAAGTGAAGGCATCCAACTGCTGCCCATGACCTTTTCATCTCTAACCACCTTAGTCTTTTTGCACTCACCGAAACATGGTTGATATCCTCAGACACTACCTCTCCTTCTGCTCTCTCTTACGGTGGCCTTCACTTCAGCCACACTCCCAGACCAGGAGACCAACAAGGAGGTGGTGTTGGCATTTTCCTCTCTCCTCGTTGCACCTTTGAAAGTCTTCCACCTATTCCCTCTCTCTCATTCTCGTCTTTCGAAGTGCACTCTGTCCATCTATTCTACCCGATCGCGTTGCAGTTGTATACCTCCTCACATTTCTTTGATCACTTTGCTGCTTGGCTCCCCCACTTTCTATCCTCCACCATCACTACAATAATCCTAGGGGACTTCAATATACCTATTGATGACCCATCCTCACCTGCAGCTTCCAAACTACTTTCACTCTCCTCCTCTCTCAGACTCACAATGGACTACCTCTCTGATGCACCGTGGCAGTCATCAAATGGATCTAGTGTTCTCCCACCTTTGTTCCCTCTCCCATCTGTCTGTCCGATCACATCCTGCTTACATTTAATCTCGACATACCACACACACCTTCTCTACCCAAGAAACCACTACAAACCTACCGTAACCTCCACAACCTCAACACTCCACAGCTTACAGATACACTACGGCTACTCCTCTCAAGTATATCCTCCTCCTCCTCCTGTCCTGACGTAGCTACAGCTCAGTATAACCATATACTAGCCTCCAGCCCTAGATATGGTTACCCCTGTAACTGTATGCAATCCCCCACGCCGTCCACCATGGCATTCCACACAGACACGCCTCCTTCAAAGGTGTTCACGCACCACTGAGCTTCTATGGAGGAAGTCTCATTCACCTGAAGCCTTCACTCACTACAAACTCTCTTTCCCATAACCCTAAATGTCCATTTCCCACTTTTAACACTCTTCTCTGGACCACAGCACCTCCCTTGCCCTCCAACTTCTCTGCCCAATAGCTTGCCACCTACTTCAAAAACAAATGTGACACCATCAGGGACAACATCCTCCCCCGTAGTGTCAATCATATGGTACCTCAACCTCCCTCCTCACCTCAATCCATTCTCACCTGCTTCAGCCCGGTTACACCCATGGAGGTTTCTGAGGTCCTGTTGTCCTCCCACCTCACCACCTGTCCCCTTGACATCTCCTACCCCCCCTCTCTAATGTCCTTACCCCAACCCACATCTTTAATCTCTCCTTTTCCTATGGTGTATTCCCATTCAAACACGCCATCATCTCCCCCATCCTAAAGAAACCTTCCCTTGATCCCACATCCCTATCAAACTATCGTCCAGTTTCACTTCTCCCACTTGCTTACAAACTTCTGGAATGATTAACTTACAATCAACTAACAAACTTTCTCTCTTCAAACTCTCTACTTGACCCTCTACAATCCGGTTTCCGTCCACAGCATTCAACAGAGACTGCTCTCATTAAAATTACTAATGACCTCCTAAACCAAAAGGACAATTTTCACTGGTTATTCTCTTGGACCTCTCTGCAGCCTTTGACACAGTCAACCACTACCTCCTCCTACAAACCCTCCATGCTCATGGCATCCATGACATGGCTCTTTCATGGCTTAAATCCTACCTCTCTGACCGTATTTTTAGTGTTCCATTCGCTGGAATTTACTCCTCTCCCCTGCCACTATCTATTGGTGTTCCTCAAGGCTCAATTCCTGTGCTATTTTCCATCTACACTTGTTCCCTCGGGCAACTATATATCCTTTGGCTTCCAGTACTACCTATATGCAGATGACACCCTAATCTATATTTCTGCTCCTGAACTTTCCCCCTCTCTTCTAACTCACCTCACCGACTGTCTGGCAGGAATTGCATCATAGATGGTGTCCTGTTACCTAAAGCTTAACATCTCTAAGACCAAACTCATGGTAATCCCGCCTTTTGCTCTGTCCACTTTTCCTGACATCTCTATTACTCTTAACAACTCCACTAACCAACCAACGGACCAGGCTCGCTGCCTTGGTGTCACCCTTGATTCTGCTCTACGCTCGTCTCACGACCTGCGGCTATCTTCTACTGTTGCTACATCTTCCCACTCCCGTATTCAGGATTTCATCTGCGCCGCAACCCTCCTGTGGAATTCCCTTCCCCGTTCCGTCAGACTTTCTACCTCGTACACAACATTCAAAACCTCTCTGAAAACCCACCTGTTTGGGGAAGCGTACAGAATGCCTTCCCAGTACTCTCAACCATCATCATAATCAAGCCATCTGAACAATTAACAGCTTCAACATATCATCTGAACCAGGTCAACTCATACTTTTTAATTTTTATCAAAAAAAAATGGGAATGGAATGGGATCCCTGCCTCCCATAGGGTATTATATTTAACCCCACCTCCAACTAACCAAGAAATGGGCATGAGGTATATATATGCCAATATACCAACCTTTCTTACTAATTAATGATATAAATGATGTAATTTTGCGATGGCGTGGCTGCAGCGGAAGTTGTCTACGCGAATCGCATAGGCGTCTACACGCTGCCCCGGGTACACACCGGGAAATCAGAAGCACCGGTAAGTTGGGGGGGGGTCAGGAGGATCCAGGTCCCCCGCAGACCTATTTGAGGTCTGATTACAAGACGACCCCGATTATAAGACAAGGGGTATTTTTCAGTGCATATATTGAATGCCCACTGCAAGATCAATTAATAAACGCATTAAGCAGAGGTTGGCTTAGGACAGAACACTCCGGTACTTCACTCACTATATTTCTCCTATTTAAAAATTTGCCATTATAGGTTTATATTGCTATTGAATCTACTGCCCATGGAGGTGGTGATTGCAGATATTGTCTAGGCTTGACATTAAATCCTGGCGCTCAGAAGAAGAATCACAGCACAGAATGGGGGTGGTTGCTGGCACTGCACCAAAAAGCATTAAAATGGGTGTTTTGCCTTCATGTGGTTCAATGTCATGAGGAATATCTTGGATAGGTTGAAATTGATTGACTTTATTTCATCCTTGCTAAATGTGTGGCTATGTAAATATTTCATCTTACAATAGCTCTCCTACATATTGTAGTTTACTGTATAAAACCATAACTCTTGAGTCCTACGGTATGCTAGCAGCATTTTAATGATTGATGAAAACAATAATAATTGTAAAAATGTGTGTCCCACCATTTTCTGCAACAATATACTTGTGTGGAAAACAGAACTGCATAGTTTATGGTAATTTGAATTTTATGAAAAATTTGAGTGATGCAAAACAGCTTCAGAGGTTTCAAGAGGGAGGAATTTTGTTGCTTGATGAGAACATAGATCATATGATACAATACCATCTAGAAGACAAGTCATTTCTAAAACCAGAGTATTTTATTATATATATATTATTCATAATGTTGGTATGAGTGTTTTTTGCAAGGTAATAGCAAAAGCAAATTTTCTAAACCTATAAATGTGGCTTTTGAACAAACAGGAGAAGGAGAAACAGGAGAAAGAAAATCAGAGTAAGCTTGTTTGTTGTAGTGAGTAAAGGTATTCAATGATAACCAGCCAGTCAAAATTAGTTTTTGACAAAAATGGTCAATATAGCATAATGTGTTTGTCAATTAACTTTTATAAAGCAATATTTTCCACCCACTTGAATGTATAGGTGATGCATAGGAAGTTGAACCCATTTCAGTCTAAATAATGAAATAGGTATTCATATAGGATCTTCTCCTTTCAAGCATCTACAGTTTAATCAGAATTAATAAAACTGAATCTGCTACCTAAACAAATTTTACAATACCAATGCAGAGCATACAAAGCATACGTTGTGGTGGGATCATAGGCGGCTAGTGGGTTATTCCAATAGGGGTTCACAATATATAAGTTCAGAAAAATTGCAAAATTCATAACAAATCCATTTAAATCTAAATTAGATTAAAATGGATTTTTGATGAATTTTGCAAATTTCTTTTCCTTTTGCGCTTGGGGGTACATGTGCGCATTTACTCCTATGGAGGAGCAACCACCAGACAACCACCAGACAAGCCCAGAGACTTGCTGTTCCCACATCTTGTAGTGCTTCCACCACTGCAAGGGATTCTGAGTAGGTATGTACAAATTAGGTTTACAATGATCACCCTTTTGCCTTAATATATCCACTTTATACATGGTCCCCTTGGAGCAAATGGACAGAGTATTGACAGCAATGTATACGTTCTGCTGGCAAAATTTACAACTTCATTAAAATGTACTGATCAAAAGTTGCCCTCCCAATCATTATCACATAACCATATAGCATTTTAAGCATTGTAATTATACTCCAATAACTAACCCATTTGATATAATGCCACTAACGTTAAACATTTTCTTGATCTCTACGTTTGCTTTCACAATCAATACAATTTTATGTCTTTTAATTGCAGCTATCATTTTCTTGGTCATTGTATTTAACTGGTAACTGGGAACCTCTTTTTTTTATTAAGAAACACTTAACATTACAAATAACCAGTGACAGGTATATGTTCCTAATACTTTCTAGTTTGAACGTATTTGTCATATGTAGCAACTTTTTGTACGGAGACTGAGTAGATAAAAAACAAACATGTAAAAGTGAGAGTTAAAGACTGAGAAGGTATGATAGAAAGCTGAAAAAGGTTACAAGCAGGGCCCTCTTTAACTAATATTGGTTTGTCTAAGACTGTGAGTTCTAGTTTTGTCATACGCTTTGAAAGGATGTATTGTAAGAAACACTGCATAAATTGTTGACACTATATATAAAAAACATATATATATAAAATATATTATTACAAAGTTTGTATTGGGTGGCACACTACGAACATGTGCTTATGTGCTTATCTTTTTATCTTTATGTGGAAGATTGTTTCATATGAAACAGCAGTGGTCTTTACAAACATTATTAGGTTATTCCTGGACATATATATATAGATATATATATATATCTATATATATAAGATTTTATTTAACAACTAAAGAATGCTCAATAATGTAATCAATGTACATAGAACACATCTAAGATTGTAAACTATATGGCTTCCTTATTTATAAGTCAATATTAAAATTACTTTCCTGACTGACAGGAGCTGTATTTAGCTGTCGTGTAAAGTATTTGAGCTGCTAAATCTAATTGCTGTTCATGTCATTTCCGTCATCCTAGTACCATTAATAACCAGCCCCAATCAGGATGAAATATAAGCTTAAAATAGATTAAACTGAATCAATTTAACCCAAATCTCTTTCCTTATTTAAATCTTAACTCTTTGACATTGAGGAAAAGCGTATTTTTACAATTAACTTTAGGGATATTTTTAAAGCATTCTACAGAACTTTTACATTTTAGAAAATAATCACTATTTAGAAAAGTAATACTCGTTGGTTGGGTCAAATCTGTTGGGTATTTTTCTTGCGCTTTGTTTTAGTGAGTTTTGTGTTTTGGGCTAGAAAAGTAACATAATGTACATAACGTTTTTAGACAACTAATTTTTTCCAGACCTGTTTTTTTTTTATTCTCCCTTCTCATTCTCCCCTGTCCTCACAACTTCTCCACAACCACCTCTGTTCAACACTACAATGTCCCGCCACCCACTCAAACGCTGCCCTACCCCTCACACAAAACAAGTCACTGTCAATAAATCACCTGACACGACCCCGCAAATAATATACAACTAACCTATGCACAGTCCAGTCACACACATTCTATTTTAGTTTCCTGCATTTGCTTTTTTTGAAGACAACCTCTCAATACTCTTGTGTTCGAACTTGAACTTCTCAAGCTACTTTCAAGCTCTCGTCATGTTTCTTCTGCCTGAAGCATCAACTTACAGGTTAGCAACTAAAATTAATTTTAACACTTTCACCAAAAAACGTATACTACACTGTACACAAACTTACACATAACATACAAACAAATAAACACGTTTACAATAAAAATTCAGTTATCTCCTTTTTTTGTTTCATCACCATACACCCTTATTTTCAAACATTTGTATGACTAAACAAATCTGCCGAAATGAATTAAAATTACACATCATATGAATCCAAATGCACTAGTCTAGTATACTATTTTTCTAACATTAAAACAACAAGAATGATGGATGAAAATACTAATTTTGTTTAAACAAGGTAGATAATATAGTAATAAGGCAGATATTGTTTGTTGTCACATAGAGCAAGAAAAAGTAAAAATATTTATATTGCAAATATTTGTGGGTGCAAAGCAAAATGCCTGTATAAGGACATCAGTAGTCCCTACATAAGTCCACAGCATTGAGTAGTCCGTTTTATAGCAGTTTCATCAAATATGGTTTAAATCATAATTCTAAAGAAATTTAGCAAGCGGTCTCTTAATTTAACAAGAGAAGGATTGTTATTTTGATTTTCAACTCAAAGCCAACTGAACAAGTATCTACTATATTCATGACATCAGAAACATTATTTATTATGTGGAACGTGCAATTGACGGTTTACTTTGGATAAAGTTTAATGCATTTTTATGTTGGAATGGTGTCGATCACTCTTATCTTTCCAATGCATTTATATAAAAACAGGTACACAAGAGAGGAATTAGGGTGTTAACATATTCTATGTTTAGAATAGGCCTTAGGTAATTCAGAATATTTTTGATTAATGGCTGCTACCCTGAGCTAGAAGATTTATGTTCAATAAAGTAAATTACAAGTACAAAATGCTGTCTCTCAAGTCAAGAATATGACAAACAATATCCAACATTTAGCTATGATAGCAGTACTTCTTTCTTATATTTTGTATTAAATTCCATGTTAACAGGCTACATTAGGACATGTGATTAATACACATTATTAGATCCCATCTGCACCTAAAATTCATAGATATTTATGTTTTTGTTAGTAAAATAATGTGATGGAATAATGTGTAATGTCAGATAGAAATCAATTGTTTTAATGTGATCTGCTTTTAATATAACACATTTATCTACCATCAGGTGCTTAAGAGAATTGAAAAGAATGTTGACATTTGTTTGTTTCTTTGCCTTGCAGCTGCCAACTTAATTTAATAAGTCATTGTTTATAAAGAATAATAAAATGGTCCCGTACCGATGTAACTAGGCCAATAGGCTATAAGGAAATATGTAACCATGATAATAACTATTTCTTTTTTAGGCCCGTAAACTGAAATCATTTCTAATAATCATGTTTCTCAAAATGTATTGTATTTTCTCAAAGCCAGTGTCACGCTACCGGCAGGGAGATCCGCTGGGTCCCCCGGCCGGCAACGGCAACCGCCGCGAGGTAGGGGGAGACCCCCCACTTCGGTCCGGCAGCCGCAGCTGCCGCGAAGAAGAGGGAGGCCCCCCGCTTCTGAACGGCAGCAGCGGCCGCCGCGAGGTAGGGGAAGACCCCCTGCTCCCGCACGGCAACCTCAGTCCCCGCGCAGAAGGGGGAGACCCCCCGCTTCTGCACAGCAGACGCGGCCGCCGCGGAGAAGGGGGAGACCCCCCGCTTCTGCACGACAGGCGCAGCCGCCGCAGAGAAGGGGGAGACCCCCCGCTTCTGCACAGCGGAGGCAGCCGCTGCAGCTTGAGGGAGGACTTACCTCATCCACGTCGCGTTCCCAGCAGCTTCAGCCAGAGCACAGGTCCAGCTCTGGTGTCCGGACGCGTTCTTCTTCACGCCACCTAGTGGCGCCCGCGGAAACTACATCTACTTATATGGGAAGATTACGTAATCACCAACCACAAGATGGCCGCGCAGGAAGTGACGTAACGGCACTTTGAATTTTGGCGGGAAATCTCCAATTAGTGCCTAACTTCCTGTGCCTACTTAAGAGACTTCAGAACTCTGAGACCTTGCCTTCTGATGGTCGTGCCTATCTCGGTAGTGCCTTCCCAGTACGCGTATTTCCTGCTTGTTCCTGTTATTTGACCTCGGCTAGTTCCTTGACCATCCTGATCTCCGGTATCCTGACCTCGGTTTGTTCCTTGACTATCCTGATCTCCGGTATCCTGACCTCGGCTTGTTCCACGATTATCCTGCTCTCCGGTATCCTGACCTCGGCTTGTTCCACGATTATCCTGCTCTCCGGTATCCTGACCTCGGCTCTCTGGACCATCCTTTGCCAGTCCTACCTGACTTCGGTGTCTCCTCTGTACGCTGTGTCGTGACAGCCAGTCAATATTTATGTAAATACTTTGATGTTGGATAGAAAATGAATAAATAATTTTAAAAGGATAGTAAACATAATATTCAGGGATATAATGTTTAATTATGGGGAAACAGCTTATTGATCCAAGGAGAAATCTGACTGCCATTTTGGGGTCAAGAAGTTACAACATAGCTGATACTTTATAACAGGGCCAGGCTGGGAATGAAATGCAGCCCTGGAAATATTTGGACATCAGCCCCATATATTTGGTTGAGCTCATGTGCCCACACACACCAGTGGTATAATTAGAAACCACAAAAATTGCCAAAGGGGAACCCAACTTTATGTCCCACGGTGCCACTTTTAACCAAAGCCTGTCTGTGCCATCTCTTCCACCAAACATGTCTGTGTCATCTTTGTCCCCAAGAAGCTGGTCATTGTCCCAAGCAGCTTGTCTGTGCCTTCAAATTCGCTGAAGAGGGAGTTACCCAGTCAGTAAAAAAATGGTTTTTTTTAGATATATAAATGAGAAAATGAAAGTTAAACTAGGAGTAGTTAGATTAAATTTCTAACCAGAATTCTCTTCTCTGCCAGCCGACAAACGTCCGCTCGATGAACGCAGACATACCCCGCATGTACTTCTGCAGTTACTTCTATGACGCAGCACCAGCGTCACATGACCTTCCGGTGCTCATAAAAGTTCCGGCGGAACACCTCCTACCCCCACCAGACACCAGGGAGTCAGGAGCACTGGTAAATCGGGGGGGGGGGGGTTGTATGGGTGGCATAAGGCTTTTCTGGAGGCAGAGTGCCCCTTATATGCTACTCTGCCTCCAGAAATGCCTTTTAACCCCCTATATGCCACTATGCCTCCAGAAATGCCTTATACCCCCTTATATGCCACATTGTCCCATGATAGAAAGGGGTTAAAAGGCATTTCTGGAGGCAGAGTGGCATAAAGGGGGTATAAGGCATTTCTGGAGGCAGAGTGGCATATAGGGGGTTAAAGACATATCAGGGAGGCAGAGTGTAATATAGGGGGGCATAAGGCATATCAGGTAGGCAGAGTGGCAAGCCTGGGGGCGGATGTGCATAACTGGGGGGGCAGGTTGACATATATTCAGGCTTTTTCTTCTTTTGCTAAATTAATATTCAGATTTTGGGGGGGTGTCTTATAATCAAGCAAATACGGTATTGCTTTACTGAAAGGCTAGTGGGTACATGGGATCGCTTTACAGCAGAAGTGGCATATGTTAATAAAGAGTTTAAGCAAGCATGGGATCAGCATAAGGCTAAGCTAGATAAAAGATAAGGCCAGGAGTAAGAAAAGTATTCAGTAGACTTGGGCGCCGGCCAACTCTTCGTGTTCCTCTTCGGGGGTGGGGGGGAATCTTTGTATTCCACAAATATTCGCCCGTTCCTGTGTTCCGTTTGGACGAATATTCGTGTACATTCTTCGTGTTCTTTTATTTTCTTTGTTTTTTGTAGAAGGGGTTAATACGGGGTTAACGCGGTACGGACTACGCAGCAGCTTTGGATTTTAAATGTCCGTACGAGCAACTCTATTGATTACCTGCAGGGGCCTCCTCTGCCATCAACCAATGAACCACTGGTCTCCCTGCTCCAAAAGATAAAGGTCCATACAAGCGACTTTATTGGTTGTTTGTACGGACTTTTTTAACTGTTGGAGCAGGGAGACCAGAGCTCTCTGCCGGCCAAGTTGCACCGTCAGGAGTTAAAGGGCCATGCGAGCGAGCCTATTGGTCGCCTGCAGGGGCTTCTTCTGGCATCAACTAATTGTTTTCTCTGATTCTTCGTAAATCGAAGCAAAGAGAACTTTTTCTGTCAGTTTGTATTTAGATGCATTCCTGTATTCCTATTGGTGTTTGAGTTCTAAAAAACTTCAGCACTGTACTATTCTTTGCTGCTATAGGAATAATAAAGTATAAGCACAATATTTGCCTCATGTCTTTAAATTTACATGATCCGCAACTAATTTCTTTATATCTGTACAATGTCTTACAAAACATATGTCTGTAAAGAGCTTATCTTGAAGAACTTGACCATTCTTTTCAGGCAATATGGTTTTAGGTCAGCAATTTGGGTTCAAAATGGTAAAAGTAGAGCAAAATTGATTGCACCACAGATACCACTTTGCACCAGAATTGTTTTTTTATGACTTAACCTTATCTTCTTACTGAGATGTGACTCCAGTGAGCTCTACTAATGCTGTGGTAGAAACTACTGTATAAGAAATTAAATTACTCAATTATATATTTCAATTTTCTAGCAAGATTTACAGGTATTAGAGGTATCAATGTCTTTCCTATCCAATAGTCTAAATGTTCCCTTGTCAGGAGTACTACTACTTCAACTACTCAAGTGCCTATGAAGAATCATTTGTGACTAAAGCAGTTAGCAGAGCAGGAATGAAAGATTGACTTTATCTATTATTTAATACTTACTCTCATGGCCTGAAGACAAAAAACTAAAAAGTAATGTCAACAGACAAAGGATCATACGCTAACCTTCCATCTTTTCCTTAGGCAAATGTCTATGTGATTTCTTCTAGGACCAATTTATTATTTAAGCATGGGATAACCTCTCAGTAGTGCAATTTAAAAGTGAAAATATAAAATATCAGCCTTGAGTTCATTGACTATTTGAAGGGCTTAAAGAGAAGCTTCAAGAACAAAAACAAAAAGCCAAAGTACAGAAAAAAAAAAAGTTATCCTAAAACATTTTAATAATTAACACCCATACTCAAAGAAAAATAACGAGTGCTCTATTTTTGTACCAGTTCTGTTCTAAATAGAGAAAACAATGCAATATTGTTGTTGATAATCCATAGTAATGTATAATGAACAATAAAGAAAGTTTAACTAATATGGGTAAGAGAACAATTATTGACCAACTGCTCACACTAACAGATAATTAGTCTTTTTAACCCCTTAATGACAAGACTGTTTCTTACTTGTAGTACACTTTGGGACAATGGCTGTTTTAACATGTTTCCCTTGCTGTTTAGCTGTAATTTTCTTCTTTCTCATTTAGTGCACCCACACATATTATATATTGTGTTTTTCAGGACAGGCAGGACTTTCTTTAGATAAAATTATTTTAATCATATTATCTAACTTACTATTTAAAAAAAATTATAAAATTATTTTTAAGTTCTTTTTTGTTTAAAAAAAACACCTTTTCCTTGCTTTTATTTGAAAAAAAAAACGTTTACTTATCTGCAAAAACTATTGGAAAACCTACTAAATAGATTCTACTATTTGTCCTGAGTTTAGAAATACCCAATGTTTTTATGTTTTTATGCTTTTATTTGCAAGTTATTAACACTAAGTAGTGTTTTGCTATTTCAAAACCATTTTTCAAATCTTGTCATTCTGCCCCATGTTCTATTTGGGACATCTTTGAAGCCAGTCAATGCAATTTACCATGGTATTTCAAATGTTAGTATTTTATCTCTTTCCATGCCATCTCTTTCTTCTACCCCCACCCACTATGCCACTGTCAAACAACATTCCAGTATGTGTTCAGCAACATCTCCTGAGCACAGTGATACCCCACATGAGTGGGTTTGTTGGGTTGTTCAGGGACTAAAAGGCCACATTTGGGAAGTGTGCATTTTTCACACGTTGAAAATTCTGCCCATATCCTATTTGGGATATATTTTGAACCCGGCCAATTCAAGTTACCCCATCAAATCATATATTTTTGAAAAATTTATACCCCTGGGAATTTCTAATGCTGGTATTTTACTTCAGGTATGAATTTATCGCTCCTGGAATATGTCTGTCAAGCAACACCTTGATATCCTGAGTGCAGTGATACCTCACATGCATGGATTTGTTGGGTTGTTTGGGAGGTAAAAGGCCACCTTTGTTAGGTGTGTATTTTTTGGAATTTGAATACTCAGTCTGTGTCCATGTCATAGCCGGCCATATTTATTTTGGGTGGGTGGTTTCCTCCCATAATCCACGGTTATCCTCACTTTTTGAGGCTTCTGTGGATGCTGCAAAGCCGCTGATTACAGTGAAAAGGTAGAGATTGCAGATATTTTGTTCCAGGTATTTGAAAGCACATATTATTTAATCACATGCATTGCATTGTGAGCCCGTACATGTACAGGCTATGTCATGAAGGAGATACATAGACAATATAATGTCACAGAATTGACTATGGATGGTTTACAGGCATGATAGCTATCCAAGTCAGATTAGCCAAGCCAGCTATAATAATTGATTAATTGGGTGAAATGGGACACCATGACATAATGTCATTTTTGTGGGAGCCCATTTTTTCATTCATTTTTTCTCTTGTTTTTATTTTAATACAATTTGCATACAAAATAATTTTTTGATATTTAATTAAATTCATATATTTAAACTATATTTGTGGTGTGCAGTTCTGCTTCCTTGCAATCCTTATTGCTTATTGACTGCTCCTTGTACCTAACATTAAATATCTTTTGTCCTTATAAGGGTTACCATCCTGGACGCTTATGAATTATACTACCTGTGAGATATGGTGGGGTCTATTCCCTAACCACAACTTGACTAAACTAGACACTCTCTAGGATTTCTAGCACCCGAGCTACTCCTCTAGTGCCTGCACTTTTTTGTTGCAAACACTAGACAAGTGTATAGTTTGTCCTATATTATGGTGACTCTGGGGACATGTTGCTGATGCGTACCCATTTGAGTTGGCATTGCTGAACACATTACATTTAGGCCTACCTTGTATAAGCTTGCCTTACAAAGTAAACTAAGCTACCCTAAACCTCTGATTAATAAACCCCAATGGTATGAAAAATAATACTTTTCACTACCACACTAAGTGAATTTAAACATACATGTGCTAGGCATATGGTTGTCATGTAAGGGCTGCTTCTGGTTTAAGTTTTTACAGCGAGAAAAAGAGACTAGATGGACTGAATAGTTTTTATCTGCCATCAAATTCTATTTTTCTATGAACTTAAAGACTCTCAATTTGTAAGATGCTTTTAAACATCTGACATGGTAACCTTACTCCTTGTCTCATATATCAACATTTATAATAGACAACTAAGCAGCACTTTTCATCTAAATCCCCAATTATGAAATGCATAGCTATCGCTTTTTGTAGAAATCCTGCCATCTCCATCAAAGTCCCATGAATCATTTTGATTGATGTTCCCTATCATTAAATTGTCACTAGGGCCACTGCCATTTTGAATGTCATGAAACAAAATATGCAAAGTTCATAGTCTTAAATTTGTTTGGCTGGTCTGCTTGCAAGACATCTTACTGGCATGAAGCTGCCATTTGTGTTCTTAGCACTTTATGCACTTCCACCAGCATAAAAAGGAAAAAGTTGTGTAGATTAAAACCAGCAGTACTGATATATGAATTAATAAAACATGTTTGGTATATTCGGAGAACAGAAAGATGTAGCATGGAAAGTAGGAATGGCTTAAAAAGTCTTCTTGGTGCATCATTATGGCATTGTACCGTGTTTTAAAAATGTAAGTTTAAGATCTGCTGTATGGAGAAAAGTTCTCATAAAGTTCCATGTTAACTGTCAATGTGGTTGGTAAATGGAGAAACTAAAAATGAATGGACTATTTTTTATTTTTCAGTTCAATAACTGCTAACTAGTATGATTTAATTATATTCTATGTTAACCTTTACTTACTCAACAAATAGATCAGTAATCTGACAAACCACTAATTAATCCCTCTGTCTTCTGTGAAAAGGACAAAACCTGACCTCTTTTTCAGTTTTTTTCAAGCGTTTGCAAGTTTAATGAAAACAAAATGGATGAAGAGGCACTTATGAGATTGTAACAGACATAAAATATTACAAAGATAAGTGTAAGAAAGCCAATAGAAAGGAACAAAATTTAAATAAAGAAATAATAAATAAAATGTCAATATGCTGCAAAAGTGCACAACTAGGACACAAAGGCCTAATACTATAAACTCTCCTAAATAGATAAATTAAAGGGGCTATATAAATACATAGATATATTTGTCTATTATAATATAGAAAACATATTACAACTTGATTTGTCTTCAATACCCATAATATAAAAGTAAGAACATGAACATCTGGCTATTATGAGGGCGTACATTTCAAGACACTTCCAACAATGTTTAACATATCTTTTATTCCATATATTAGTATATTAAGACAGAGAGATAATACAGTTCTCCCCTAGATATTTAACTCTGTTTGAGGGTATTTGTCTTAAGAATGCCATCTCCAGGGTCACTATTTGGGGGTACATGGGACAAAGTTTGAAAAATGGCCACCAGATGTGGGACATTGAGCCTAGCTCACTACAATTACTCCAGCAATTAGAAAAAATGACTGCAAGCTTGCATCCAATAGTTGCATAATATATAACCACAACCACCTTTAGAAGTTCTAGTTTAAAAGACCACTACATTTTAATAATTACTTTGGCTTCCTTTATTAGAGCCAAAGTTATTTTCAACTGCCTTGGCAATTCTAGCAGATAAGGAACCGATAGACACATTGACCTCTGTTCTGAGTGAGCTAGATGCAATCAGTCAGAATGTTCAGATCCAGTGTATTTCTCTGCATGGTGTAGTAGCATCCAACACTGTCCAGATGTGCCACAATCTTGCCAGTTTTACTCACATTAACATGTGATCTGTTAACATAGTGTGTCACTAACAAATGTATCATGTAACCTATAGGGAACTTTGTGTGCAATGTGTCAAAAATCACAGCTTAAAGGCATTTTTACACTTGACCATACCTTTCAACTTGCCGGACATGCCCAAGAGGCTCTGGGCATAATAAATAAATAAATATTGCTAGCCCTCCAGTTTGTTTATCACCAAGTTTAGTGAGGGCTTATTTAACAATTGGTTCCATCACCTTCTGGCTATTATCCTTGTCCCGCTTTTCATGACACTCCTACCTCTAGGACTTTGACTCCAATATACACAAATCAGCCATAACATTATGATTACTGACAGGTGAAGTGAATAACACTGATAATCTTGTTAGTTGGTGGGATTTATTAGGCAGCAAGTATAAAAAAAATTATGTTTAAAAAAGCAGTAAAAAATGGGCAAGCACAAGGATCTGAGCCACTTTGAGAAGGGCCAAATTGTGATGGCTAGCAGTCTGGGTTAGAGGATCTCCAAAACTGCAGCTCTTGCAGGGTGTTCACTGTCCACAGTGGTGAGTACCTATAAAAAAAAAATGGTCCAAGGAAAGAAAAGCAGTAAACCGGTGACAGGGTTGTGGGCAGCCAAGGCTCATTGATGCACGTGAGCGGTGAAAGCTGGCCCATGTGGTCAAATTCAACAGACAAGCTACTGTAGCTCAAATTGCTGAAAAAGTTAATGCTAAATCTGATAGAAAGGTGTCAGAATAGACAGTGCATTGCAGTTAGTTGCGTATGGGGCTACGTAGCCGCAGACCAGTCAGGGTGCCTATGCTGATCCCTGTCCACTGCCAAAAGTGCGTACATTGGGCACATACGCATCCGAGCCAGACTATGGAGCAAAGGAAGAAGTCCCACAATAAAAATAATAATAATATGCAGTTATAATCATACACATGTAGATTTCAATAACATCTATTACATTTTAGTAAGACCTTTTACAGTTGAATCTTCCACTCAGGATAATAAAAGCAAGGACTGGAACAGACACGTTAACATGTAAAACTGTTTGATCATTCACCTCACTGTTACAATTACTTCTTACCTGGTAATCTTTGGAATGATATACTTTTTATTTCTACAAGCTAGACTTTCTACCTCTTTCCTGTTTGTTCTGCTAATTGTGTATTTTTTGTTGCAATTTCTTTATTTGTCTCTTCCCTAGCAAAGCAATAACAAGGAAAGGGAAGCTAGAAAATAAATACATATCTTGTATAAATAAACACAATTTACAATGGGAATACAGTTCCTACTTTAGACAGTTCTTAACCCTTTGGCACATAATTAGTGTATTAAATACAGCTCATGTTAGTAGCTTTGTAGTTTTTGTATGTTTTTGGAATCTGGAAGATTAGACCATTGTAAAACATCAGTTGTGTGTACAGTAGTTCAGGACACTTCACCTACCTAAGGCTAGTGTATAGACAATTATAAAACATATTGAATGTATTATGATACTCAGTGGGGTTCCCTTTGAAAAAAGCACATTACCATTTCACAGTAAATTCACTTTAATGTTTAGTAGTTAGTATTCAGGCGCTAGCTTGAGCTCTGATCTGATAATATCAAGACCATTTAACTAAAATATCTGTATACTATTTAAAATTTTGAGAAGATGAAAATATAAGTGTACATAGGCCAAAAATAAATATAGTGACACATTCTTCTCTAACCCAGACTTAAAGAAACCCTGGAGTCATAGGCATTAGGGGAACATGACCCTGCCAGCACTACAGGACGGTGCACATGGTATTAGGGCAGGGAAGGGTTAACCCAGCAAGGGTTAGCACGAGGAGAGAATGCACAGGGAACGAGGGAGGAAGTCACAAGGAACGTGACTGTAGGGGGAAGGGGACAGGGCTATAAAGCCCCTCTAAGCACATGTGCAGGGGGCAATAACAAAACACCACAGGAACAGTTTACCGGCCCGCCCTCCCCTTTTGTTTTTTGGCTGTGTGTTTCCATGTTGGCTGGTGTTTTCTTTCCCCCTTTCCCTCTTTTTTCTTTTGCAGGATCCGTTTTCTTTGCTGTTGGCGGAGGAGTTCCCTGGAGAAGTTTGAAGGATAATGGGAGTGGCGAGTTGTTGGTTTTGGTTAGAGGTTAGAGTTAATGCCCTCCCTGTACAGGATTAAGCAAAGCGTTAAGGTGGAGCTCCCCTATCCGACCCGCGGTTGTTTGGGCGATTGTGGTATCCGGCGGAAGGGGTATTGTGAATCCATAGTCTGTGTTTAGGTTGGGAACCCTCAGCTGTTTGTACACAGGTGTACAGAAGACTGTATTTATACAGAAGTTGTTATTAAAGTGTTTTTTACAATAATTTATAAGATGTTATGTTGAGACATTTGTTAAATAAATGTCTCGGCCTTTTCTAAATCCAATCCTGCTGGTGTCTGTCTTTTATTTCTGGTTTGGGAAATGGGGAACCTCCTGGGCATGGGCAGTGTAAGGGTCATGTATGATTCATATTCAAATTAACTTTTAGTTGATTTGATATTGCAAATTATTTGGTAATGCATATTAAGTTTGGATCATTTAATGTTTTTAGTATTCAGATATATTCAGAAACATGTGAATGTGAGATATATTTACTCAGTTAGCCAATAAAGGTATCATTCAAACTCCTGTAATTCTACGGCACGGTACCAACTCTCATCTTTTATCAACACAAAATTTTCACAAAACATAACTGGAAAAAAAATGATGTAATTTCATAATAATTAGCTTTGGCATCAACCAATTGGTTTATGCCAGACGAGCCCCCTGCTGGCGACCAATAGAGTCGCCCGTACAGACTTTTAATATCCTGGTGCAGCAACTTGGCCGGCAGATGCCTGATATTTGCAAATTGATTTCGGAAGTGGACTGAAATAATTTCTTAAAACTTTAATTCATAAACCTGTATATAAACAAAGAATAGATTAATGAAGGGATAGAAATACAACAAGAATAAACTAAGTTAGGAGTTAGTAAGCAAAAGGACTTCCGAAGAAGCATTTTGAGACACGTAAGAGGGATATCTTTCAGAATGTGTGTAGTTTCAAAGAAATACATGTTATACAGTAAGATATGGGTTACTAGGGACCTCATACAGAAGACAAAAACAGAGGAAGTGTAATCAGAATAGTGTAATTTTAAACAAGAAATGGCAGCCGAATGACAGCAAAATATGTATTAATTGCAAAGGTAACACACCACACCTTTGCAATTCACATTTAATTAGTATCACATTTTGAAATTAAAGATTCCCAAATATTAGGACCATAAAAAAGTTTAAATGTTTAAATTCCTTATCTGCTACAATTGAATAGCTGTGGGTATGCAAGTTGCATGAATGCCCTCAACTGCAACTTGCTTATATATATATATATATATATATATATATATATATATATATATATATATATTTAGTTTTTGGATGCCACAAGAGCTGTGTCGAGTTACTTCTCTTGAGTAATAAATGACCTTTTAGAGAATCAACCTCATTGTGTTCCAGGCTAATGTAAATCTAGAAATCCTTGGAAGTAGACTAAACTAATTTTAATATTATATATAATACGTATAAAAGTATTACTTTTTGAAAAGTTTGAACAAACACACACAATTATCTTCTAGGCATATAAAATGATAATCTCAGGCTCCATTCAGGCTGCGGAGCTGCTTCTCTCTTGTTTCCCCTGTCTCGCTAGAGTTTGCTCTGTTCTGTGCTTCTGATTCCTTGATTCCGGTTTTGCTCTTAGCTTCAGCTCTGTTTCCTTTATAAGGTGTGCCCCACACATTTGTTATGTTTGTCTCAGTCTGCAGTCTAAAGGTATGTCCTTGGTTTTGTGTTTAGTTTCAATGTTTGGTTTCACCTTATAAGTGATTCAGTAGGCAGGGTTTAGCTTTAGGTCCCACCGTATATCGGAGTACTTTGGCGTAGTGGTGGGCTAAGCATATTATGGCCATATGATGTGAAGGAATCTCCAATTGTTATCATATAGTCATAGGCAAGTCCTGTATCCATGTGTGTCTGTATTTTGTGTACCTTTGCCCCCCTACCCTGAATCATCTGAGGATTTAGTTTCCTCTCTCCTCTCCCCATGTTCCAATTAGGTTGTCCTTTCCTTGCTTAAAGGAGAAGTGTCAGAAGATTCCAGCTCCTCACTCCTTCCCCTGTGTTCCTTGCCTTGTTCCCTGTCCTTTGTTGTGCCCTGTATCATGTATGTCTTGTCTGGTTATGTTTCTTGCTTGGTCCCCCTGTCCCTTGCTCGCCATGTTTCAGCTGTTACTCTACTTAGCTTCCTTACTTCCAGCCTGCAGCATCCTGGACATGATTCTAGTGCAATGTCTCATGCCTGCTCCAGGGTGCCTGCAGGATATCTCCAAGTTCTGCTTTGTTCTGGATTACATCAGCGGCTATGTCAGCGCCCTGGTATGTGGCCGCACAACCCTAGATGCCCACCCGGGAGAGTGCAGTTGCCCTGTCCGCTACTGCACAATAACTCCTGAACACAATCTTTGGGCACTCTGGGTCATTACAGTCATCTGTATGGACCCAGTTTGTGACAGATAATTGGCAGAAAAACACTCTGTGTGTCAACTGCATTAAACAAATATTTCATAGTTTATAATGCTACAGACTAAACTCTGGATTTGGGGGAAGAGGGATTGGACCTTCTGCCCAAGTGGAAAGGCAACTTTTTTAACATTAAAATTTGTATGAATGTGCAAGTCTAAAGGATAATAACAATGTTGAAATAAAAAAGTTCTAATTTGAAAATGAAACCATGCCTATTTTTGTTCATATGCTTGGCATCTTTTTACCAAGCAGACAGATGCAGTGGGAAAGATAAGACTAAGTGAATAATATTTGGAATAAAAAATAGCAACTTCTTTATACATCCTAATATCCAATATTTCTGATCTCATAGCAGTCATAGGTAAAAGCTGATTGTTGATATTTGTGTTGCCCATGTGCAATATAGGAGTCAATTTCTTCTAATTCTGGGTTGTTTGTGCTATGGTTTTATAAAAAATTTAAAAAAAACAAAGCATACTGTGATTTCACCTTCATGTTTTCACTGTACATACCAAACAGAGTTAATAAGTTTCTCACATTTGACTTTGATGCTGAAGTTCAGGATAATTATTCATTTACACAATGTAATGTGTTAATAGAGTCTTATTTATGAGCAGCAAAGACCTCTTTTAATAAACATCTATCGCTTCAAGATATAAGACCGTATATTTATAAGAAGTATATATCGATCAGGCATAACATTATGACCACCTGCCTAATACTGCCGCCAAAACAGCCCTGACCCATCAAGGCATGGACTCCACTAGACCTCTGAATGTTTGCTGTGGTATCTGGCACCAAGATGTTGGCAGCAGATCCTTTAGGTCCTGTAAATTGTGAGTTGGGGCCTCCATGGATACATATTGGTGCCACGTGTTCTTCAGGTAAGCGACATACATGTACCTGGCCATCCACGTGATATAAAAGAAAATTTGATTCATCAGACCAGACCACCTTCTTCTGTGGCTCTGTGGTCCAGTTTTTATGCTTATGTGCCCATTGTAGGATCTTTTGTCAGTGGACAGGGGTCAGCGTGGGCATCCTGACTGGTCTGTGTGATGCACTGTGTGTTTTGACACCTTTCTATCAGAACCAACGTTAACTTTTTCAGCCATTTGAGCTACCATAGCGTGTCTTTTCATCATGCAATACCATCAGCATCTAACTGGCCCCAAATTAATTCTACAACCTGACAATGACCCCAAACATAGAGCCAAAGTCATTAAGAACTCTCTTTAGCATAAGAAACAACAAGGAATCCTGTAAGTGATGGCTCACAAAGCCCTGCTCTCAACATCATCAAGTTTGTCTGGGATTACACGAACAGAAATTAAGCAACTGAGGCTGCCTAAATCCACAAAAAATGATTTTTTCTACAACTAACCTGCTGAGTTCCTTTAAGAACTGTGTGCAAATGTATCTAGAAGAATTGATACTGTTTTTTATTCTTTATTTTTATATGTCAAAAAGAAAGAGCAATGTTACAGTGTATAAACATACATAAACGTATCTCCCTCTGCTGTTGTTTACATTGTAAAACACGGCTTGGAAGCCCTCAGGCAGGGTGCACAGCTTGGAAACGGCTGGACAGGTAAGTAACTCTGGGACACGCCGGGGTCTGGTACACAAATCTGGATTGTAAATGTAGCCAAGGTCATACACGGGAGATCAGAACAAAGTACAAGGAGCTATAGCTGCAAGCAGACTTACAGGGCCCCAAGCCAAACATTGCAAAGGCCCAGACTTAATGGCAGAGCAGGTATATAAAGGGCAGGGCTAAACGTGGCTCAAGTAATTAGAAGGGTGCTCCTGAGAGGGAACAAGACAATGAATAATTATCGCATATTCCAGGCTGGTAGGGTGGAACCCTTACACTCACTGTCATGACTAAAAAGGACACATATTGTAAACAATAGTATGAGGAAGCGGTTCAATTGGTTGATGCCAGAAGAGGCCCCTGCAGGCAACCAATAGAGTCGCTTGCACGTCCCTTTAACTCCTGATGAGGAACTTGGCCTAGGGAGACCGACTCTATTGGTCGCCTGCACAGCCCTTTAACTCCTGACGGGGAATTTAGCCTGTCTCCCTGCTCCAAGAGTTAAAGGTCTTTAACTCCTGATGGCGAACCTACGGATTTCCGCTCCCATTAACCCCTGTGATGCTGCGCAGATAAGGTAGGCTAGATGGGGAAGGGACCAGGGAGATTAGTAAACGAAGACGAACACGAAGATTCTTCGTCTTGTGTGTCTTCATTTTCGTATACATTTTGCTGCCGCCATGTTCATGTGTTCGGTATTCAGGCTGAACAACGAAAACTCACCCTTCATGTTCGTTTTCATGATCGCCCGAATACGAATGCACAAGTCTAGTGAAAACCAACCAGTCATTGAAACAGTTTCTCTTGCTGTTTGTAGGAGAGCACCAGGCAAATTGGATACAAGTCCTTCCATGGGCAAAGTTCACTATGAATATCGTTCCTCACAAAACCTCCAAAACCTCTCCCTTCTTTTGCAATTATGGTTACCAACCCTCTTCTTTGCGGTATTTGTTTTACGAAACCACAGACCCTGTGACAGACCTTTATGTGACTCAGTTACACATTTTATGGGATAAGGCTCAACAGGCCTTATCTAAAGCTTCTTCAACTTACAAGAGACAGGCTAATCATTGCAGGAGACTTGATCTTTCATACGTCAGAGGTGACCGAGCTATGGGTTGTCAACTAAGAAATCAAGCTCAAGGTTCCTTCCATGAAACATGTTCCATGTTATATTGGTCCCTTTCATATCCTTTGTCAGATTAATCCTGTGATTTATGAACTGCTTCTCTCTCTCTCTCCAGATATGTTTTGTGTTTCATGTTTCTTTGCTTAAACCCCTCAATTTTAATATCTTCATGAAAAGAATTCCATTGCCTAACCTGTCAAAGTAGACTCTGATTTGGAAAATGAGGTACAATCCGCTTTGGATTCCAAGAAAGTTATAAATGCAATCCATTACCTGGTACACTAGAAGGAATAGGGTTCAGAAGAAACATCACGGGTTCCTTCCAGTAATCTGCATGGTCCGGCTCTACTGAAAAAAATTCCATGCAGACCATTCGGATAAACCTCAGGGGCGAGGTAATGTTAGCAGGAGGTGCGTCTGGAGCTAGCTGGGTGCCAAATTTAACTCCTTAAGGACCAGGTTGTTTTTCATTTTTTGTACCCTTCGGGACCAAGGCTGCTTTAACACTTTTGCAGTGCTTGTAATTTTTTTCTTCTCAAAAATTTTGTGTGCCCACACAAGTTATATATCACATACAATGTAAGTTCCTGCGGGAACAGGGCCCTCCATTCCTCTTGTATCTGTATGTCAATTGCTTGTCATTTTGTACTTGTCGTTATCTGTAAAATGTTTACCTTGTACAACATTGCAGAATCTGTTGGCGCTTTATAAATAAAGTATAATAATAATAATATATAGTTTTTTCCAGAACAAGAAAAATACAATTTTTTTATCATATCATCTAATTTCCTATAAATAAATAATAAAATATAAAAATAGAAAAATTGAAAAAAGCCCCTTTTTCTTACTTTTATGTGAAAAATCTTTTACTAATCAACAAAACCTAATGAAAACACCTGCTAAATAGATTGTACTATTTGTCCTGAGTTTAGGAATACCCAATGTTTTATGTTTTTTTGCAAGTAATAGGGCAATACGTACATGTAGCATTTTGCTATTTCAACCGCCCCAAAAAATTCTGCCCCCATATGATATTTAGGCCATCTTTGAAGCTGACTAATGCAAATATCCCATCAAACCATATATTTTTGAAAACTAGACACCCCACAGTATTTCAGATTCTGGTACTACCATCCTTTGTCAAACTTTGTGGTAGTAATTTATTTTTTATCACACAAATTGTAATTAATTTACAGCCCAAGGTATTTCAAATGCTGGTATTTTAACCCTGTCCCTTCATGAATTCTACATTAGCATTTGCCAAACTTTGTGGTAGTAATTTTGGTTTCCCACACAAACTGTACTTCAGGTATGAAGTTATAGCTCCTGGTATATGTCAAACAACACTCCCAAACAACAACCCAATATGTGTACAGCAACAGTATCGTGATACCCCCTATGCATGGGTTTGTTGGATTGTTTGGATGGTAAAATGCCACATTTGTGAAGTGTGCATTTCTCAACATCTGGTCCTACTGCTCCTATGTCCTAAGTGGGCCATCTTTGAAGCCTGTCAGTTCAATTTACCCCATCAAATCATATATTTTTGAAAACTAGAGACCCCAGGGTATTTCAAATGCTGGTATTTTAACCCTTTCCATGCTCGAGATTCTACCACCAGCCTTTGCCAAAGTTTGTGGTAGTAATTCTTTTTTTCTCACACAAATTGGACTTCAGGTGTTAATTTATAGCTCCTGATATACCATATTTCCCCATGTATAAGACGCACCTTTTTTAGAAAAAATTGGGGTCTAAAAATTGGGTGCGTCTTATACAGTGGTGGTGGTTTTAAAAAAAAAATCTAACTGCGGCTTACCTTCATCCACCGCGGCTGCACAGGAACAGGAACTGAGCGGAGTCATGTGGATGCGATGTGCATTCACGTGACTCCACCGGGTTCCTGTGCAGCCAAGGCGGATGAAGGTAAGCAGCGGTTAGATTTTTTTTTTAAACCACCAACTGCTGGTTACCTTCATCCGCCGCGGCTGCACAGTAACCCGGTGGAGTCACGTGAATGCACATGACTCCGCTCAGTTCCTGTTCCTGTGCAGCCGCGTCAAGCAAGGCAGAGGGGAAACAGCGGCCCCCACGGAAGTCGGCGAGCGGCAGCAGAAGATCGGCAGCTCAGGTAAGGTTGGGGAGTAAATTGTATGTCTGTCTGTATGTATGTATGTCTGTCTGTCTGTATGTATGTTAGCATGGATCCGTGTGTAGGGGCACAGGGAGGCTGAAAGTGATATCACACTCATATCATGCTAGCAGCCAACATCATTCACATTCATATCATGCAGCCAGTACAATAACTATGTAATATATATTTTTTTAATTTTGTGTCTTATACGAGGGAGCGTCCTATACTTGGGGAAATACGGTACATCACTGTCAAACAACATCCCAATATGTGTTCAGCAACATCTCCTGAGCATGTGTTTGCCAGGTTGTTTGGGAGGTAAAACGCCACATTTGGGAAGTGCTCATTTTTTTACTTGGAACTTGTTATTTGGGACATCTTTGAAGCCGGTCAGTTCAATTTACCTGGTCTGTTGGTTGGATAGTGGAGTTATAAACAGTAATAGAGATGTCAGGAAAAGTAGACAGAGCGGGATATCACAAGGGAGTGGATTAGTAACTTGGTGGTGTCTTGTGTGAGGAAAGGGTGGATTCGGGAGATGTTTTTCAGGTGGAGGGGGCAGGATTTGGCGAGGGACTGGATGTGAGGGATGAAGGAGAGAGCAGAGTCAAGGGTTGGGGTAAGGACACTAGAGAGGGGTGGTAGGAGATGTGAAGGTGCAGGGTCGAGGGGACAGGTGGTGAGGTGGGAAAACAACAGGACCTTGGAAACGTCAAATTTTGTAACTGGGCTGAAGCAGGTGAGGATGGATTGAGGTGAGGAGGGAGGTTGAGGTACCATATGATTGACACTATGGGGGAGGATGTTATCCCTGATGATGTCAATTTTGTTTTTGAAGTAGGTGGCAGAGAAGTTGGAGGGGAAGGGAGGTGCTGTGGGTCTGAGAAGGGTGTTAAAAGTGGAGAATAGACATTTAGGGTTATGGGTGATTAATGAAATGAAATATGTTTGTTTAGAGAGATGGAGGGCCTATGTATAGGAGCAGAGCATGAATTTGTAGTGAATGAACTCTTCAGGTGAACGAGACTCCCCCCACAGGCGCTCAGCAGTACGTGAACACGTGAACACCTTTGAAGGAGGCGTGTCTGTTTGGAATGCCATGGCTGAGGTGGACAGCATGGGGGATTGCATACAGTTACAGGGGCAACCATATCTAGGGCTGAGGCTAGTGTATGGTTATACTGAGCTGTAGCTGTGTCAGGACAGGAGGAGGAGGCTATACTTGAGAGGAGTGGCCGTAGTGTATCTGAAAGCTGTGGAGTGTTGAGGTTACTGATATTATGGTAGGTTTGTGGTGGTTTCTTGGGTAAGGAGGGTGTGTGTGGTATGTCGTGATTAAATGTAAGCAGGCTGTGATCAGACAGACAGATGAGAGAGTTGGAGAACTGAGATGTGGAACAAAGGTGGGAGAACACTAGATCGCCACGGTGCATTGGGGAGTTAGTCCATTGTGAGGGTCCGAGGGAGGAGGGGAGTGAAAGTAGTTTGGAAGCAGCAGGTAAGGATGGGTCATCAATAGGTATATTGAAGTCCCCTAGGATTAGTGTAGGAATGGTGGCGGAAAGAAACTGGGAAAGCCAAACAGCAAAGTGATCAAAGAAATGTGAGGTGGGGCCAGGAGTCCGGTAGATCACTGCAACGTGAAGAGCAATCAAGGAGAAAAGGCGGACAGAGTGTACTTCGAAAGATGAGAAAGACAGAGAGGGAATTGGTGGTAGACATTGAAAGATGCAGAGAGGAGAGAGGAGAATACCAACACCACCTCCCAATTTATCTCCAGGTCTGGGAGTGTGGCTGAAGTGAAGGCCACTGTAAGTGAGAGCAGCAGGAGAGGTAGCGTCCGAGGGCGTCAACCACAGTGAGTGCAAGAAGGCTAAGGTGGTTAGAGATGAAAAGGTCATGGACATCAGTTAGTTTATTGCAAAAAGAGCATGCATTCCAGAGGGCACAGGAGAAAGGGGTGCCAGGACTGGTTTAAGATTGGAGGGGTTGCGGTAGCTTGTGTTTGTAGGTGCGGGGACGGAAGAAGGGGGGGCCAGGGTTATGTTCAATGTCACCTGAGCACAGAAGGAGTAGGATACAGACAGAAAACAAATGGGAATGCGGTTTGTGGGCATTGGATCCCTTTACGTATGAGTGCTTAGTGGTGTTTGGGTATGAAGAAAACAAAGGCATATGAGCTAGGGTGGGGTGATAGATGGAATGGAGTTATGTGGACTATAGAGGGTTTGTCAAGGGGTTTAGAGGCTGTAGTGATTTGTGGGAAGTGGACATAGAAACATGTATGGGTTCATAGTAGGGAAGGAGGTGAAGCAAGCAAGTGCTTATGTGGGTTACCTGCTTTCTGATGAGGTACTCGGTATGTAGTTTGTAGTTTCCCTCCCGTTTATCTCCAGTGTAACTCTAATCTGTCCCTTTATGAAGAGTCCACTTATGAAGAGTCCACAGCAACTGCTGTATTTGCTCGATTATAAGACGACCCCCCAAAATCTGAATATTAATTTAGGAAGAAAAGGAAAAACCTGAATATAAGATGACCCTATAGGAAAAAGGTTTTACCGGTAAATGTTAATTCATGTAAACTATGTAAACTATTTTTTTTAATAAAAGCTATGATTGAGAAAAATATATATTTTTTTTATTTCCTTTTATTTTCCAACCTGCCCCCCCAGTTATGCACATCTGCCCCAGAAATGCCTTATACCACTGTGCCCCATGATATGCCTTTTAACCCTCTAAATGCCACTGTGCCCCATGATATGCCTTTTAACCCTCTATATGCCACTGTGCCCCATGATATGCCTTTTGACCCTATGTGCCACTCTGCCTCCAGAAATGCCTTCTACCCCTATATGACACTCACAATCTACTTATGTCTTTGAAGGGCAAAAATGAAAGAAGAAAATGGGTCTCACATTTAGAAAGCAGTTATGCGTGATTATGAGTATGTATACTGCCAGCTTTATCAAACATCACACAAGTTTCTACAGGGCTTGACAAATTGGTCTTTCTCAGAACTGTCAAGTTAATTTTAACATTGTGTGTCAAATGACATTCTGCTAATGGAAGCATTTTAAACATTTATCACTCAGCACTAATGCTGCAGACTATGTTGCTCATGTTGCTTCTTCTCTGTATGGAAAGATGACATAAAACAAAGTGAGAAAATAGGCCTGAGCTACAGCTTACATATATTACAGTGGTTAATAAAAAGGTCAGAAAATATTATCAGGGCAAACTTATGTAATTATAAACGGATGAAAGGATTCGATATGAGCCTCTAATGGATGAGATTAGTATAGATTGCCAGGTGAGTAGTCAGATGAAATCATGAAGACCAGGATGGGTGTCTGGGTAGTCCAGTGTAACTCTTATCTGTCCACTTATGAAGAGTTCATTTGGGGTTGTGGTAGATTGTAGAAGCTGTACAGATTTGCAGCAAAAATTAAATAAATATTGTGCAGTTAGTGCAATTAGGCAGATGAACCCTGGTACACCAGCCTCAACTAGGCAAAAGCCTTCTTGTTTGGAGTCAGAAATACTACCAGCTGCATGCAGCAGCAGCAAACATCCTGGCCGTAGCAGTAAAATGTTTCCCAGTGGAAATACTGAAAAATCCTTTGTTACCACAGGGTCACTTTAGAGCCCCTCTTGAGGGAGACTGAAGCAGAGCCTGTGCTTCCCTCCTTTGACGTTGGTGGTACACATGTGCCTAGCTCACCATCTGAAAATACATTTGCATATTCTGCCAACTTGCTGCTCCCCATGGTCACCATCAGAAGTTTTGTGGCCTCATACAAAACAAATGGTCTGGCCTCCCCTACCCAGATGACCTATCTCCACATCACCAGTATTTTTTCTTTTAATCATATTTTGTGGTGGAAAAGACTTGTTGGAGACTAGGGATGCTTCTACAAGTGACGGCTAATGTGAACACATTTTATTTCTGACATTCAGAGGCACAGTATGAAACTGATGAGATTATACACTCAGGTGTATTAGACTTGTGCACTGGGCCCAAAATCTTTTTGGACTATTTTTTGTTTCATTTTTGGCCGAGAGAGAGGTTTTGAAAGTTACGCACGAGGCAGAAAGTCTGAGGGAACGGGGAAGGGAATTCCACAGGAGGGGTGTGGCATGGGTGAAATCTTGAATACAGGAGTGGGAAGAGGTAACAACAGATAAGCTCAGGTCGTGAGAGGAGCGAAGTGGGCGGGTAGGGGTGTATTTGGAAAGGAGGATAGAGATTTAAGGTGATGCAGAGAGTTGTTGAGGGCTCTATAGGTCAGAAGTTTAAATTTGATTCCGGAGGGTATAGGGAGCCAATGAAGTGATTGGCATAGTGGGGCAGCGGATGAGGAACGGCGGCAGAGAAAATTTAACCTGGCTGCAGTATTGAGGATGGATTTAAGCGATGAAAGGCGGGAGAGGGGAAGGCTGGTTAGTAGGGAGTTGCAACAATCCAGGCGGGATATCACAAGGGAGTGGATTAGTAACTTGGTGGTTTCTTGAGTGAGGAAAGGGTGGATTCGGCATATGTTTTTCAGGTGGAAGCGGCAGGATTTGGTGAGGGACTGGATGTGAGGGATGAATGAGAGAGCAGAGCCAAGGCAGTGAACCTGGTCTATTGGTTGAATAGTGGAGTTGTCAACCGTAATAGAGATGTCAGGAAAAGTGGACAGAGCAGATGGCGGCATTACCGTGGGTTCGGTTTTAGAGATGTTGAGCTTTAGGTAACTGGACACCGTCCACGATGCAATTCCTGACAGTCAGTGAGGCGAGTTAGAAGAGAGGGGAAAGGTCAGGAGCAGAAATATAGATTAGGGTGTCATCTGCATATAGGTGGTACACAAAACCCAATAAGAAATAAGTTGTCCGAGGGAAGAAGCCTAGATAGAGAATAGCAGAGGCCCAAGAACTGAGCCTTGAGGAACACCAATAGATAGCGGTAAAGGAGAGGAGCTAGTTTTGGTAAATGAGACACTAAAAGTACGGTTAGAAAGGTAGGATTTAAGCCATGAAAGAGCAGTGTCACGGATGCCATGAGCATGTAGGGTTTGTAGGGGGAGGGGGTGGTCTACTGTGTCAAAGGCTGCTGAGAGGTCAAAGATAATTGGCCTTTTGTTTTAGCTGCGAGGAGGTCATTAGTAATTTTAGTGAGTGCAGTCTCTGTTGAATGCTGTGGATGGAAACCGGGTTGTAGAGGGTCAAGTAGAGAGTTTGAAGAGAGAAAGCTTGTTAGTTGATTGTAGGTTAAGCCGTTCCAGTAGTTTGGAAGCTTGCGGGAGAAGTGAAACTGGGCGGTAGTTTTATGGGGATGTGGGATCAAGGGAAGGTTTCTTTAGGATGGGGGAGATGATGGCATGTTTGAATGTGAATGGGAATACACCAGAGGAAAAGGAGAGATTAAAGATGTGGGTTGGGGTAAGGACATTAGAGAGGGGTGGTAGGAGATATGAAGGGGCAGGGTCGAAGGGACATGTGGTGAGGTGGGAGGACAACAGGACCTTGGAAACCTCAAAGGGTGTAACTGGGCCGAGGTACCATATGATTGACACTATGAGGGAGGATGTTATCCCTGATGGTGTCAATTTTGTTTTTGAAGTAGGTGGCAAGCTCTTGGGCAGAGAAGTTGGAGGGCAAGGGAGGTGCTGTGGGCATGAAAAGGGTGTTAAAAGTGGAGAATAAACGTTTAGGATTATGGGAAAGAGAAGTGATTAATGAAATGAAATATGTTTGTTTAGAGAGATGGAGGGCTGATGTGTACGAACGGAGCATGAGTTTGTAGTGAATTAAGTCTTCAGGTGAACGAGACTTCCTCCACAGGCGCTCAGTGGTACATAAACACCTTTGAAGGAGGCATGTCTGTGTGGAATCCCATGGTGGACGGCATGGGGGATTGCGTACAGTTACACGTGCAACCGTATCTAGGGCTGAGGCTAGATAGTTTGTATTAGTTCAGAAGGTGCGGGGCATAGGAAGGTGGGGATAGTGGGGCCAGGGTTACGTTCAATGTCACCTGAGCACAGAAGGAGTAGGAAACAGACAGATAACAAATGGGATTGTGATGTGTGGGCATTGGATGCCTTCACTTGAGCATGGTTAGTGGTGTTGGGGTATAAAGAAAACAGAATGGCATATAAGGTGGGGTGATAGACGGGATGGAGATATGTGGACTGTGGAGGGGTTGTCAATGAGTGCAGAGGCTGCAGTTATTGTAAGATTTGTGGGAAAAGGACATAGTAACATGTATGGGTTCATAGTTAGGATGGAGGTGAAGCAAGCAAGTGCTTATGTGGGTTACCTGCTTTCTGCAATGGTACTTTGTCGTTTGTACTTTCCCTCCAGTTTAACTCTCCACTTATGAGGAGCCCACTTGAGGAGAGGCCACAGCAGCTACATTTCAAAGTGAGGCCTAGGAATTTATAGGGCTGCCTCACAACTGGTCAGATAAGGTGATTACAAACAGGAGGCAGGTGTTTCACACCTTGGTTTACAATTGCAATTAAGCTAGAGGGCATCAAATGTAACCCTATTGAGAGCAGCAGGGTATGGAGACAGGCAGGATAAAGACATACCAAGTGGAAACAGGGGTTACAGCAGGAGATGAGGGGTTCAGATGAAATATGTAATAGTCATATCAAGTGGAAAAAGCGGTTACAGCAGGAGATGAGGGTTCAGACGAAATATGTAATAGTCATACCTGTAAGAGAAGGAGATATGGCAGACATTAGTGATTGCAAGAGGAGTAGTTGGATGAAAGCATGAAGACCAGGGATGGATGCCTGGATAGCCTTCGTCTTCGTATACATTTTTCCGCCACCATGTTCGGTATTTGGTCAGAACAACGAAAAAGCACCCTTCAGGTTCGTTTTCATGTTCGCCTGAATAGGAATGCACAAGTCTAGTAGTAACTAGCTATAAGCTTTTCTGCCATAAAAGGGCACATTAATGCTCCTTATATTCTGAAATGCATTAAGGGGCTGAGCATCAAGTTTCTGCTACCTAACTTTTACAACATCCTCAGTTTTTAATGTATTTCTAAACGATTTTATACATTCAATACAGAACCTGAAATTGTTTATGCCAACAGTAATGATGGAACTTAAATTCAGTGAGGCACATAATGTTAAAGAAAATTCTGTTTCATAGCACTTAGTTCTTTGAGTTAAGCTAAATGTTTGTTCGCAGCTTTTACTTTTAAAGTATAAGATTGCATTTGAGCACGGAAGAGTTCTGAGAAAACCATATCATCATCACAAGATGTCCTAGTGATAACATTCAGTACCAAGTTCTTTTATCTCTTATTTTAGACCATGCTTGAATGAAGTAAAAATAAACCAAGACATATCTTACTGGATCTATACCTACATTCAAGGGAAAGTCCCAATAGAGGCAATCACGAAAACCTTCCATTTTAGCTCCGTTTAGATATCAATACCAAGGTTTTCACAAGCAACTGTTTAAGAGAGAAAAATCATTTGAAGTGATTCATTAAAAAGAAAGAAAGAAAGCAATTTCTAAAAAGAATCATATTTGTACAAATATATATATATATATATATATATATATATATATATTCAACAATAATTCAGCACACAGCCATATAACACAATTTACAAATCATATAAATGCGGTTTAAAACACATCCTACATTGAAAACAATTACACTTCAAGGGACCTGCATATTAATGACTGCATATTACCGTATTTGCTCGATTATAAGACGACCCCACAAAATTTGAATATTAATTTAGGAAAAAAAGAAAAAGCCTGAATATAAGACTACCCTATAAGAAAAAAGTTTTACTAGTAAATATTAATTCACATATAAACTTTTTCATATTTTTTTTTGTTTTTTATTCCTTTTATTTGCAAACCTGCCCCCAGTTATGCACATCTTCCCCCCCAGATATGCCTTATACCCCCTTATATGCCACTCTGCCCCCCAGAAATGCCTTATACTCCCTTATATGGCACTCTGCCTCCCAGATATGCCTTTTAACCCTCCGATATGCCACTCTGCTCCCAGAAATGCCTTATACCCCCCTATATACCACTCTGCCTCCCTGATATTCCTTTTAACCCTCTATTTGCCACTCTGCCTCCCTGATATTCCTTTTAACCCTCCGATATGCCACTGTGCTCACAGAAATGCCTTATACCCCCCCTATATACCACTCTGCCTCCCTGATATTTTTTTTAACCCTCTATTTGCCACTCTGCCTCCCTGATATTCCCTTTAACCCCCTATATGCCACTCTGCCTTCCTGATATTCCTTTTTAACCCTCTATATGCCACTCTGCCTCCCTGATATTCCTCTTAACCCTCTATTTGACACTCTGCCTCCCTGATATTCCTCTTAACCCTCTACTTGCCACTCTGCCTCCCTGATATTCCTTTTAACTGCCTATCTGACAATCTGCCTCCCTGATATTCGTTTTAACCCCCCCTCCCCATATGCCACTCTTACCCTCCCCTGACTTACCAGTGCTTCTTTAGACTTCCCCCGTGCTCCAGATTCCTTGGTGTCTAGTTGGGCAGCCGGTGGAGGACCTGAGCTGCTGCTGCCGGCACTTCCCCCGGAGCTTCTATGAATGAGCACCGGAAGGTCATGTGATGTCATAGAAGTCCGGCAGAAGAGAAGGTTGCAGACCTCCACCGGCTGCCAGAGAGGAGGATCCAGGTCCTATTGACACGGCCAGGCACCGCAACGAACAGCTCCTAAAAGGTGGTTTGAATGAGGAAGGATAACTTAGACAGGGCTCATTCTCTGCTGAAAGATGGTGCTTTAGAAGTTCTCCAGCCTCTAGTGAGAATCATTTCTAATTTTGTATTGAGCTAGTTAAACTTTTGTATTTTGTCATGATTGTACCCAACACATATTTTAAATAATAATAATAATAATAATAATAATAATGCATTTGACACATAACATATATACTATTGACATTTGATCATTTTAATAAGTGGGATTTTTACTTCTTGTAGCCGGTCTCAGTATTTTGGCTTAAGTCGCCCCACCACCACCAACCACCGACCATTGAGCCTCTCGCTGGATCCTGGATGATACTAAAATATCGGCCAATGAAGCTACCCCCAAGAACATAAGTCCAGTTGAAATGCTTGAGAGTCAACCAGGAACTACTCATTTTAGAAGGGGACATGCACACACATTTATACCAAACCTTCCCCCAGACAAATATGACACAAGAGTACAAGTCCCAGGAGAAAATGACATTAACAAATAAACAAAGGTCTCACAGGCATGGGCGTAGGAACCCCTAAAAATCTGGGGGGATAGCATTTTTTCTGGTAGGGTATACCTGACCATTTCACCAACAGGGACTTTATGACATCACATTATAAATACATAGACATTAATATGAAATTGGTCCCCCTTTGCCGCTATAACGGCTTTCACTCATCTGGGAACGATTTCCACAAGATTTTGGAGAGTTTCTGTGGGGAATTTTTGCAGCCATGCCTTTATGGACCTTGTTTTGTACACTGGGGCACAGTCATGATGGAATAGAAAAGGACCTTCCCCAAAACCGTTCCCACAAAGTTAGAAGCATAGTGCTGTCCAAAAAGGTATATCACCTACAGCTCATAAAACGTTCTACTAGATGAATGGGAGAAAATTCCCACAGAAACAGAAAAATCTTACAACCACAGATGGACCCCACTGGACACGGCCACAGAGACTACTATGATGTATTGAAGGAACCATCTAAGACTCCTAACACGTCATGCACACAGGAACATATCCACACACTTAAACACTTGAATAACATACACACGCACACAATAATACACCCCAAAACATTCCTACCCTAATATACCTAGACACATGCCCACCATAACACACCTGGAAACATACTATCATACCCATAAAAACAGATGTGCACAATAACAAACCCACAAACATACGCTATCACACCCAGACACGCAAACACATCCTTCACTTACTCTGCCTACCCCTAGATTAACTCGTGGTGCTTTGTATTAGTGATGCCCTAGACCAAGTAGCACCCCGAAATATTCTCTTGTGTCCGAATGCTGTGACATACAGTGACACACATACTCATTTTAACCAGAAATAGGCCTGGATTTAACCCTAGGTGCCCCTGAGTTAAACATGTGTTACAGGGAATCATAATCTTCCCTTTAAGTACGACATGCCTGCTCATACACACATATACACTATCCATACACACATATACACTATCCATACACACATATACACTATCCATACACACATATGCACTGCCCTTACGCATGCCTGCCCACAAAAACACACACATACACTGCAATTGCCTGCACATACACACTTGCCAGTACTCACACATATGCACTACCCTTATACACGCCTGCCCAAACATACATAAACTGCTCACACACACACACGCCTCCCCATAAATATACACTGCCTTTGCACATACTTACACAGACGTATACACTATAAGACAAATACACTCCTTATATACACACACATATACACTGCCCATACAGACGTACACATATACACTGCCCATACACACGTACACATATACACTGCCCATACACACGTACACATATACACTGCCCATACACACGTACACATATACACTGCCCATACACACGTACACATATACACTGCCCATACACACGTACACATATACACTGCCCATACACACGTACACATATACACTGCCCATACACATACACTGCCCATACACACATACACATATACACTGCCCATACACACATACACTGCCCATACAGATATACACATATACACTGCCCATACACACGTACACTGCCCATACACATATACACTGCCCACACACACGTACACATATACACTGCCCATACACACGTACACATATACACTGCCCATACACATGTACACACGTACACATATACACTGCCCATACACATATACACTGCCCACACACACACGTACACATATACACTGCCCATACACACGTATGCACATACACTGCCCTTATATGCGTGTGCCCATACACACATATGCCTGCCCAAGTGCCCATACACATTCATAGACATTGCCCATATACATGCCTCACTATATATATATATATATATATATATATATATATATGCCCACACACATATCTACCATCAGACCCCCCCTTGTTTTGCACATCAGACCCCCCCTCGTTTTGCACATCAAACCCCCCCTCGTTTTGCACATCAGACCCCCCCTCGTTTTGCACATCAGACCCCCCCCTCGTTTTGCACATCAGACCCCCCCCCTCGTTTTGCACATCAGACCCCCCCTCGTTTTGCACATCAGACCCCCCCTCGTTTTGCACATCAGACCCCCCCCCTCGTTTTGCACATCAGACCCCCCCCCTCGTTTTGCACATCAGACCCCCCCTCGTTTTGCACATCAGACCCCCCCCTCGTTTTGCACATCAGACCCCCCCCTCGTTTTGCACATCAGACCCCCCCCTCGTTTTGCACATCAGACCCCCCCTCGTTTTGCACATCAGACCCCCCCCCTCGTTTTGCACATCAGACCCCCCCCCTCGTTTTGCACATCAGACCCCCCCCCTCGTTTTGCACATCAGACCCCCCCCCTCGTTTTGCACATCAGACCCCCCCCCTCGTTTTGCACATCAGACCCCCCCCCCTCGTTTTGCACATCAGACCCCCCCCCTCGTTTTGCACATCAGACCCCCTCCCCCTCGTTTTGCACATCAGACCCCCCCCTCGTTTTGCACATCAGACCCCCCCCCCTCGTTTTGCACATCAGACCCCCCCCCTCGTTTTGCACATCAGACCCCCCCCCTCGTTTTGCACATCAGACCCCCCCCCTCGTTTTGCACATCAGACCCCCCCCCTCGTTTTGCACATCAGACCCCCCCCCTCGTTTTGCACATCAGACCCCCCCTCGTTTTGCACATCAGACCCCCCCCCTCGTTATGCACATCTCTTACCTTTCTCTTCTTCTCTTCTGCTTTCTGCTTGCTCTTCCTCCTCCCCTTCTGGTGGTTTGCCGCTCTAGTGCAGTGCAGCTGCGCAGAGCTGTTTCTGCTGAGCGCCGGGGTTGGGATATAAACGTCATATCCCATCGCCCGGCACTCAGTGACAGACAGCACACCGGTAAGTGTTGGACTGGTTAGGGAAATCCCCAACCAGTCCTGCACGCTGCAGCTGCTGACCGGGCAGCTGTGCACCGAGGGCACTGGGGGGGATTGCTCTATTATCGGTCCCCCCCGTATGATTTCCTGGGGGGGATCTGTCCCCCCCGTCCCCCCCGGTTCCTACGCCCGTGCTCACAGGACAAGGTTTTCACTCTACAGGAGAGCAATAGCACAATGGATTCCCTCCTGGCACTTAGCAGCCGGGAGGTGGTAAAACAGTCAAGCCAGATCATGAGGGCCTTAGTGACATTGTTCATTTTCATAAGTGGGCATTTTACTTCTTAATTGCAGTTATCAGCAACAAGTCTCAAAAAATGTTTGTATTCACAGTATGCTTTAGCTGTCTATTTAAATCCATATTCAATTATTACAGTATCAATATAGTATCAAGATTTCAATAAGCATTAGAAAAATAATTAGATTTCATTTCAACAACATATAGCAAGATTCTATTATAACTATTAACTATTTTTATTCATTAACATCATGTTTTTATTAACTAACATCATGTTTGTACTCTTCTGATAAATATTTCTTGAAACAAATCTCTGATTTTCAAAAAAATCTAATGTCAGTGTCAGCACTCACAATTCAAGTACACAATGAATTTGCTCTTATATGTTGCGCTGATATTTTTACAGTACAGTGGATTGTCTCTAAGGGAATACATATTGTATTTTTACAGGCTATCGAAAAGAACAAAGCCAGTGACTGATGACAAAAATGTCTCTGGAATGCCCTTCTAAAACTGTTAGCAGCTTGTTCCATATCAATAACAATACTATACATGTTTTAGAATAGTATATAATATAAAAACAGATCTATGATCTACTCTGAAGGTTATATGCATAAAAAGGTGATTTTAGTGCACATTTTTAAAAATGGTGTTATCACTCAAAGTCTTGAAAGTATCCTATCAGCAGAAGCATTTCACTGTTTTTTTTACAAGGATGACTACTTTGGCATAACCTCTTTTGTACACAATGTGTCAGGCTCACTTGGATAGCCCCAATACCGTATTGGCTCGGATATAGGCCGCCCCCGTATATAGGCCGCACCCTAAAAGTTTGGTGCTTTTTTAAAGAAAAAGTTTTTTTTCTTTAAAAAAGCACCAAAAAAAACATGCTGCCACTGTCCTCCCCCCCGAGATATGCTGCCACTGTCCTCCCTCCCCGAGATATGCTGCCACTGTCCTCCCCCCCGAGATACGCGGCCGCTGTCCTCCCTCCCCGAGATATACTGCCACTGTCCTCCCTCCCCGCGATACGCTGCCACTGTCCTCCCTCCCCGCGATACGCTGCCACTGTCCTCCCTCCCCGCGATACGCTGCCGCTGTCCTCCCTCCCCGCGATCCGCTGCCCTCCCTCCCCGAGATCCGCTGCCCTCCCTCCCCGAGATCCGCTGCCCTCCCTCCCCGAGATCCGCTGCCGCTGTCCTCCCTCCCCGCGATACGCTGCCGCTGTCCTCCTCTGCCCCCCCTCCTCGACTTACCGGAGCAGACTCCCGGGTGTCTTCAGGGCCGGCGAGGGACATCTACGCAATACGCGTATGCAACTTCCGGTACCGTTACCGGAAGTTGCATTTGCGTATTGCGTAGATGTCCCCCGCCGGCCCCGCAAGACACCCGGGAGTCTGCTCCGGTAAGTCGGGGGTGGGCAGAGGTAAAACGCTTAGATAACCTCCCGTGCCGGCACCCCCCCCCGTGGGAAGTGCTGGCAGGGGAGGCTGTCTGAGCGTATCGGGAGTAGGATGCAGGTCCCCTGCACCGCTGCGGGGGATCTGTATCTTAACCCCGCTGCCTGCCCGGCGCCCGGGACTGCATGTCCCGGGCGTCGGGCGCTAGAGCCCGAATATAGGCCGCACCCCCACTTTAAAAACTTAAAGTGGGGGAAAAAAGTGCGGCCTATATTCGAGCCAATACGGTATATGGCAAGTGACTGGTTATTTCAGTTACATCCAACTTGTAACTTAAACTCTTCATGCTTAGAAAACTTTTAACATAGTAAAGTATTAGTGCCGATCCCTATACTGTGATTAATATGATGTTTGGATAACCAACAATTGCTCAATAATGAAAAATTTTAAACCATTTACATTTTCCCTTTTAGAATTAAGAAAAGTCTAGAATGGCAGACTACAGTTGTTTCTCTGCTTTAAGGATGACACCAAAATGTTTTAATGAATTTAAATAAATGCATGCAATCTTTAGTTATTTGGGTGAGACAGTGAGACATCTGTCTCGGTTAATCCCTCAGTGATTGCTTTTTAGAAAGCAGGAAGTATACTTAGGTATGGTTCCTGCACATGCCCAAAAAGGAAGACAAACACTGATGTGTAGTTAGCATACATGTGATTAACTGTTGACAGGCACACTGGTTTCAATGGGAGTGCTACAGAGCATATGTATGAAGTGTTCTTAAGTACAGAGTCTGGCTTCAGCAGAGACAGCAAGAGAGAGATACATAACTACAATAACTAAATAATGCATGAACTGACTTCGCATGCAGCAAAATACATGCAACATGGGTTCCAATATACACTCAAGTACACTCAGTGCCTTGTCTTTGAAATATAGAACTGTTAAAAAGGGCCAACAGTTGGATCTTCCAAAGACATAGTTGACCCTAAGCAAACTAAATAAAAAGTACACCTTCTTGCAAGCATTTTCATACAAATATAAGAGAGAGCCTTGTATTAAAACCAACCACCAGCTAGGTGCCCCAAAGCAGCTGCATAGGGCACCTATATGATGGGGCATAGGAGCTTTATTCAAAAACAGATGGCATGCCAGAAGTAGTCTATTCTTGAGTTTGAAGTGTTGAAATGTACTTGAAATGGTATAAAATATGGTTGTGCCATATTATAATCAATACATTTCTAAATACTGAATGTAGAAAAGACATGTGTGCATTATAATTAGACTTGAATTTCTGTCTTAATGTGTGGGTCTGTATGCCAAGCTGTGAAGGTGACATAATTTCAAAAGTTATCATGTACAGAGCCACAGAACATGTCATTCTGCAACTTATCAGATGTCCAATGACAGATTGGTGTATTTGTTGCATGATCAGCCAGTATTTCAGGAGACAGGAAATTTCTTTTGGATATATTGCTTTATATGAAAAGCAGAGTTCACATTTATGTCGATGAAGTATGGTTGGCAACTACCTTTTAAAGTAAAAAATTTCTCAGAAAGGTTTCTTCATGATTAAATTGCCTTAAATCCCTTTCCAGGATCAGAAGCAGCAAAGCAGGTATTGTTTATATATATATATATATATATATATATATATATATATATATATATATATATATATATATATATATATATATATATATATATATATGTCTGGTTGAAGAAACTTGAAAGGAATATTTAAATTTTAACCACATATTACAAATTGAGATTATTTTACTGCATTTGTTTCAGTCTGGATAATTGTACTATTTTATTGAAATAATACTGATTTTTAACTTTTTGTCAGCCATTTTGGCTTTTGTAGATGACTATAAAAAGTAACCAGGAGTTTTTGCAATAGCTATATATATTATAAAGTGTGCATGTAAAAATGTGTATTTCAAATGGATTGCACAATACCGTAATGTGATTTTCCACAATGCTAATATATAAATATATTTAGTGATAGCTAGTTAAATACCGACAAACACTTAGTAATAGGTAGCAAGCAGATAAGAATCGTAATCAACAAAGCATATTCTCAACTGAGAATCAACAACTATTGTTTGTTTTGTAATATGGAAATAGAGCGTTTCCCTTGACTACTTGTTCTTTGTGACACTTAGTCAAAGATAATTCATGAATACCAAGGTCACCGTGACATTGTTAAGTCTCCATAAAGAATACAAAGCCCTACATTCATAGCACATCCCTTTTTTATTGCTTGTTTCTTAAATGTCATTCCAGGTAGCTAAATTCACATAACTACATTTGCAAATATCTTCATCAAATATCATATCGCATCTGACTGCCACAATCTATATTGGGTACATGAATCTTACAAAACAGTTTTTTATTTAATATTGGTTATTCTAGATTTTCTTTAGGATTAAAGACAAAAAAACTTGAAACTGCTCAGTACTGAAATAAAAAAAGCTGTCTTTTTATTGTTATTTTGTTAAACAATCTATACCACTAATTAGTAATTGCTTTATAATTAACTTTAACCAAGAAAAGATAAAAGCACATTTTATTTACATATTAAAATGATTTGTTTAAGCATTCTCATATGTGGATAGCAGAAGACTTCAAAGTTTCAATTTTCTCTGCTTTAATATAAAGCATCACCCTGTTTTGCCATTGTATCTAAAATGTATGTGTCAAGACTACAATGTGTACGACCCCTTCTACTGACAATGTTTGTCTACGGAGATGGCATGCCTATGTGCTTGATTATCCCCTGATACCAAGAGAGGGACCCTTAGTAACAGAGAACCAGGACTGAGAGGATCCCAACAGCAAGGAGGCCAAGTGCAGGCAGGTAAATATAGGTACTGAGTAGAAAGGTGAAGGAATCTCCAGACGAACCCCACAGGTAGAATAGAGCCGAAGGGGTAAACACAGAACAGGTAGTCGATCAAGCCAGAGGGTTGAGACACTGAGCGGAAAGTCAGACAGGCCAAACTGGTACACGGATCAGGTAGTCGTACATGCCAGAGGGTCGAGACACAGAGTGGGAAGTCAGACAAGCCAAACTGGTACACGAATCACTGGGCAGAGGTACAGAGTCAAAATCCAAAGAGTAGTCAGGCAGCAAAGGGTCAATGGTAACAAAGATCAGGAACACCGCAGCAAACGAAGTAAAGGACCACAACAGGGTGCAGGAGAAACGGATTTCCGGCTTTTTAAAGCCGGTGCCAATCAAAAACCCTGCCTCCATGGTGACGTCACGACCGAGCCTCCAGCCGTCCATCACCGCCCCGATACTAGCCACGCGGCTTAGCCGCGCCCCCAGTGTTCCTGCAGGCCACGCCAGAAGAGGTAAGTATGCTGACAGGGGAATCCCCAGACTCAACCCCTTGGGTCCCGCGCCGGCAGCAGAGTCCTTGCCTGCCGATGGCAGAGCTCCAGGACGGAGTCTCGGGTTTCCGGCATCTGCCGGTGCTGGGAACTGTGGGATCGGGAACCCAGCGTCCGCGAGTGGCGATCCGCCCGCCAGTGCCGGGAGCCGGAACCGTGACATTAGCAATATATGTGGCTGAAACACCCAAACCCAAAATTAGGTGTGGTGCCCACATACTTTTGGTCATATAGTCATTTGGATGGGTGTGACCCAACCATGTTTCCCCTCTGCAAGTGGGCTAGCCAAAGCCCTTCTTGATGAATTTTGGACTGCCATGGCCAGTCTGCCCTGGCAGACAATGCCCATTGCTTAGTCCTGTTCACTAAAAGGAAAATCAGTATAATGAGCACAGAAAAAAATCAAAGGGTTCAAAAGTTGCCCAATGTTCTTGTCAGGTGGCAATAATGTACGTGCAAAACATAAAAAATAGTTTTTGTCCCCAAATCTTCAGCAGCTCAGATGGCAACTGCCATCTTCGCTAGTCCTTGTCTGATGAATTGTCTGCTTTATGGAGAACTGAGGCTTACATAAACATTGCTTATCATGCAGTTCCGGGCGCCGGGCATGTAGCAGGGTTAGGATACAGATCCCCCCAGCGGTGCAGGGGACCTACATCCTACTCTCTGATACACTCAGACAGCCCCCCTGCCAGCACTTCCCACGGAGGGAGTGCCGGCACGGGAGGTTGTTTAAGCGCATCGTGCAGACGTTCACCGGAAGCGGCAATGCGCGTAAACAGCCTCCGCCACCGGCACGTCTGCACGAAGTGTTTAACAATCTCCCTTGCCAGGAATTCCCACGGGGGGGAATCCCGGCAAGGGATATTGTTAAAGCACATCGTTCACATCGTGCCGGCAGCGGAGGTTGTTTATGCTCGCATCGCAGCAGCTGGTGAACGTCTGCGCGATGTACGTTAATCTTCATTGCCGGTACTTTCCACGGCGGAAGTGCCGGCACCGGAAGTTGAATACTCGTAGATGTCCCCCGCCGGCCCCGCAAGACCCCGTGGAGTCTGCACCGGTAAGTCTGGGGGGGGGGGACATCTTGGGGACAGAGTGGCAGCATATCTCGGAGGGGGTTGAGTGGCAGCATATCTCGGGGGGGGCATAGAGTGGCAGCATATCTCGGGGGGATAGAGTGACAGATGTAATTTAACATCTGTGTAAAAAGAACTTTTACATATTCAGCCCATTTGTGTTAATTGTCGTTTTAGAAAGTGCAAAAGTGATTTGGCCTGGCAGCACAGAAACCCTCCGTAATGCCAAAATGATTTATAAGGCAAATTAATTAACAACATAATCCTTTCACCTAGTTCACCAACATGAACCAGTTTTGTCAGCCAGGTCCAATTAAACTCAAGAGAGAAAAATTTAAATCACAACAACATTAGTCTCACGGGTATATAAGAAAAAGGTACAAGTGTTTCTCTGTTTGAAATAGCTACAGCTTGGCTTGAACCTACCTCTTTCTCCTCAAATAAGAGGAATAAGTTAATGGTAAGTTGTAGTTATTCTTGTCCAAGAGGAATGGTTTTATTGCTATATAGAAGATAATGATTTCTAATTAGTTGTTTTAATGTAATATAGACATATCAGTACTTGATGATGCGAAAAGCCAATTTTAACATACAATCAACAGCCTTTTTTTCTAACAGGCTGTGAATGAATCAGCCATGTTTTATTTGTAATATCTACGACTATTTTTTTCATTACCTTTTATTTTGAATTATATGTGCTTTGTTATTCATCTATTTAATATATTTATTTGATTTTTTTTATTTTAGGGTTGAGATCATGTGGGATGGATGATTTAATTTAAAAAAGGCCCAATTTGAATTTATTGTCACTGATTGTGTCTATAGGGATAAAACGCTGAAGACAAAAATAGGAAAAGAATGATAGTATGATATATAGTCTCCAATCAGAAAATATGTTAGGATAATATGACAAGAGTGGTTACAACTATATACTATATGAGCAATAATCAATTGTATTTGAAAATAAATATTGCAAACCATGACCTCTGGAGTCTCACTAAGTAAAATATAGAAAATTCCCATGAGGTACTAAAAAGTAATTACATTCCATCTGAGAAGCTGCTGTACTGCATCCATTTTAATTTTTTACAGAGTAATTATCTAGGTTATAACAGAAGTCAACAAATCTGGTGGAATTTGAGAAAGATTTATAACCCAAGTATACCTAGAGACCAGACTTGTGAATTCAGATTCGTACGAATTGCAAATGTATCGAATGTTGGCACATTCTGCGATTCATACAAACTGACAAAATGAGGCCAGACCCCCCCCCCCACACACACAGAGCGGGCAAAATAAAGCAAAAAAGCTTTCACTCATACTCACATTCTTGTTGCTTCTCTCTCTCTCTCTCTCTCTCTCTCTCTCTCTCTCTCTCTCTCTCTCTCTCTCTCTCTCTCTCTCTCTCTCTCTCTCTCTCTCTCTCTCTCTCTCTCTCTCTCTCTCTCTCTCTCTCTCTCTCTCTCACACACTCTCTAAATGTTCCCCTACCTTGTCTGATGGCCACTTCCACATGTTCTTGTTTTTCATCTTCTCTCTTCTACCCTCTGTCTTTGATCTTCTCTCCTTAATCTTTTATCTTCTCTTCTATCTTTATCCGTATCTCCGTGGACATAACCTGTCACCAATTTCCACCAAAATGGTGGTGCTTCTGGTGATGCCCCTATCTTGATCCTACAGTCAGGGGAGAGGGCATAAACAGAAGTGCTGTAATTTTGCCCTAATGTGAACTTCCGCCAAAAATGTTTTGCTTTCTCTGTTGTTTCCTTCGTTGATTGGTCAGGGAAGAGGGTAGGGAAATACTTAGAGAGTGTTAGAGCGAGTGAATGAGAGTATGAGACAGCAAGTGTATGAGAGAGTGAGAATGACTGAATTTCGTTCCCTAAATTTTCATCTGAACAGAATGAGTAGGGAACATCATTTGTTGCCTGAAATCAAATGGGCCAAAAATGAACCGGAAAATTTGCACATGTCTAATAGACTATTAGCATCCTGCCAATTTAAGCAATGAATGGGCAATAATTGTATGCTTTAAAAATAGGGGTGAGTGGAACTATCATTAAGTCTCTCCTATTTTATGTCCCTTTGAAATCCAAAAATCTAGTGCTTTATGTACACCCATAATCTTCCTTTTAAAGGATCCAGCCCAAGGCATGGTATTATTTAAGTATGTTTATGCTAGGTTTTAGACAGTTTCTTAATACTTTTGGCTTTGCTTAAAATTTAAGAGATATTTTAAATCTGTATTAGAATTCTAGCCTGCCAGTACTTGTTTCAAAAGCCCAGCATAACAGTCATCATAATACTCATATATTTAACACACAGCAGAGGACATGTTAATTCTTCCCAAGCGAGTTCCTGATTTAATACAACAAGTTGATGCCAGTTCTGGCAATAGCTACCTCTGTGACACTTTGTCTATTTTATCAAGCTGAATGCAGACATTAAAGTGCTTTAAACCTTAATCCAAATACAGCAGGCTGGGGTTGTCCTATGAATTCCAAATTATTTGCTTTCTGGCTTTTTTTTGTTTGCATGCATTAATGAAATTTATCAAGAAACTGTTTACATGAAAAATGTACATTTTTACAGATTTTTACAGATAATCAGTTCTAACTACGAGATTTATTATACAACATTGATGCTTTTTGTATCACAAGTGGAATGTAGGTCAAATAACCACTTACTGTTCAAATATAGAAAATGGAAATAAATTGATGATTACATTTAGATAACTATTTTCGAATAATTTTTAGTTTAGGAAGTAAAAAATGTTATTTGGGGGGGATGCAAAATGTATCCCATGCTAAACCAAATTGACATACCGTATTGGCGCGAATATAGGCCGCACCAGATTATATGCCGCACCCTTATAGTTTGGTGCTATTTTAAAGGAAAATGTATTTTTTTTTTTTTTTTTTTTTTTTTTTTTTTTTTTACTTTTAATGTATGGTAGGAGGCTCCCAGCCTCCTTACCTAAACATTTGTTTTTTAATCTCGATGTAGATGCGGCAGACGTGACCTCCACTTCCTGAACCAGTCTGCCTTATCTACATCAACGTTGAGAATCAAGAATCAGGACAGAACTAAAGCTTTTTCTTGCATTGCCGGGGGACCGGATTTTTGCCGGACCGCACTACCGAACACACTCTGCAGTCTTCTGCTCCGGTCTTCCAGACACCCTGGAGAAGGTAAAAATGCTAAACCCCGATTATAGGCCGCACCTCCACTTTTTAAATTTAAATTATGGACCTTTGCCCCTAAACAAGAAGACTGTTTAGGGGCAACGGTAGCACAGGCAGGTTGCTAAAGGGGTACAGATCTGTTTTCTGTACTTGACTAGGCACTTGTTGGAAGGGGGCTTACTGCTCCTCTGTCTGTACCATTGTAGGTCTGAGAAGCCTAAAACCAATTAAGTCCCTACCAATAAGTGGTTCATTTAATGTCACTCTAAAGTGGTTTGTGGAGCCCCATATAAGAACTTTCTATCCTTGTCCTGGGACCCTCAATAGTGAATATTGCTAAATATTTTTGTAATATATTTCATAATTTATTCTTCAGATTTTATGATAGTATTTCTTAACAGGCCACTTAGGACAACATTTATACAACAATCATTATATTCTCCTTAATAATGGTAATAACCCATGTTGTGGTACTTAAGAGCAATTCTTCCTAATTTGTCAAATGTACTAAAAAAATAATCAATGAATAGGGTATTTTGCACTTTGTAAGGATCACTTGATTGAAAATAATATGTAGCAAGTAAAAAAGGGTCTATAAGGGTCAAAATCCTGACTGAAAGCCTTGCACAAAACACATTTTTATTCCACAGCAGACAGCCATCAATAACAAGCAATGGATATGACAAATAGTTTGATGCACAGGCATTCCTACATTTCGCAACATATTGATATTATACCTTTTTATGTTTTATCTGTGCCGCAGTTTGGATCTGCTTGTTTTATTACCTTCTCTAGAGGTATATCTTTGCAGTTCACCTAACTGTCCTTGACTTATATGAAAGACAAAATGCATAGATCATGAGCTTTCCTTTTCACTCTACGCTGCAGCGTCTAGAGCATTAACCTGAAGATTTTTTGACCAAGATTAACATCCCTCCTAGAAACTGACAGTGAAAGTTTTCTGTAAAGGACTTCTGAAATATAATCATAGGGAGTTTAGCATTCAAAATACGTATGTATCAGTAACATCTACAATAGAAAAAACCTTATACTGAAGCAAATTTGCAATGTCTACTTTGAATTAACATGAGCAGTTTCTTAATCATTGTTCTGTATGAAAGTGTCAATCAGGCCAGTGGTACAATATTATCTATCACATTCCTTTTGTCAAAATGACTCCTGGCTGTGGCTTACAAAATAGTAATAACCTACAAATTATGCACAAGTAAATATATATCATACCCTTGGCTAAAATATCCTTCAGTGTACAATGAAAAATATATAAAAGAAGTAAAAGTCAGTTTGAACACTGCTCCAGGGTCTGTCCTGGAGTTGCTAGGGAGAGCCAAAAATTGTATTAATCAAACTATGAGCTATGCTAATAAAGAAGGTCACTTTTATGAAGGTAATACTTTGATCCATGTTTAAATATAAGGCATCCACAATCATGACTATGTTTAAAAAGAAGACATATAGACAATGGAATGGAATAGACAGACATTACACAGCACTTGTAAGAATGAATTGATCTACAAATTACATTTTGCCAATTATTTTATGTCCTTTAGGGTAAATAAAAAAATAAGAAGTAGCACACAAAAGAGCTAATTTTATACAGCTTTTATTAAGGGATATGTTGGTTATGTAAAAATGATCAGAATTCAAAATTTCCATTTGTTGTGACCATCACAAGAACACATTAATAAGGTATTGCTCACACACAGAGTTTACCACCCTCACTCACCTACCTGCTTTGGACACAAACAATAGATATCCTACAAAGCACGTAGACTATCTAGAGTAGGTACTTTATTACAGGATGTATTCACTGCCCTACTCTAGACAGGAAGTTTTAATAGAGCAAAGCACTAATTTCAGGGCCTAGAAAGTTTTGTCCTCTGAAGTGACTACAAATTCAAGAGCGCGTTTTATCTCTGGCTAAGTAAAAATTAAATAGTTCAATTTATTCCTACAATAAGTAAAGTGCCAGAAAACAGATGACCAAATTCACACACCAGGACAGGCTCTACCACACCGACATCCAAAAAACACACACCAGGATAGGCTCTGCGACACCGACACCCAGACACACACACCAGGACAGGCTCTGCAACATCGACACCCAAACACACACACACACCAGGACAGGATCTGCCACACTGACACCCAAGCACACACCAGGACAGGCTCTGCCACACTGACACCTGCATCCGGACAAGAATTTGTGTGTTTAGCCCCACATTGTATATTAATCCCACCAAACATCCTCACATTGTGTATTTATCCCACCAGACCGCCCCCCTGTAGTATTGATTTATGTGATGGCCCAGCCTGCACCAGCTTGTGAATTAATGCTCCCACACCCTTGTGTATTGCCCCCAGCTAGCCCCACATTGTGTATTTATGCCACCCAGTCCTCCCTTTAGTATCAAATCAGCTCTGGCACCCAGATTGCATCCACAGGACCTGTCTAGCACCCAGATTGGAACCATAGGACTTGCCATCCTTGTCCCCAAAACAGCCTCCCTGTGGCATATTTGCCCCCAAAACAGCCTGTCTGTGGCACTTTTGCCCCCAAAACAGCCCACCTGTGGCATATTTGCCCTCAAAACAGCCCGTCTGTGCCATACCCCCACTTACACATCCATGCTATCACACACATATTCATTTACTCATTCACACACAGATTCATTCACAGATACTCACAGATTCACAGATTCATTCGCTCATTCATATACTCATTTACATATACTCATTCACAAATATTTATTCACTCTTTCACAGATTCTCATTAATTCACTAATTCATTCACTCAATCTCACACACTCATTCATACAGCCTCTCCCACCCCTTACCTGAACTGCAGATGTCTCTGTGTCGCTTGCAGACTTCCGCAGGGGCCCACTGCTTCCTTCTGTGTTGCTCTGTGAGAACAACTTTCTTTACCACCCAGGGAAAGCAGATGCGCAGCAGGGTCATGTGACATACGTGACATGACTCTGCTGGATTCCTGCAATGCCTTGGCGGCACAAGAGACGGTAAGTAGCGGGCCCCTGCAAAAGGGATCTGATTGATTGCTTCTGTGGACAGGTGTCTTTTAAACAGGTAACAAGATGAGATTAGGAGCACTCCCTTTAAGAGAGTGCTTCTAATCTCAGCCCGTTACCTGTATAAAAGACATCTGGGAGCCAGACATCTTGCAGATTGATAGGGGATCAAATACTTATTTTACTGAGTAAAATGCAAATCAATGTATAACTTATTTGAAATGCGTTATTCTGGATTTTTTGTTGTTATTCTGGACCCAGAAGTGACCAGGGTGCTACAGAAAGGAGGACGGACGCCAATTGATTACCTGACTACTACATGTTTTGGGACTTTGATGTCTGCTGTCTATGCCTGTCTTGTAAGCATATTCATATTGTACTTGTATGCCACTATTAAATCACTCTTTGAAGATAAATCTATCATGCACTTTTGATTGTGTTTTATTTCTTATAGCATATAGCACTTATTTAGTGCTCTTTAAAAGTGTCACATCATCCACTCCACCATACTTTTTTGCATTTATAGGTTGTGCTATGTGTTTGTTTTTCTTATTTTTTTCATATAAATGAGTTACTTCATCAGGAAAGAAGTCTGATATTTGTTATAAGTATACATTTGTTTATAACTTTGAACCACAGGGTGGTCAAAACACATTTTATATTTACTTTTAGATTGTTTCACAGCTCACCTACTCTAATTTTTATATTGTACTTAATCTAAAGTTAAGTTTAAAGGCTGATTACATTAGAAAGCATTAGAAAACAATTTTGCAATGATGTTACACAGCTAATTGACCCCAAACCTTTGAACAGGATGGTATATAATGTGTATATAATTATTTCTTTTTGTTGACAACTGTAAGAAAGACAAATAAAAGACAGATCCAGCACAGTCCCATACCCAGCGCTCTGAATTTTGATCTCAAAAAAGATCATTGACTCAATTCATTAGTGTAACTAGGTCAGGAATTATGGTTGTGTTTGCTGAGCATAATGTAAGGCAAAAATACTCTGTCAATGTCATGGGAATTGAATAGAAAAACAGGATGCAGCATACTCCTCTTCCAATATAAACACAGACGAGTAAAGCCAAGTTCAGAACCCATTTTCTGAAGACAATTACCTATGCCAGAATTGAACATTTTTTAAAAATACATGAGGGTAATGATGCATGTTATTGTTTCATAAATTGAAAGAAAGTTTTTTTATATATTGGTATATTTCATGCATTAGCTTGCAATTTTAGTAATCCATGATCATTTTAAGCATTTGTTTCCAAGAAATTATTGTACATTAGGAGTGTCTGTCATGATGCTGACAAAGGCTGGTTTACAGACATAGGAGTTGTAGTTCAACAGCCAGGTTGCCAGAGGTTGCTTAGCCTAGTGTTCCATTTTAATTATGGTGTTTTTTTAGGATGTCAATAAAAGTCAATATAATTGCCCAGACCCCAAATAATAAACATACAGTCAAAGACAGATAAGAGTGTGAGCTATTACAGCTGTTTAAAAACATTTCTAAAAGCTACTTTTGCCAACAATAACATCCATACTCAAATATTAACTTAGTGGAACAGACTAACAGACTGTTAGTGGAACAGACATCAATATGTATTATTTGCCCATGTTCTTGTTTACATATTCCCATGTCCAGAGCTGCCACACTACATTTGCTCCAACAGACTCCAACAGAACTAACCTCAACACATTTAACTATTTTAGCAGACTCATCTTAGACCCATATCTACTAAGTTAATTGCATTCTATGAAGAAGTTAATAGAAGTGTAGATCAAGGTGTTGCAGTGGATGTAATCTACTTGGATTTTGCCAAGGCGTTTGACATGGTTCCACACAATAGATTAGTATTCAACCTGAAAGAAACCTGAAAGATGCAAATACTTGTTCTTATGAAGTATAGAGAGTTGTCATAAATGGTAATTTTTCCACCTGGACAAAAATGGTAAGTGGTGTCCCTCGGGGTTCTGTTCTGGGACCAATTTTATTTAACATATTTATAAATGATCTTGAAATAGGCATTGAAAGTCATGTTTCCGTATTTGCGGATGACAACACAATGTGAGCAGGATATTACTTTTCTGCAGAGGGATTTAGATAGACTGGGGGACAGGGCACACAAATGGCAGATTAAATTTAATGTAGATAAATGCAGAGTTATGCACTTTGGGTAAGGAATGCACAAGCAATTTACACCCTAAATGGTGTAAAACAAACTAGGCAACAATGTGCAATGTCAGTCAGCAGTTGCTAAGGCAAGTAAGGTATAGTCATGTATAAAAAGGGGCATCAATTTGCAGGATAAAAATAAAATGTTGCCTCTTTATAAATCAATGGTAAGACCACACTTTTCCCCCTAGTTTTGTTGCAAAATTGGAAAAAGCCACAAACTGTTTTTTTTGTCTTTTTTTGGATCAACAGGAACTATCTTACAAGAATAAAACCTTGCAATACAGCTGTCAAAAATGAATGTGGCCAATGCTTCTCATTCATTCAACATTCAATGACATGTGGTACTACATTAAAGACAATATCATATCCACAAAAACAGCAATAGTGGGATAACAACTTTGCCAATTTGGTAAGTGCAGTGCATTAATAATACATGTACTTACAATCTAGATGCAGAGCTTTCACTTTGGATCCCTAATTATTTCCTATTTTCAGGGTAGGCAATATTACAACTTTTGGTGGAGGATAACTCACATCTCTTGGAGGTAGAAAAGGTAGCACTGTACACAGTTTTATGCAAAAACAATTTTTGAGTACAATGTCTATATTTGTCATGTACCTTATTTGCTCGATTATAAGACAAGGTTTTTTCCAGAGCAAATGTTCCGAAAAATACCCCTCGTCTTATAATCAGACCTCAAATAGGTCTGACTATGAGACTAAGATCCAGATCCCCCGTAGCGATGCAGGGCACCTGGATCCTCCTGTGTTATGCCCGCCTCCAATTTACAGGTGCATCTGAGTGCCCAGTGCTTAGTCTGGGCAGCGTGTAGAGCTCTACCCGATTCGCGTAGACAACTTCCGCTGCAGCGGAAGTTGTGTACGCGAATCGCTTAGTGCTCTACGCGCTGCCCGGACTAAGCACCGGGGACTCAGAAGCACCGGTAAGTTTGGAGGAGGTAGGGGGAGGGAGTGTTAAATGGGGGGCATAAGGCATTTCTGGAGGCAGTGTGCTCTGTGAAATGCCTTTTAACCCCCTTAATGCCACTCTGCCTCCAGAAATGCCTTTTAACCCTCTATACGCCACTCTGCCTCCTGAAATGCCTTATACCTCCCTATATGCCACTTTTCCCCATAATATGCCTTTTAACCCCCTAAATGCCAGAGTGGCATATAGGGGTATAAGGCAATTCTTGAGGCAGAGTGACACATATGGGGTCAAAAGGCATATCACGGGGTACAGTGGCATATAGAGGGTTAAAAGGCATACCATGGGGCACAGTGGCATATAGGGGGTATGAGGCATTTCTGGGGAAGAGTGGCAAGCCTAGGGGCAGATGTGCATAACTGGGGGGGGCAGGTTGTAAAAAAAGGAAATAAAAACAAAATATTTTTTCTCAATCATAGCTTTCATTAAGAAACAATTGTTCACAGTTTACATGAATTAACATTTACTGGTAAAACTTTTTTCCTATAGGGTCATCTTATAGTCAGGCTTTTTCTTTTTTTCTTAATTTAATATTCAGATTTTGGGGGGTCGTCTTATAATCAGGGTCGTCTTATAATCGAGCATTAACACAGGTTTCAAAATATGTGTGACAAACCGCCAATAATAAGTGAACCAAAAGGTATAGACTTTTGTATAGCTAGCTATACATTTGTATTCAACATTTTTATGACTTTATTCATACTATTAACTCTGCTTTGTGGATGCTTGAGGCTATGATTTTATGTACACAAATTCCAGTGCTGAGAAAGTACATTTGTTGAGAGGATGTTTAAATTGCAAAGCAGATGAGATATTTAATTATTATTACCTGTCACTCACTAGTTGAGAATCCTGATTGTTGTAAGCACAACATCTTTATTCTACAACAGAGGATCATACAATTTAAATTATTACTTTCATTTCTCCACTTGAGAAGGATAATTATGATATGTTTCAAGTTTCTCTGATGTGCTGTAAAGGTAATTGAGAATATGTATGACAGGAGACAGACTTTAGATGTTGAGCCGTCTGCCAGTCTTGTAAAATGCACTATTTAAGCACAGGCACATCTGTTAAAGATATTCAGCTTTCTATTGCATGATCTGGGTGAGTATTCATGGTTAATGTACATTGTAACATAATCTGAGTAATGCAACAGTAACCACAGTATTTAGTATTCTATATTTCCCCAACAGCCTAATCATTCACCACTCTTTACCTGATGGAATTGTCGGCAGGAAAGGTTAATATTTATCATATAAATATGTTAAATAAGAAACATAAGAGCTGCTTACTATTTTATTTCACATCTGATTAATCACATCATGTCTTTTACCTTTTTTAAATCATAACTGAGCAAGTGTGCCATGTATGTCATACTGACAATTAGCAAAAATCAGTTTGATGTAGACAACTGAAAATTATTTTGGGTTATTTTGGCATCAATATTTATACATATATTTTATAAAGTGGTGCTTTACAATGATAATTATTCTTTATAGTACTATAAGCTGCCTGACTATGTTCACTTAAATGAATATATTCTTACTCTAAATGGAAAGTTAAGAGGAGAGTTTTCAAGGGAGATGTGGATTTAACTTCTTGACTTTACATATATTTAGAGGGATCAATCCCAGTCATCTTCTACTGCAGGAAAATCTTAGCTGCATGAGATATCCACTACTTCTATTAAGTAATAAACAAAAACTTGATATTTTTGAGCTAGATGGAAGTCCAGTGGGTCTTTGTGAGCAATACTCTTGGAATCATAATTCAATTATTACATGTAGTTTAATTGAGACACCAGATTTTTAGTCTTTGCGAACGCAGAGGATGTTGCTCATGAATGATTTATTTGCCAAATGTAACAATTGTATTGGTAGCCAAACACAGTCCAACAGTTAACTTTGTACTGTTGTGTAATTTGTTTTGGTTTATTGGGAAATATTTCATTTAGAACACAAAATATTGGCTTTTTTTAAGTATTTCAAAATCTAGATTTATTAAATGCATCAATTATATACCTTGTACAGGTTAGGAATAGTGTAGAAAAGTACAATTTGTAATATAGATTAGATGGGCCTAATGGTTTTTATCTGCCATACAATTCTGTTTCTCAGATGTAGGTAGGGAATTGTACACAATTTTGGGGATTAACAGAGATATCACATATCTTATATATCATATAAGTATGAAAATATTGGGGGAAATGTACTATATAAAGGCAAAATCAAAAATTGAAATAATAAATCTTAGTATTTTTGAAATAGACTTGTTTGAATAAGCTACTCATTCTGACACAAAGTCTGTCTTAGATGAAGCTCTATTGGAGCCTAAAAGATAGTGATACATGGAATAGATAGATTGATTATAACACATGAGGGTGCCTTTATTATGCCATAAGCATGTCTATTATAGCCCAATACACTAGTTAAAATGTCTGTAGTAGAAAAAAGGTTTAAAAAACATACTTCTGTCCCATTTAATACTGAAAAAATGACAAACTGACATGAAACTAAATAAAACAATTAATAGTTTTTCATGGGAGTAAACACAACAGCTGTTTGGATTCTAACACGTAAGCAAACCAGATTGTTAATATAACACTAGGGTATGTAGAAGGGTATTCTATATTGATTTAAAATGCCCTTTACAACTTGAACATCGCCTGAATTTTAAAAGGTCAGTAGAATACACTCAGTTTGCTTCTCATTTCATCACGTCTGACCTCTCTTGTGTGTTTGCCCCCAACTCTTTTACAGATTTAATAAAAGCTTTTTCCCCATGCAGCATTCCCACACTTCTGAACAGAAAGTTCTCTTGCCTTATGTCTGGGATACTTAAACATAAATTTACCAGGCTCAGTTGAAAGAACAAAGTGAAGACCTGGCAGGGAAGCTGTTTGAATAGCTGTCTTTTGTTGTCTCTAATTTATAGTCAAAACAGATAAAGGGCATCTATATGCAAATCATTAAGCTTAATGAAAATTAGAAACATAAATTTAGGCTATGGAAAAATTGTGTCAAGGTGCAAGACACATTTGTAATTTCTTTATACATACACATATATATATATATATATATATATATATATATATATATATATATATATATATATATATATATATATATATATATAATGTGTATGTTTGTGTGTATGTTTATACATATGTGTATGTATATATATATATATATATATATACATACATATATATATATTGTTTATGACACCACCACCCTCCCCTTCGCTTATACCATCACTTGTTTTAAGTTCTAACCTCTATCATGTTGATCAGTATTGCTTCAGACCTGATGAAGAGAGGATAACTCTCGAAAGCTTGTCTTTTAAATATTATGTTAGTACAAGAAAAAAGGTATCACCGCATACTCTGCAATTTACAATATATATATATATATATATATATATATATATATATATATATATATATATATATATATATATATATATATATATATATATATATATGTTAGCCTGTTTTTATAGGGGTGTGTAAAACCACCCATTTGTGACAATGACATTATATGAAATATGCGCTTGTAGGCTATGTAACATGACAATTTGTAATTTCTGCTCTTAATATCTCCCATCATGTCTCTTCATTTTCATTTTCTATTCCATAAAATCTAACATACATACAATCTCTCAGTACTCTTAGTATAAAAAAAACCTGTCAATTTTATACTAACAGGAGTACTCAAAAGTCTATAAAAATGTGTTGTAATAATTAATTGCTTGCACTTGACAGAATTTCAAATATACACTCCCACCCAATCCTACTTAAAATAGCTTTAGCAACAAAATATGAAGTTTGAATTAAAAATATACCAAATAAGGAGCCCTTTTCCTTTAATTAGGAATGGACTTGCAACCAATTTGCACTGTCTGTCATTTTTCAGTGGCTTTAGGCTAACATTAGGAGCTCAGTCTAATTGATACTCCAAACTGTAATAGAAAAAAATGTTTAGCAATTTTCAAATCTTCATATCAATGTACTCAGTTTCTTAATTGTTCAGCACATTGTTACCACCATTGTCTGTCACATCCACTAAAATATATATTCATGGTTATTCTGTGTTTCAATTTCAGAATCGTTCACATTTGACACATGCAGATGGTATGGTAATGTCAGATAATTAAAGTATATTATAGTCAGTTTTGCTGTTATAACTCTCCACCTAATGTATCGGTTTGTCTTAGTCTGTCAATTCTCGTCTTGTCATACCCCTTGAATATATGTATTGTATTAAGTGCTGCGTAAATTGTTGGCGCTATATATATATATATATATATATATATATATATATATATATATATATATATATATATATATATATATATATATATATATATATATATATATATATATATATATATATATATATATATAAAAGATAATAATAATAATAATAATAATAATAATAATAATAATAATAATAATAATAACAATAACAACAGTACTTTCATAAGCAGTTCTTTGAGAGTTGAAGGAAAACATATGCACAAAGACCAATAAATACTGGATATATATTTTTGATATAATTGTTTTACATCTGAAATAAAATCTCGGTATTAAACTTTAAGGATACCCATGAGTACCACATTAGCTGCTACTTTTTTTTTAAGGGAGCTATGCATGCACTAATTTGAATTGCCAACAGATAGTTTCAGAAATATCTATTTCTTGCAAATCCTCTCTCATCCCCAGCAGAAACTGTTATTTAAATCCCCAAGACAGAAAACTATTAATAAAATGTATCAATAAACAGATTTTTTATCAGGTAATCAAATCCAAATGTGTTGTTACTGACTAGTTTCCTAAATCATTTACCACATACTTACAAGGTGTGTGGGGAAAAGCCTATATAAATATTTACTTGTCATCCAGTGTCCCAGGCTGGCAGAACTTGCTTAATGGAAATAACAACAAGCAATCATGTAACTTCTCTTTGGGTGTGAGACATGGTCACACAAAGCTCCCCTGCTTGAAGCTTGAAGGAAACCTGGAAAAGTAGAGCTTCAACCAGACTCTGGGCCAAACACAGAAAAAGGGCCAGATAAGGAGCGTTTTTTAAGAACAGCCACCAAGCATTTACTCTGTTTGGCAGGTATGTGGATATCCAATATATGCATCTATGGATATAAAGATAGATGAAAAGATATAAAATGCTAAATGTACTATAGGATTTAGGAAAGTGACATGCTTTATATGGATATGCATCTTGTTTGTATTTTGCAAGAACTGAAATTTTAAACAACAAAGATTGCTTATTTACCCTACTAGCTGCACCAAGTTAACAAATGTCTCTCACCCTTGTTAGAAAGTACAAACAACTACAATGTGTACTACATATAATACATAAAATCAATTATCCAGTGAATACCATGGTATATTTACATTTTGAGCCGCCATAGACCCGGGCCTCTGTGGTCACGGTAAAAACTTGCCATATGTGGCTTTAAAAAACAGAGCACCAGGACACAACATCATTTTCTGATGCACCGTATCTTAAAGGCACTCTGTGGCTTTTAATGAAGTCTATGGAGAGTGTGCTGAGCTGGCACACTCTCCATGGTGTAAGTAGGTTGGTTGGGGAGATCAAAACTCTCCCTTGTAACTGGCCCATTGCACCTTCCACATGTGACCAAACAAACCTATGCTTTGGTGGCATCACTGTACTCAAGAGATGTTGCTGAATGCATATTGTGATGTTATTTGACAGTGACGTATTCCAGGAGCTGTAAATTCTTACCTGGAATAGAAAGTGTGTGAAAAAACACACTAAAAATACTATGGCAAACTTTGACAAAGGCTTGTGATAAAATGTAAAAAAATTCTAAAAAGCACACTTCCCAAATGTGGTCTTTTAGCCCTCAAACAAATCAAGAAACCTATGCATGAATGGAAGCACTGTATTCAGAATGTTGTTTTTTTGGCTGTGACATACCTCAGGAGTTGTAAATTCATACCTAAAGTACAATGTGTGTAGAGAAAAAATGCAAAACTATTGCTACCACAATGTTTGACAAAAGCTGGTAGTAGAATTAATGCATGGAAAGAGTTAAAATACTAGCATTTGAAATACCTTGAGGTGTCTAGTTTTCAAACATATATAGTTTGATGGCAGTACATTTAATTGACTGGCTTCAAAGATGTCCCAAACAGAATATGGGGGCAGAATGACCAGTTTTGGAAAACAAAATGGTTTTGTAATAGCAATATGCTACTTGCCCTATAACATGCAAAAAAACCATGAAAACACTGGGTATTTCTAAACTCAGGATAAATAGTAAAACCTATTTAGCAGTTTTTTTCATTAATCTTTTTAGATGAGTAAAATATTTTTTAAAATAAAAGTAAGACATTTCTCACCATATTGTTTATTTTTTATAGTAAATTAGATGATATGATCAAAATAATAGCATCTAAAAAAAGTCCTTTTTTGTCCTGAAAAAAACAATATATAATTTATGTGGGTACAGTAAATGAGAGAAAAGAAAATTACAGCTAAACATGAGCACTGCAGAGATTGTAAAACAGCAACAAAAAAAACCAGCTCTGTCCTTAACACGTTAAGTATAATTATTATTGCTTTCATTATTTACAATAACTAAGCTACATTTAACAGAATGACAATCAGGCTGTGTGTTAGTGCTGGGATTCTCCTGTGCCGACACTTCCAAGTTTAGACAGGTTTATGCACTTAGCAAGTTCAGCAGGCATTGTCAATCTAGTCTATAGCGTCAAGACAGGTTGGTTTGTTTGTCTGCTGGGATTTACACATCATCAATGGAACATCTCTCTAAAGTCTTCTGTCACACTTTGTATTTCCCTTACATTTAATATTGATAAAGTGTAAATTTTGTGAAGTATGTATTTCCCTTTGATAAAGATATTTTAAAACTAAATGTAGAGGTAACATGACAGATGACAAATGTGTATTTACCTTGGGCTTTGCCCTAGGCTTGTGACCCCAGCTGTTCCTCCATGGCGGCCATCCTTACTGAAGAGATCTGGGAAGCGACATCATATTCCGGCAATCTGTGTCTTTGCGGTACACAGTGCCTTTTAACCCCTTCTGGAGCATGTGTAAATACTTTAATGCCCTGAGCTTTTTTTGCCATTTTTATCAAATGTTGGTTTAATCAAATTTCCCTTTTAGATGTTTGATGTACATACAAATTAGATTTTTTTTTTCAGGACAAGTAAGGCTTTCTTTTGAGAACATAGGAACACAAGGAGGAGTGAGAAACTTACACTCTGATCCCTCCTGTATTGATCCTACTGTGAACAGCAGGGCTCCATAGCAATCAGATGATGATGAATCAGCAATGACGCTGGAAGGGAATGCCCAATCGCGAATGCTGGCTTCTGCTACTCTAGATCTAGACATGACTATGATGTTGAGCACTAGACCTTATCCTAAAATTGACCAACATTTGTTGTAAAAGAAAAGCTGTTACAAGTTGCAAGCAAACTATTAATATTAGAAAAATTGTTAATATAACTTGTGTTTATAGAAATAATAATAATAATAATAAATACATATTTTAAGCAAGCTTTCAACAAAAAAGCTTAAGGTGAAAAATAAACAAAATAGAATAAAGAAAAAAAACCTCAATGTACAGTAATGTGTAGGCAGACTAACAACAATAACAATAATAGTCTTTTGCAGGTAACACTTAAATATATCATTTCCTCAAAATAATATGGTACTAACAATAAACTGATAACTTGATTAATGTTAATGCTTAGACTATTAGAAGTAATTGTACTCACAGTCAGCCAGTCAGTAAAGTGTCAGAGGACTATTGAATAAAATATATACATTTAGATATTTGCTATAGACTAAATTAGTCTGCTGCCCTCCAAATCAATTTACATGGAGCCCTAATACTGACTTAAAGGATCCTTCAACTTTATTTTATAGAATGACTCATTTGGCAAAACCTAGAATAAGATTTATCTGCAAAGCTATTACACATCAAGATCAAGAATAGAAAGGTTAGGTAGAAGGGTTGAACTTGATGGACTTAGGTCTTTTTTTCAACCTTATGAACTATGTAACTATGTAACTATGTAACATCAAGAATAATATTTTTGCCTGTGCCTAATCCCATTGCAGGAAATAATACAGGACTGTAGGAAGGATGAGGCACTCGCCTCGGGCAGCTGCTGGACTGGTTGGGGAGATTACAATCCCTCTCTAACTGGCCCAACATTACTTCAGACCTCGGCTTCCTGATTCCCTAATCACTCTGCGCTGGCAAATGATGCCGAGTGCCGAGATTTGACATCATCCCCGCGCTCTGCATTTATAGCTGGCGCATAGTGATGATGGAGCAATAAAGCAGAGGGCTGGAGTGACAGATCTCATGCTCCCAAAATTGAATGGAAGGTGGAGGATGGAAGATGAGAAAGGGGTGTAAGGGCAGTGTATATGTATATATGTGAGTTTGTAGGTGTCACGGACCGGGTCCATACGGATAACTGAAAGGACCCAGCGCGGCCAAAGATTGTGTGCAGGAGTTACGATGCAGTAGGGGAGTTGGACAGGGCCTGGTTGCAGGGTGACCGCACTCACCTGGGTGTTGAGTATATAGGGTTGTGCAGCCACATACCAGCGCCCTGACATAGCAGCAGATGTAATCCAAAAAGAAACAAAGTGAAATCCTGCAGGCACCCTGGAACAGGCATGAGACATCACACAGGACTCATGTGCGGCATGCTGCAGGCTGGGAGTATGGAAGCTAAGCAGAGAAATATAGCAGACACATAACAAGCAAGGGACAGGGAGACCAAGCACGAAACATAACCAGACAAGATATACATGTTACTGAGCACAACAGTGAACAAGACAAGGAATAAACAAAACCAGACAAGATATACATAACACAGGGCACAACAGGGAACAAGACAGGACACCCCGCTGCCGGGGATACAGGACAGACTGACACACATAAATACAGAAACTAGCCTAGGACTGGTTGATAACTATTGGAGATTCCGTCACATCTTATGGCCATAGTATGCTTAGCCCACCACTACGCCAAAGTACTCCAATGACGGTGGATCCTAACGCTAATCCCTGCTGACAAAGGTACAAAACAAACCAAACATGAAATCCAAACACATAGCACTGAGACATACCTTTAGACTGCAGACTGAGACAAACAGAACACACTGGAGGGGCACACCTTATAAAGGAAACAGAGCAGAAGCAAAGAGCAGAAGCAGAAGCAACGAATGGAAGATCAGAACAGAGCAAAAGGAAATCCAGGAATGGATCGAAGCAAAACAGGGAAACTGACGCAAGAATGAGATATGCAGCTCCACAGCCTGGGTAGGACGTGACAGTAGGCTTGTGTGTGTGTTTGTGTAAGAGCAGTGTAGGTATTTGTGTGCTTATAAGCCCGTGTGAGTATGTGCATGTGTGTGTGTAAAGGCAGGGGTGTGTAAGGGCAGTGTATGTGTATGTGTGTTTATGGGCCGGTGTGTGTAAAGGCAGTGTATGTGTATATGCATGTTTATGGGCTGGTGTGTGTAAAGGCAGTGAATGTGTATATGCATGTTTATGGGCAGGATTGTGTATGAGCAGGTGTGTGTAAGGGCACTGTATGTGTATATGTGTGTTTATGGGCTGGTGTGTGTAAAGGCAGTGTATGTGTATATGCATGTTTATGGGCTGGTGTGTGTAAAGGCAGTGAATGTGGATATGCATGTTTATGGGCTGGCATGTGTAAGGACAGTGTGTATGGCCAAGCGTGTGTAAGGGCAGTATATGTGTACATGCATGTTAATGGGCAGGTGTGTGTAAAGACAGCGCGTATGGGCAGGTGTGTGTAAGGGCAATGTATGTGTATATGTGTGTTAATGGGCAGGTATGTGTAAGGACAATGTACGTGTATATATGTGTTAATGGGAAGTCATGTGTGAGGGCAGTGTATGTGTATATGCGTGTTTATGGGCAGGTATGTGTAAAAGCAGGGGTGTGTAAGGACAGTGTATGTGTATATGTGTGTTAATTAGCAGGTGTGTGTAAAGTAGGGCTGCAACTAACGATTATTTTAATAATCGATTAGTTTGCTGATTATTTTTTCGATTAATCGGATAAAAAATGCTATTTTTTTTATTATTTGAAATAATGTAATAAAAAACGTACAAATTACACTTTCATCTCTTTATTGCAATGGCCTCTCTCTATTCACCTTCTTATTTTACTGACATAATAATAAAAGCTACAAGAACCCAAACACAGTGTTTCTCAAACTAGGTTTTAATACAAAGTTATTAGTAAATATTAATTCATATGTTAACTATTTTTCATATTTAATAAAAACTGAGAAAAAAGCCTTGTTTATATTTTCTTTTATTTACCAAACTGCCCCAGTTATGCACATCTGACCCCCAGCTTGCCACTCTGCTCCATATATGCCTTATACCTCTTATATGCCAGAGATTCCACTGTGCCCCCGATATGCCTTATACTCCTTATATGCCAGTGATATCCAACTGAGCCCCCCGATATACCTTTTACCCCCTGATGCCCCCCTGATATGCCTTATAACTTTCAATATGCCACTCATCCCCATTTAAGCCTTATACCTCCCTATATGCCACTGTGCACCCTGATATGCCACTCCGCTCCCCATAAATGCCCTGCACCACCCTGAAATTCTCCCTTATTCACCACTCTGCCTCCCCCAGATATCCCACTCTGAAATTCATTATACCCCCATACACCACTCTACCTCCCCTATAAACCACTCTAACTCCCCCAGATATGCCATTCTGCCTCCCTGAAATTCATTATACCCCCATACACCACTATAACTCACCCATACTCCACTCTGCCTCCTCCCCCTCCCATACTCCACTCTGCCTCCTCCCCCCTCCCATCCACCACTTTGCCTCCTCCTCCCTCCCATACACCACTTTGCCTACTCCCCCTCCCATACACCATGCTGGCCCCTCCCCCTCCCATACACCATGCTGGCTCCTCCCCCTCCCATACACCATGCTGGCTCCTCCCCCTCCCATACACCACGCTGCCTCCTCCCCCTCCCATACGCCACTCTGCCTCCTCCCCCCTCCCATACTCCACTCTGCCTCCTCCCCCCTCCCATACTCCACTCTGCCTCCTCCCCCCTCCCATACGCCACTCTGCCTCCTCCCCCCTCCCATACGCCACTCTGCCTCCTCCCCCCTCCCATATGCCACTCTGCCTCCTCCCCCCTCCCATACGCCACTCTGCCTCCTGTCAGCAACGGAGGTTCACAAGACACAAGGGAGCCGGGTAGAGAGGCAGAGTGACGTATGGGAGGGGGAGGAGCCAGAGTGGTGTATGGGAGGGTGGCTCCCATACACCCCTCTGACTCCTCCCCCTCCCATACACCACTCTGCCTCTCTCCCGACTCCCTGGTATTTTGTGAACCTCCGTTGCTGACAGGCACTTACACTGCAGCTTCATAGAAGCCTCAGCGTAAGTGAAGGGCAGTAACGGAGGATGTCTATGCGATGCAGACCCCCACCACATCTGGATTCTAGTGTTATAATCCGATCTCTGTTTGAGGTCGGATTATATAAGGATAAAATCGATAAAAATCGATTCGACTAATCTATAATGAAAATAGTTGACAACGATTTTCATTATCGATTATTATCGATTTTATCGATTAGTTGTTTCAGCCCTAGTGTAAAGGCAGTGTGTGTGGGCAGTCATGTGTAAGGGCAGTGTATGTGTATATGTGTGTTTATGGGCAGTTGCGTGTAAGGGCAGTTGTGTGTAAGGGTAGTGTGGCCTTTAAGTGTGATAACAGTGAACATGTACCAGTTCTACTCCATGTAACCCCCCCTCCTAGTCAAACATACAACATTGGTCTTCTGGTTACTATATAATGTATGCGACCAGTGCTTTGTTTTGCTAAAAGCACTAGTCCCAGTTTACAACCTGCTGAGCTCTCTATAGTATAAGAAGGAAAGCCCACTCGATTTCAGACTGCTACAACAAAGGTTTGCCACCTAGTAACTACCAGTAACATCTCTATCCTAGGGGAAGGAAATGCACATTTTAATGCCAAGTCTCAGGCTGCTTCACCGCCCCTCCATTCAAACAAATATAATTCTGTTTATACTAACAAAGCAAACTGCACAATGGAAATAGTTTTTTCCTCTGGTTTACAGATGTAAATAATTTTGGGTTGCCAGGTTCCTTTAGCTGCTGGGAAATCACAGTGGCAGTCAGTAAAACAACTACACTTCAGGGTAAATTTTTTTCTGAAATGAGTGCAACATAAAGAAATACACGGATAGTAAACAATCAGGTGAAGCAAAACAGGAAATATAATACTAGGATAGTGCTTAGTAGTCTCACTGACAAGTTGACTTGTAACCTTAGCATGTTATCAGGCATTATAGGAGACACAGAACCTATGATGCCTTTCACTACGGTATGGACATTGTATGTGAACGCAGTGTGTTAAGTGCACTTATAGAGTTAAGACATTTCTTCGTACAGACGGCATTGTCTACGGTATATTTCTCATTAGAAGCAGGAAATATAGTGATTAAAAATAAACATCCACTTACTTCTGGATGACCGCTAAAAAAAATATAATAAAAAAAAGTCTTGCAGTCGGCAGATGTCTTTTGTTATGTGTTTATTTGCAGATGATGCTGGCGTAGCTCCGAGCTCAGAGAGGCTATATATGAAGTGAGAATGGCACACTCCCTTTGTCACTCCCTCCTCCCTTTCTGTCTTTCATCTGTATCCTTCTACTGTTTTTCCTGCTTCACTTCCTCCACCTCCTCCTTGATTTTTTTATTACTTATTAGCATCTCAGTTCCAAAGGTATGTTCTTTACTGAACATTACTATGCATCTTTTTCCGTGCTCCTCTTTTAGTATTTTAATACTGAGTCTCTAATTGTTTAATCTAGTGCTTGATTATTTGGAATTAAAAATAGTCGTTTCTGCCCACGTCGCACATAACTTTTCCTGTAAAATCACATGCGTTCTGCCAGTCAGGGGGGCCCAAGGGGTGCCGAGCAGTTGCTGAAAACGACCGCTCAGCAACTCTTGGGCCCCCCTGACTGACAGAAATCCAGGATGCCTCTGCTCCACGCCGCTGCTGCTGCCGCCGTCGCCGCTGCTGCCGCCGTCGCCGCTGCTGCTGTCGCCGTCTCCTTCACGCTTCACGCTGAGCGCCGGCATTTGACATCATATGCCAGCGCTCAGCAGTGAAGCGCCGGCACCCGAGACAAACGCCTCACGCTCCCAACACAGGAGTTGACGGTAAGTGACCTACAAAGGGGGGTAGGGAGGGAGTGGGTAGATCGTGAGAAGGGGGGGTAGGGAGGGAGAGGCTAGATCGTGAGAAGGGGGGGTAGGGAGGGAGAGGGTAGATCGTGAGAAGGGGGGGTGGGGAGGGAGAGGCTAGATCATGAGAAGGGGGGTAGGGAGGGAGAGGGTAGATCGTGAGAAGGGGGGGTAGGGAGGGAGAGGGTAGTGAGAAAGGGATAGATGGGGTGGGGGGGCCCTTAACAGATTCTCACACCGGGGCCCTGAGGTTTCTAGTTACGCCCCTGTTAGAAACACATGGTTAATTAATATATGAATTCATTAATGCATTAAGAAATGATTAAGAATTGTTTTAAATGAAAAAATGATGGTGTCCTCCACCCATGACTATGCTTATCTTGGTTTCTGGATTACCTTGGTATTGAATCCATTCAATGCACATTTTGGAGTTCCAAATTCCAGTAGACCTTGGGGGAAGTTATATTATAAATAAAATACACTATCTGTAGGGTGACATTAGACATTTGAACAGTGATTCTAATGCTGATATACAGTGTTATTACTTTTGTCATATTTAATGCTGATCCAGGAGAAAAGAACCCTGGAGAACATTTTACCTCAGAATACCCCTCAGACAAAACTGTTAACAGCATTAATATTTGTCCAAAAAATGGTGTTGCCAGAAATGCAAAAACTTGAAAAAGTATAAACTTTTTACATAGCGAGTTGGAGGAGGGTCTAACTTGTCTCTGCGGTGGTCTCTGTGACTCATGGGAGTTGGATGGAGTTCTCCATCTCCTCTGTGGAATCAGGATTGTAACAGCTAGTTGATCTAGATTACATGCGTTTTTTTAAATTATTCGATTGACATTTATCATGTATTTAATAGATATCCAACTTTTAATATCTTGTACAGTCATTTAGAACAGATTTTATGTGGTTTTTGCACATCTTGCCAGTTTAATGTTAATATTGTTTAATTTTTAATTTCTTTGACTTTATTTGACAAAGTGCATTGTTTATTTGTCCCAGTATTCCTGCCATTTCTTATTAAGACTGGCTTTAATTAAACCATCAAACTTTGTATAGTTCCTGTCGGGATTGAAAAACAAATTTCTTTTAACAGCAGGATCAACTACTGCATGTTATCCTTGATCCCTTGGGACATCATAAAAAATTTAATAATACAAAAGGGGGGGGTATCAGGGCACGGGTCAACAGGTTGGGTAGAAGCCCAAGTCCAGGGGATATCCGATGCTCTGTCTGTACTTCGAGATGCATATTGACAGATAGGTGCAGACAAAAGATAAGTCACACACCAGGCTGGTATATAAGAACAGATTATATTGAAGAAAGCTGGCTGATCAGGAACAGGACTAGTATATACAGTAGAATAAAGCACAGACAACATACAGTTAATCGTAATACATGGACTGGAAAATCATGCTGGACAGGCGTGGAACTAAAGACCCTCTAGCAGGGCACACGGCAGGAAGCCCACTGGCAGGGCACATGGCAGGAAGCCCTCTGGCAGGGCACATGGCATGAAGCCCAAAACGGTATGCAGGAGAGTGGTCACAATTAAGCCAGGTCAGAACCCAAATATCAGAAGCAGGATGCTAGGAACGATTCAGGACCAGGTAGAGCCATAGCAATAGGCTGCTAGCACTGCAATGCAAAGGCCATGACTGAGGTGCCGATCAGCTACTTATAATAGGAGTAACTCCCAAGTAAGCAGGTGCAGCTAGTCAGGTAGTGAGACGATTCCTGACTCCTCATACGGGAGAGTGGCCTCTAGAGGTTGCAAGAAAACATGACAAGGGTATGATATCATGAAATACAGGGTGACAGGGTGGCTGGGTTTTGGCATTACAAGATGAATATAAAAGGGGTGGGTGGCTGGGGGTAATACACATGGCAGTGGGGGTATCAATAGACAAGAGGGTTGGGCATTACATAAATCAATACTAAAGGGGGGCTGGCTGGGGCATCACATTAACCACTACAAAAGGGGTGGGGCATCAATACACAAGGGAGGGGGGCTGGCTGGGGGCATCTGTCAGTTTGGCAGAGCCTGTCCTGGTATATGTATGTGTTTGGGGGTCAGTGTGGCAGAGCCTGTCCTGGCGTGTGTGTTTGGGTGGGTGTCAGTGTGGCAGAGCCTATCCTGGTGTGCGTGTGTGGAACTTTTTCATCTAAAAGTTTTTGCAGTAGCAAATGTTTTGGTTCCATTATGTCTAATCTCTAACTAATTTGAGCCTTCTAACACTTTTGGTTTCTGGGATTTTAATACAAATAACGTGATAAAAATAATAATTTATAGTTATTTGGATGGCAGATAGTGTAACTGGGGTATGTATGGTGGGTGCATGTGGGTACAAGAGCTCGACCACAAGATAAAATATATGAGGCAGGCGCCCAAATGTTTCCAGGACTGCTTTTCATTCCTAGTCCGGCCCTGTGTAGAGGCCAGGATCTCCTGTAGGCGCCAGCCAAGATGTACACACCCTTCAGAACGTCAGGTCCAAGGAAAAGGTGTTATAAATCAAAAAATGGCCTAAAGAGAAGAGAGAAAGCCAACATAGGTAGGAGGCGAAAGCAATTAAGCAACACAGAGAAGAGAAATAATTAAGTGGCATAGGGAATACAAAGTTATTAAGAATGAAAGAGATGAGGCAAGGGAGTTAATGAAAAAAAGGGATGATAAGAGAGGTTGGTATACTGCTGAAGGCTAAGGGAAGAATGGGTTTTGGCAAAACTGGTGGTACACATATTATTATTGCTATATTTTATTTATATAGCACCAACAATTTACGCAGCACTTTATACAATACATATATTCAAGGGGTATGACAAGATGAGAATTGACAGACTAAGACAAACCGATACATTAGGTGGAGAGAACCCTGCTCGCAAGCTTACAATCTTGTACAATAAGTTATTAATAATGAAATGGGGAAGAGAGATAAGATGGGGAGAGAAGAAAGGGACAGCAATTGGGAACAAGATACAATGGACAAAGAAATAAAAAGTCTGTGCGAAAAAAATGGGGTATATAGAGAACGTGGTAGAAAATAATCTGATGGAGAAACAACCACTATTACAATACAGAAGATGTCACAGGCAAAAAAAAATGTGGAAAATAAAGAGGAAGGGAGATCTTTAGGGGAAGAAAAGTGCCCACAGCCATATATGAGGTATATTTATAGCTGTGAATGTGAAACGTCTTTAATTCTGTACATAGTAGACTATAAAGTCACTGTTTTTCTGCACATTGCAGTGTATGTGATGAACATTTTTTATGTACAGAGACAGTGTATATTATTTAGTGTGGCAGCAAAGGTTGGGATGATGTCACATCCCAGTGGGCAGTGAGCAGTGCCTGTTCATGTATGTGTTTTTTTCTCTTCTCACCAGCAACAAGATCAAAATGTGTATTGTATTCTTGTCTGGTTCTGCAGTAACTACCATGAGAACCCTGGTGAACATAAACTATTGGATTACACACACTCTGAAACCATGCTGTGTTTTCTAAAGTGTTGTATGTCATGATGTCTACTTCACTGAGAATGTGATGCACGTGATGGCTTAAAATCAGCTGCTAAAATATAATTGGGTTTACCAGAGTTTCCCTTGGGTGGAAAGTACAATTTTCTGCCCATTTTCAAAGGTGGACAAAAATTTAAATGCTAATCTTTGTCAAAATCTCTGATACTCAGCATGAGTGCAGAACCACAGATCTAGCTTTAAGTGTAGATTAGACATGTGCAAATAGGCCAAAAACTAGTTGGAGAAATGTTTGGCTTTGTTTTTGGCCCATTTGTTTTCTCATAATGGAAACCGTTTCCTGCCAATACATTTCAAACAAATATCAGGGGGCTTTTTACATTTGGAAAAAAAAAATTGTTGTCCAACTCCTACATTCACTCACACTTTCTCTCAATCTCACCCTACTTTCTCTGCCAACTGCTTCTGTGTGTCACAGCTGTAACGGCCGGGGATAGTCAGGATCAGTAGCCGAGGATCCACAGTGCAGAACCCGTGCACGAACCAGAGGCAGGTGAAATGGTACTGGAGAAGTTCGGATAAACGTGAGACGAACCCGAGGTCAAGGATTGGAGAAGTCAGAATAGCTGAGAGACGAAGCCGAAGTCAAGGGTTGGAGAAGTCAGGATAACCGTGGTACAAAGCCGGAGTCAGAACTGGAGTAAACACAAAACCGCAACCAAGCCCAGAGAAACAAAGCTTGAAACTCTTTGACAGGCAGTGAGTGGACAGCTAAGGAGCCCTCAAATAGCCCCAGGCAGATAACCCCGCCTCAAACTATTAGCATAAATAAACAGAGAAAATGTCCGGCTATCATAGGAGTGCCGTGCGCATGCGTGAGGGTCTCGTCCGGCAGTGTCTGCGGGAGGCTGCTATGGCTGTAGCAGCTGCAGGTAAGTTGTTAGCTGTTACAACAGCTCTTCTTCTTCTCTAGCATCTTCCTAATCTTTTTATTCTTCATACTTTTGCTCTTCTCTCTTTTGTCTCATTTCTTCTTCTGCATCTGCATGGAAATTACCCCCCAGTGAATTTGGGGGAGGTTCTCACCTGAAGCCCTGCCATTTTGTGGAAGTTTACAGGAGGTTGTTGTCATTCCTATAAAATATTATTTCAAGCTATTTGAGGCATTTGATTCAATACCAGAGATAAATATATGACAAGTAATTAAACCTAAGGTCTAAGAAAAGTTTATGTGACACTGTATCTTTACAAAACAGTTATATTTTATTAATATAGACATGTGTAAGGGTTCCCTGAATGATATTACTGGTAGACAGGGAGACACAATAGACCACTGGGCTGGCAGGATGGAATTGATCAAAGTTCACAAATGGTTAACCAGGCAGGGTCGGTAGGCAGGCAGCAAGGTTTACAAATGGTTAATCAGGGAAAACAGTTGAAAGAGAAGTGAGTAGGGGTCCCTTTGCAACCCTGACAACAAGTCTATATATAAATGCTTAAGGCAGCCTTAATGGGAAATAGTCAATACAAACTGAAATGATGTAAGTAGAGTCTGATCCTCATATAAATGAGGTTACCCTGATCTGTGGTCTGATTTTTCCGAGATAAATTATTATGGATACATTTACATGATTATATCAAAAGCATAAGCAGCACAATAAGTAGTATAGTATCAAGCATGGTAGACAGAGACCCCCTAGAGGCTAAGGTAAAATTAAATGTTACAGAGCAATGATAATGAAAAAGCAATATGATGTAAGTACTAATCTGTCTTGATGTCACTTGAGATGTGGTTGAAAAAGGAGTCTTTATGGACCCCTTTTCTCTTTGTTTTCAGCTGTCAGTGCCTTTAGCCTTGATGAGAATTACCACTCAATCTGGCAACAAAACCAGATTAATTTGGCCATCCTCAGTTTTTATAGAATGATGTTATAATAAATTTTATCTTATGATGTTAAACACCATTACATCAAAAGCAGGTACACACCCCACTTCTTGGAAAGGTTCATCTTAAAGTCTCCATATAAATGAATGTTATTACGTAACTATGTTTGTATGCACTGCTATGGAAATACCAAAAAGTAATTGTGCAAAACACTTCCACAGCACTCTACGTAAAATGGCAATGCAACAGTAGCCGAATATTGATTAATCTCACCCAGTGACTTAAGTAAATACAATGTTTACAAATTACCTTGAATTTGTGGATAATATGATTATATATACACCGATCAGCCATAACATTATGACCACTGACTGGTGAAGTGCATAACACCTGTCAGCAGGAACATTTTATCCTCAAAGTTGATGTGTTAGAAGCAGGAAAAAAGTGTAAGAACCTGAGCGACTTTGGCAAGGCCCAAATTGTGATGGCTAGATTACTGGGTCAGAGCTTCTCCAAAACTGCAGCTCTTGTGGGGTGTTCCTGGTCTGCCATGGTCCAAGGAGGAAAAAGTGGTGAACCAGCGACAAGGTCATGGGCGGCCAAGGCTCATTAATGAATATGGCTTGGCCCATACGGTCAAATCCAACAGATGAGCTACTGTAGCTCAACCTGCTGAAAATGTTAATGTTGGTTCTGGTAGCCACAGACCAGTCAGGGTGCCCATACTGACCCCTGTCCACTGCCAAAAGTACCTACAATGGGCACGTGAGCATAATAACTGGACCACAGAGCAATGGAGGCTTGGTCTGATGAATCACATTTTCTTTTACATCACATGGATGGCCGGACGCGTGTGCGGCGCTTACCTGAAAAACACATGGCACCAGGATGTATCCATGGAGGTTCCACCTCGCAACTTTCAGGACCTAAAGCATCTGCTGCTAACGTCTTAGTGTCGCAGATACCACAACACACCTTCATAGGTCTAGTGGAGTCCATGCTTCAACGGGTCAGGGCTGTTTTGGTGGCAAAAGGGGGACCTACACAATAATAGTCAGGTGGTCATAATGTTATGGCTGATCAATGTATAGTATTATTTTATATGATTTATACAGGAATCACCTGTAAAAATGTATTGTAAAAACAATGCAAAGTTTATGTTATACTATTAATCTACCTTTCTACTACTTAACAATCTGTAAACAGCAGTTTGCTCACTTTTGTTGTTGTTGTTAAAATATCCACTGTATTTTTATCAGAGTCTCTGTACAAACCTATACTTTTCTTTAGAATGGCATTTCATTAATAAAATGGACTTTATGCATAGCCGCATCTAACAAGTTGGATGTCCATTTTATTGCACGTTATTGAAATGTTTGTCAACCTGCCAGTGGATGCATTACATATTTACCATACACACTATGATGATTAATACAATGATGAATGGCCTTGCTTGTTTGGAACAGAATATCTTCTAGTAGCTTTTATTCCATCCTTACAATTCTTAGTTTTTCCTCTCTGTTAAAGGACTCGTTTTAGGAAAATATCTGACTCCACCGCTTTTGTGTTCAGTTCATTTTTTAATACAGCTGTTATTAAAATAAAACATCTATGTTAGCCTGAATTATGAAGTTCACAAAGAACTTTGGACCAAACAAATGTAATTAATACTGTTCAGCGAGTAGAGTTAGACATCCCTAAACTAGTACATACTGGTTAGACTGTAAACCTTTTCCAGTTATATACCCTCCACTAATCTACATATATGCTTCTAATTTATTGTCATTTTCTGTATTGTTACCTTTCTTGTCCGCTTTCTCTTTTGTGTGTTTTTCAATATCTTTTTCACTTTGCTGTTTTACTGATGTTTGTATTGATAGAGTTATATATTGTGCCATGTTTTCCCAGATATTCCTTAATAGCTTGGTAATGTTAATGTTCATTTTAATTTACAGTAAAATGAAAAGCATTTTTTAAAATAAAGAATAAAACGATCCACAAGAAACTGTTCTGGATTAAAAGTGCAAAAACCCCACACGTTTCTGAAACACAAGATCTTTTAAATCATTTGATGCACTTTTTTTATACAGCAAAAATAAGTAACCAATTATCCTTTCATTCATTCAACATCCTCTCTGCCTTCTAATTACAAATCTGCTGCTCTACATTAAACTTGTCCAAGTTTTAATGGATGAAGATGGTGAAATAAGTAGTAAATTATTCATTTCCGAGGTAATATAAAGCTAATAGTAATTAGGCCAGTCCCCCCACAAATGAGACGAAAACTAAGCAAAAGCTCAGAATCTTTCTCTGGAATTCAGGGGTCCACATTCAGACTCTCACACTCACTCGCTCGCATTCTCATTCACTCTCTCACGCTCTCTGAATGTTTCCCTAACTTCTCTAATGACCAATATCTTCTTCTGCATCTTTTTCTTCATCTTCTCCCATCTCTTATCTCTTATCCATCCCATCTTTAAAAAGAAAAAGATGAGGAAGTAGATGCAGAAGCTTAAGTGATCTGCAAAAGTGGTTGGCAGAGAAGGTATTGAAACATTTAGAGAGCATGAGTGACGGTGTGAGAGTGAATGTGGGCGTAATGAATTTAATTCCCAAATTAGAAGTGCCCCCTAATTTTTGGTCAAACCAAATGGGCAGGGAAATAAATTCCTTGCCCCAAAACTAATGGGCCAAAAACAAACAAAAAAATGTGTTCAAATCATTTTTGTCATGCTAGTAGAACTCATAAGATATTATACTGCCACTGCATAAATAAATTCCCAGCTTTTTAATTTTACATAGTACCTGGGATAATTATACATTCCTATACTGTAGTGCATACACCAGTAGAGTTTCTTCAATAGCCAATATAAACAACTGCTTAAAAGTGGCAAAACCATCTGTATCAGAAGGAGCATTTTTTATATACTAGTACAAACCAGTAACACTCTTAAAGTCATTACAGAAGTATAAAGTAATATTTTCTCTAGAATAAAATAGGTCCAACACATTCTCTTCCTAAAGTAAAGGTACAATGCCATCACCATAATATCAATGCATAATTTATTGTACCCTTCAATGTAATGGATTCTATAACCTGGAAATGTCTATTTGGATTCTAGCACTTCATATTATATTCTGGGAAAATACGTGGACATGAACTTGCAGCCAGTAAAACATATTACTGGGCCTATGACTCAGCACGCAAATAAAGAAGTCAGAAACACTTTACTGATAGGACATTAGGTTCTTAGGTTTTATCTAAAATCATTTTTGTGAATAACCAATCATGCAAATGATCAGATCATGCAACTCCTGAGCCAGCAATTACATTACATACAATACTGTATATTATATATACTTAAATGATGCAGGATTAACAAACAAATATATTATTAAACAGTTATTGCATCAGTAAACTCCACTGAGACTGTGTACAAAACTCCACTATTGCAATACATTGTACTCAATAAAAGCACAAGGTAATCACAATGGTTAACTAAAGGATGTTCCGAAATAGGTAATCAACTAGCTAACAAATTAACTCTGAAACGTAAAAGCCCCCAAAACATAATGACTTTCTACTAAAAAACCAACAGTATTTTGTCATCAACATGGTAATATGTATTGGCATTAGCATTTCTTAATAGTTTATTGTCCTATATTTGTTGACTATATGAAATGCATTATCCATAATAGCGATCAGTATGGGATCCACCTGACAGAATAATTATCTGAAAGAGGAATGAATACCTACAACAAAGCTCATTCCCACAGGATTAACTGTTAGGATTATTGGGACTGCAAACATTTATTGTAAGGGAGGGCAATCAGCAAATGCAGTCAATCAGCTAGTTAATTGCAAGCTTGTCAGGTGCTGGGATGTAGGAACTGAGTTAAAAAATCTGGTTTTGTGGTCCAGAATTTTTTTTATTCATTTTCTATACAAATTATATTAATGTGGATCTGAAAAATGTTATCCTTCCCATTAGGAAGCAGATAATTCTATCCACTAAGAATATAGTTAAGTAGAATGAGAGAGTATGAGCCAGGATAAGACTTTGATGCAACATTACATGACACTCAGAGATAGCATATTAAGCCATTTGTTGCATTTAGCAAGCAACATGGCTATAGCTAGCTATATTGGTCCAAAAGAAGATGGAGTCTTTATGCACAGGTGGCACTTATTATTGAAACAAAAAATGTAGTCACATAAGCTTGTGAGACCTTGGTGATCTCTTCTTGAGGTGAAATTTGCATTTAACAAATAGTTGCTAATATAAGTGGCAGTGAACACTGATATGGGGAGATTATATGTCTTCCTTAGCTATGGCATATATACAGTGCTGTGCAAAAAAAACAGTCATAGAAAAAATATTAAATCAAATCAATATTTGATAACACCACTCGTTGCCTTTAAAGCAGCATCAATTCTTTTAGGTACATTTAAATGCAGTTTTTTAAGAAACTCGGCAGGTTGTACCAAGCATCTTCTGTGGATTTAGGCATTTACTTCTCTCTCTTTATGTAATCCAAACAGTTGTTAAGATCAGAGCTCTGTGGGGGCCATGCATTATTCCAAGGAGTCTTTGTTCTTTATGCTGAAAATAGTTCTTAATGACTTTGGCTGTTTATTTGGGGTTGTTGTTGGTGAAGGACTCTTACCCACCTGGTTGAATGATGTAGGGCTCGGGAGCGTTGTGGAAGATAGCAGGGATGTGTGGACAGGGTAAGTACTGCTTCTGGTAGCACAAGGCATACTGCAGCATCATTTTTAAGGTAGACAGGGGTTTCCAGATGTTCTGCTCAAGCTGTATTGAAGAAGCACAAATAAACTTGCAATGCTGAGGACTCAGTAGACTCAGTGGTCCACCAAGGAGACTTAGTGCAGGTGATGAAAGAGTCATCATGCTTATTTTCATTTGCAATCAGAAAATGTCCAGCAGTGCCTCAGTATTGCCAGAAAACAGTGGGACCCTGGTACACCCATTTACTGTCCTGTCTAATCAGAAGTGGTCTTCAAGAAGAGTTTCAGCCAAAAAAAGCCATACCTATGATGTAAAGGTCAAGCAACTCAACTATCCACAAAACACACAGAAACTGGGGTGCAAAAAATGGCAGAAGGTGCTCTGGACTGATGAGTCAAAATGTGAAATGTTTGGCTATAGGAGAAGACAGATTGTTTGCCGAAGGGCTGGGGAGTGGTACAAGAATGAGTGTTTGAAGGCAACAACCACACACACATATATATATATATATATATATATATATATATATATATATATATATATATATATATATATATATATATATATATATATATATATATAGTTAAAGAGTGTAAGGTTTGTCTCTCAACAGTTTGTACTGTATCTATGAAAGTCCTACAGTTTCTACCATGGATATTTAGAAAATATAACCAGGAGTACTCATTTTTATCTTCGGGTGCAATAATTTGTATAGTACATTTGTGGTCCCTGTGGTGGAGTATCAAGGACAGGGTTTGTTGGTTGGTTCTCCATTCTACCACCACGCTGCTTACACACAACATAATCCAGATTTTCACTGGTTGATTGCAGCTGCCAGTGAGCTCTCAGAGGAAAACAGCTGGGCCCTAAAAACTACTTTATGAAATCTAAGGGAGACTGCTGGACTATATTAACAAATTTATATTAATCTGATCGGTGAGTAATTCATTGGAATATCACAACTGCAGGGCCCTTTTCTCACAGTACTATACTGGTACTACAGAATCAGCTGGCTCTCTATAAAAGATAATAATAGGTAATACAATGTAAAGTGGGTAAAGAGATAAACTACCACAACTGTAGATAGCTGAATAGTATTTAACAAGTGCTGAAAGGATTGTATTTTTTTCATTTTGTACCTAATTGCTTTCTGTTGATTCTGTTGAATAATTGACACAACATTAGCTAAGGTTATAAAGTCTGACTAGGATGTTGCTTCTCTTCAGAATGATTTGGATAAACTAGGGGACTGGGCAAATAAGTGGCAGATGAAATTCAATATAGATAAGTGTAAAGTAATGCACTTTGGTACCAAAAATAAGCATGCAACTTACACTCTTAAGGCATTGCATTGGGAAATGCAGAAAATGAGGACAAATGCAACAAAGTGCAGTGCCAGTCAGCGGTTGCAAAAGCCAGTAAGGTATTGGCATGCATAAAGAGGAGTATTAAATCACGAGATGAAAATATAATTTTATCTCTTTATAGAGCAATTGTGAGGAGAAGGCAGAGGCGGGCTACAAAGTTAATTAGAGAAATGGAGAATTTTAGTTATGAAGAAAGACTAGAAAAACTTAACATGTTTTCACTTGAAAAGAGACATCTAAGAGGGGGATCTGATCACATTGTACAAATACATACAAGGTCAGTATAAACAGCTCTCTAGTGATCTATTCACAAAGAGGTCTCTACAGAAGACAAGGGGTCATCAGTTGAGACTTGAGGAAAGGAGATTTCAGCTTCAGCATAGGAAAGGGTTCTTTACAGTAAGAACAATAAGAATATGGAACCCTCTGCCTAAGGATGTTATATTATCTAACTCTGTGGATATTTTTAAGAAATGTCTGGATGCTTTTCTGGCTAAGCATAACATAAAGGGCTACATCTGTCAGCCTACCAAATTGATCCAGGGAGCCACTAAGGAATCAAGAAGGTTTTTAGTTCCCTGTTGTGGCATAATTGGTAATTGCCCCAAGTATGGTTTTTTTGCCTTCTTTTGGATCAACGTTAGAACTTGGTTAAACTTGATGTACCGAAGTCTTTTTTCAACCTACTATACTATACTAATAAACAGGCCCAGGCATTTTAAGCTAACAACAATGCTCAAGAGTCTTTCCTAACCTAAGAAGACTGTGAACAACAACTCAGGCATTACCCTTATTGCATTAACTCACAACATAAGGTTCAATAGTATATGCAAAACCATTTTTGCATTTATGAGATAAGACAATTTTACACAATGAATATTATTATGGGTTTACTGCATTCATCAATATCACAAAATCAAATCAGATTATAAATGATAAAAAGACTTTATTAGTGTGAACAAAAGACACTTTGTTTGCAAGTCTTAAATTGATTTGCAATATCATTGTTCGTACAATACCTTTTCACACATCCCTTTAGGGAAATACAGGATTCCTTTTTTCTTGTTATCTATAACTAAACTTTCCAAAAGCCTTCTCTAAGCTTTCAGTTAAGTAGTGTTGTTCAGGTTGAAATTAAACTAGAGGTAAAATAAGGTGCACTTGAGTTATATGTATCTACACTGGAATAACTCCTTTTTCCTCCCCAGACTACAAGGGAAATTCACAAAAACACATGTATATTGTTCTTATGGTGTATAAAACATTCTCAACTACCATATTTGCTTAATTATAAGACGACCCCCCAAAATCTGAATATTAGTTTAGGAAAAAAGTAATGTAAACTATTTTTTCATATTTAATATTACATTTTCTTTTTTGCAGATGATACCAATTGTTTGTTTGTTGGAAGAATGGTGTGCAAAGTAACTAATGAGATTCATTATTGATAAATGTAAAGTAATGGATTTGGGTAGTAAAATTACACATGCTAATTATGAGCTAAATAGGGACAGATTAGCTTAATATTTTTTTGAAACAGATTTAGAGGTATTTTTTGATTCCAGTTTGATATTAGTAATAATATATATATGTCAAATGCGTCAAGCGCCATGGAGTCCTGGCATTTGACACATTTCTAGATATTCCAACAAGAGCACAACCAGTCCAATCATAGAGTTCCAAAGATTATTTAAGGTGCACTCTGCAGTTAAAACACTGCATTTGTTTTAGTAGGACATACCTAATAGGTTTTTAAAATATTGCTCTGTTTCATATTCTTCAGCTATCAAGCCTATTTGTTTATACAGTTTCTAATATTGCATTAAAAGAGAATTGATGTTCCCATTCTCTAAGTAATTTCTTATAATCTTTTGGTCATTAGAGAAATAATCAATAACATTAAATCAGCTAAGATTTTGTCATTGCACATTTCCTTTTAATTAAAGCTCACGAGTCTCATTTTTTATAAATATATAGACAGGAAGCATAATAGATTGGGAAACAAATTTGTTTTTGGTAGTCTCAACTTTACATAACCAACATACAACTGAGATGAAAAATAAAATGATTATTTAGGATATTCTGTTGAGGACCATGAGATCATTGACCCACTTAAACCTTTTTGATGAACATTAAGTTATTGTGAGGAATACCATTAGGCCATTTCCAGTCACAGATGTTTTGTTAGTTGCCATTAGTCCCTTTTCCCAATTAAACCCTTTTGTATATTGTTATTAGCCTAGTGTACCACTTTAGTGATAACCATTAGTACACAGGGTCATTTGGAACAGTACAATGTTAACCATTAAGAGCTTAGATCATTATAATGATCACCATCATTAGGCCAGAAAGAAGTCTTAGTTTGCAAAAAAAAAAATTTGGAATATCCTACAAGACTGTCATCAGCTTCTGCTGTTTTATAGTCTTGGTAGAAGCTCACAAGTCAGCTTGAGTCATTTTGATATCAGGTTTGATATTGCCTAAGTAACCTAAATAGAAAACACTTCATGGTGACCATAACACATCTTATATTACATATCTTACTGCATAGCATATCCACTCATTAAAGGTCTGTCTCTCCATGAGACTAATGACATCATTACTCCAGAATCTGCTACGCTTAGATAAAAATCAGTAGCCTTACCTGCATTTATCCTGAATATAGAATTTTACTGCTATCAAATTCCATAAAATATACATGTGCATTTTTGTTCTCATTGCTGTTTGTATTATCACTCTTTGACAGACTGTTGATAACTGCAGATCACACAGTACCTGTATCCTGTGCCTAGAAAGATAAAGGCTCATTAAGGCTATCTTATTTCTTAATACTCAGGGAATTCCATTGTCCCCAGAGCCGGGACACAATGATTGCACATCTACCCTATACAACAAATTCTGAACAGTGATCAATATGTGAAGATGGATTGTGTACAAAATAAGTAGACACAGGCTGCACATACATTATTTATTACACAGAACCATTAAGATGCATTTTAAAGTGAAACAAAAGCCTATGTTAAGTATCTTAAGGCTTAATGAAGCTTATACAGGAGATTCTGGGCAACATATTACAGTTAGCTACAAATGTGCAGTTCCCAACCCGGTCATCAAGGCACGCTAGCAGTCTATTTTTTAAATCTCAGTATTAAACAGATTGTTGTTATTACTAATTGCCCTTACAGTGTGCCTGGAGAACTGGGTTGGGAACCACTTCTATTAATAATTTGCATACTACTAATAAAATAGTCATTATCTTGATTGAGAACTACAAAAGTAACACAATTGATTAACAATCTCCACTGTATAAAACAAATTACATTAGGGTTAGGGAACAAACAAAATACTAAATTGTCTTTAACCCCTTAAGGTTTAGCATTATATATTGGGTTTTTCAGGACAAGAAAGGCTTTCTTTAGATACTATTTACTATAAAAAATATGGTGAAAATTGAAAAAAACCCATACTTTTTATTACGTTTATCTGAAAAACTGTTGACTCATTGACAAAAGTTAACGAAAAAGCCTGATAAATTGACTCTTTTTTTTGCAAGTTGTAGGGCAATAAGTACAAGTAGTGTTTTGCTATTTTGAAACAATTTTTTTTCCAAATGTGGTAATCCTGGCCCATGTCCTATTTGCATGTCCCATGTCTGTGAAGTTGGCTAACTCAATTTACCTCCATCAAACCATGTATTTTTGAAAACTAGACACCCCAGAGTATTTCAAATTCTGGTATTTTAACACGTTCCATGAGCTAATTCCACCACCAGCCTTTGTCAAAGAGTTGTGGTAATAATTTTTTTTTTTTTCCACACGTTGTACTTAAGGTATGAAGGGGGAATGAGACATGCATTCAGCTTTTCAATTTGGAATTTTGACATTTTTGTAGTAGCCAAATTCTGTTTAGCAGGGATCAGGCTTTTTTTTTTAACCAGCATGCTAGACAGGTGCTCTCAATATAAATCAGCTGGCAAGATTATGCAACTTTAATATTTTTAGCTCCACAAAGGCAGCAATTGGATCTAAGTTTATCTTTTTTATTCTTTTAGAAGCCGCTGGTCACAGACCAATCAGGAGATACCTCCTCTCCCTAGAGGACTTATACACTTTTGACTGTAAACCATTTTTTTAATATATAGAAAAGCCATATTCCCCAAAAATGACATTAATTTGAATGGACCACGCCCTGTTGTTAAAGTTGCTTTCGGCTACTTTGCCCACTATAAATTGTCCTGATTTATAAGACTTTAATTGTCTAAATATATCCAAGCAAGAAAATAATAAATGACAGTTTTATATTAAAACATGAATTTAATAATTATTTCACCCTTTACTGAAAAGAAAATATGTTACACTTAATTCACAAAAGGCACAATTCACACTTGAATTATTTAATTAAATTAATGCATTGAAACCCCAATTATTTTCATATTTACTGCAAGTTTAACAGCAGTCTTCAACACTATCATAACAGAGAATTAGTTGTCTCTCTTTCAACGCTTTGCAGTTATTTGAGCTATTTGTAAAGTCACCTTTTGTTAAGTAGCTAATGGAAATTAGAATTGTGAAGATGTAATCTTACTGTTGGATCATGTTACAGGTTAATGCATTTAAATGAATTCATGTATTTAAACACATAACTGTTGAATAGTATTCAAACCAAATCTGCTTAAGAGAAGCCTAGAATAAAATCCACGTACAGAGTCTATAAAGGCCAAAATCTTTACCAAAGCAGTACATGCTTATCTGTGCCTATTTACAAATGTTAATATAATAACCTTAGAATAATTGATCGTTTTGCACCAAGTACAAGATTTTTTTTTCTATTAGAGAAAAGTTGCTAATGTCAAAACAAAACATCAGTACAAGCCATGATGATCAATAAAACAGACATGATACATTCAAGCAAGTTATTATTACACTGCTGTAACTTCAATTTCTCCATTGTTTCCCTTTTTTCTCTTGATGCTTTAGGACTTTGGACGACTTCTCAGAAAGAACATATGTCCCAAGTATAGATCTTGTGCCAGTCCAAAATTGTAAAAACTAAGCTTACGCTGTTACTTTTGACTAAAATCAACTACTTATATTGTGATAGTGGTATATTGGACAGAATTATGAAGACATACTTGCAAAGTATATCTCCATTGGCAGTTGAAAGTGAAGGAACATTCTCTTTGGAAAACTACCGTATTTGCTCGATTATAAGACGACCCCGATTATAAGACGACCCCCCAAAATCAAAATATTAATTTAGGAAAAAAACAAAAAGCCTGAATATAAGACGACCCTATAGGAAAAAAAGTTTTACCAGTAAATATTAATTCATGTAAATTATTTTTTCATGTTTAATAAAAGCTATGATTGAGAAAAATATATTTTTTAAATGTCCTTTTATTTGCCAACCTGCCCCCCCCAGTTATGCCACTCTGCCCCCAGAAATGCTTTATACCCCCCTATTTGCCACTCTGCCCCATGATATGCCTTATACCCCTATAAGCCACTCTGGCATATAGGGGGTTAAAAGGCATATCATGGGGCTGAGTGGCATATAGGGGGTTAAAATGCATTTCTGGAGGTATATAGGCATATCATGGGGCTGAGTGGCATATAGGGGGTTAAAATGCATTTCTGGAGGTCCAGAAATGCATTTTAACCCCCTATATGCCACTCAGCCCCATGATATGCCTTTTAACCCAGCATGTACTGGCTGCCTTGGCTTGATAGGAGTGTGATTGCTGTTAGCAGTTTGATATAGATATATATATATATATATATATATATATATATATATATATATCTATATCAAACTGCTAACAGCAATTACACTCCTATCAAGCCAAGGCAGCCAGTACATGCTGGAACCTGGGGATGATAGTAGTGGGATTACAGCCTCCCTATGCCATGCTACAACCCCCACCCCCCTTACACATCCATGCTATCACACACAAACACATTTAAATACTCATTCATTCCATTAATCACACATACTTCACACATTAAACACACATTAATCACACATACTTACCCAAAAACCCTCCCCCACCCCCTTACCTGAACTGCAGATCTCTCACTCGAAGACTTCTGCAGGGGACCGGCTGTAGAGCAACTTCTCTGGCCCCGCCCCCAGAGGAGGGAGGGGGAGATAGAGCTCTGTGAGGACGCTGCAAGCTTCCTGTCCTCCTGCTTCTAACAGAAGAGACGCTGCTCGCGACCGGTAAGCAGCATGGCCCCAGCAGACATTTTTTGGGGGGTCTGAGAAGACGACCCCGATTATAAGACGAGGGGTATTTTTCAGAGCATTTGCTCTGGAAAAAACCTCGTCTTATAATCGAGCAAATACGGTATCATTTGGAATTAATCAAGAGCCAGCCTACTTTCGGATAGCTGGAAACGGTTCTAATTCTTAAATGCTATCAAATTCTTGTAGATTTATTGACACTTTTCTGTGAGATATTTCAAATATAAAGGTTATAGGATATGCAACCTGATTTGCCTAGTGCATGGTAGTTATTCATAAACTCAAAGGACATGTAGCCTCAAGATTACAACCAGTCTTGTACTATATGCATGAAAAAGCTTACAAAGCTATACCAAACCATACTTATTACAGATAAAAGGAAAAATCTAATGGATAGGCCTTGTAGCATTTTTAGCTTTTGTCTTACAATATAAAAGATTTTTGTTTATAGCAGAGCTTCCAACCTTTAAAAACAGATCTGTAGCTTAATCTTAGCTTTTATTCCCCTGGGTAACAAATTAATGTTCTTCTATAGAATATGCATACAAAATGATAAAAAAAAATACAGAATGGACACTGTGCAAGCTTTTTAACAGTTAACTGGATATCTTAAAACAGTCTTTTAAAGGAACAAATAATCCAGTATGTGAAAAAGCATTACGAGACAAGTCCCAGTATTCTCTTTGTGCTTTAGAAAGTGTGTCAATAAATCAAATGCTCAGAGCTACTAAGCCCCTTCTCTTTTTGCTGTTCTGGTACCTGTAGGGTCTCCTTAATGACACAGCAGAATGTGGTACTGTTTACTGCTGAAGGGGAAGCGTGAGCACACGCCGATGGCTATGCACACCTGAAAATACACACATACTAAGTTACAACCTTGTTATAAATGAACAAGCACCCTTCCTCAGTGATTAGGTTTTGAAAAAAAAACTGGTAAACGTAACCCTAAATATATACGGCATGCCCCCCAACTGTCCCGATTTAGGCGGGACAGTCCCGATTTAGGCGGGACTGTCCATTAGTTTACCTAATTTTGTGAGGATTCAGAGGGAAAATTTAAAAAAAATTAGGTGTTTTTTCCTAATTTTCACTAGCTTTTACAAAATTTCTCATTCTAAGTTTTCAGCTAATCATCCAACTATGGTATCAAAAGAAAGCTCTATCGCTCCTTGAAAAAACAATATATAGTTTACACTATTCACAGGAAAGGAGAATAATCGCTGAACCGACATAGCGCAAAAATGGCAAAATTGCTCTGGGACTTGAGGTACCAAAAACCCTGAGATTGAAGGGGTTAATAAGCAGCACCTGTTTATTAATTGGACTCTGCATGCTTAACACTTGTACCCACTTTGAACCTTGGGAATGCTGCCAAAAATGTTAAAGTTATAATCTGAATGCACAAGTTGTTATGATTATAAGAAAAAGCAACTTGCAAATCTGTGATTAAGCAAAGTAACATAACCAGAAATATGCATCCCTGACATTAGACAAAATATATCTTTACATTAATTTAGTCTATGTCCAGACTAACTGTAAAATGTTAACATGGAAATGTAAAAAAAAAATCTATACAGCAGAGCAAACATGGAAACGTGTTTATTTATGTCTGGACTAGCTCATCCATGGGTGCAGAATAATTGTCATAGTTTATATACAGAATAGAGAGCCTTAAGCTTGAGCTGGTATTAACCCCTTAACGACAAAGCCCGTACCTGTACGGGCTTGCAGTGTAATGTAATGACAATAAAGCCCGGACATGTACAAAAACGCTGCAATCGGCGGCTTTGCAGCATCCACGGAAGCCTCACAAGTGAGGCTGACCGTGGATCCGGGGAGGAAAGCCCTCCCCACAAGAAAAATAGCTGAACACATATTGGGATGTTGTTTGACAGGGACATACCAGGAGCGGTAAATTCAAAAATATAAAAAGAATGTACTACCATAAAGTTCGACAAAGGCTGGTGGTAAAATTAGTGCATGGAAAGGGTTAAAATACCAGAATATTTGGTCTGATGTTAATTGTATTGGTCGGCTTCAAAGATACCCGAAATAGGATATGTGGGCAGACTTTTTGACAAACGCACACCTCTCAAAAAGGGCCTTTTAGTCCCCGAACAACCTAACAAACCCATGCATGTGGGGTATCACTGCGCTCAGGAGATGTTGCGGAACACATATTGGGGTGTTGTTTGGCAGTGACATATACCAAATGTGGTAAATTTATACCTGCAGTACAACATGTGTGAAAACATTTTTTTTACTACCATAAATTTGGTGAAGGCTGATGTTAGAACTAGTGCATGGAAATGGTTAAAATACCAGCATTTGAAATACCTTGTAGTTTTTAAAAATATATGGTTTCATAGGGTAAATTGCATTGGCCGGCTTCATAGATAGCTGAAATAGCACATGGGGCAGTATGACCAGCTTTGTGGGAAAAATGTTTTTGAAATAGCAAAACACTACTGGTACTTATTGCCCCACAACGTGCAGAAAAAAGCGAAAAAACATTGGGTAGTTCTAAACTTGGGATAAGTAGTAGAATCTATTTAGCAGGTTTTTTCATTCGTTTTTGTAGAGTAAAAGATTTTTTTTTTTTAAAGTGAGAAAAAGTCATTTTTTAACAAACAATCACGATACTTTTATAATTTTTTTTTAAAGTAAATTAGATGATATGATAAAAATAATGAATATTATAAAAAATAACTATACAAAATATATTATATGTGTGGGTGCACAAAATGAGAAAGAAGAAAATTACAGCTACACTAAAAAAGAGCCTTTGTCCCAAAATGTACTACAAGTAAGAAACCGTCTTATCATTAAGGGGTTAAAGCTACTGATTACACTTGTGTGTGTTTTGCTTAGTTTACATAAGACATCAAAACATACAGTATGACCAACAAGATTTTGCACAGAACAGAATACAATTAAGCATGTAACAAATTTCTAGCGAATAGACGGTTTAATATGATATTATATATGAAAATGTTTTCAATTAATGTGGAAAATATACACAATAATTAGTTGTCGTTCAATCACAATAGATATATAATTCTATAACAGCACTCTCCCTGTGAACCAGCATCATTTGAGAAGAAAAGAACAGAGCCTCAGGACTAATATTCCAAATAAAAAGCATAGAAGATATACAACTTTGCTTATGTGCAGGCGAAACAACGACGTAATTTAACTGGACAGGCTAGTGAATGATAAAACACAAGGGATATCTTTCTATTTACTATATTAGTTATCTAGCTCCTGGCAATATTCAGCTGTTTAGAGATTGGGTCACCACTCTGGTAACACATTGTTCTGGCTGAAAAGTGTTTCCTAAAAAAAGAATAATGGAAAGAAATCTTTCAAGTATTAATGGTATATGAAAAGGAAGCTAACTTCTGTTATACACTGAATGGTCATCTATTTTTCTGTTTGCAAAGCACTTTGCTGGCCCCACTGTTGACAAAACAGAGATATAATTAATTTGTTATATTCATTATCATTCATTATCATTGGGGATGTACCTGCACCACCCTCAGGCAAACAAGTGTAATATGAGTAGCCTTCAATCTCCTGTGCTACAAATCTATTAGGGAACATTCGTTTCCATTCCTGTATCTAATGTCAAGGTTGTTTCGGTGACCAGGAAGAAGTAGTCCAGAAAAAGACACACATTATATACCCCACACATACTCACAAACATACCCAGACACACACCTTCGATACACACACATGCAAACATACCCAGACACACAATTTCACTAAAATATCCACACGCGGACATACCCAGTCACTCACACTAACATACTCAGACACGTGTTCACATACACTTTCACTTAAATACCCAGACACACATGCTTACTACATCTCAAGCCAAGCTTTTGCAAAATAGAGAAGCCTTCCTGCATCAAAACAAACAGTCTGCTTACTACTAGACTTGTGCATTCGTCTTCGGGCGAACATGAAAACGAACACGAAGAGTGCGTTTTTATGTTCGTCCCGAAGAAGCGAAGATAGCGGTGGTAAAACGTACACGAAGACACACAAGAATCTTCGTGTTAGTCTTTCTCTTCGTCTACTAATCTCCCTTCCCATTCCCCAATTGGTTGATACCAGAGGAAGACCCTGCAGGCGACCAATAGGCTCACTCGCATGGCCTTTTTAACTGCTGGCGTCGAACCTACGGATTTCTGCTCCCGTTAACCCATGCGATGCTGCGGAGATAACGGGAGCGTAAATCCGTTGGTTCGCCGTCAGGGGTTAACCTGACCAGCAGAGTGGCAAATATTCACTATATGCTCAAAACCCTTTTTTATTTATTAGTGCAACACATTTGAGTTTTTCACATTGTGTAATATATACCTGGAGTGTGTCTGTTTTTATTTCATACTAGCATAGATTTACTACTGTTTTTACTTTTGGTGTTTAAACAATTGTTTTTAACTACATAGAACAAATACTGTATTTGCTTGATTATAAGACGAGGTTTTTTCAGAGCAAATGCTCTGAAAAATACCTCTCGTCTTATAATCGGGGTCGTCTTATAATCAGACCTCAAATAGGTCTGACTATGAGACAATTAAGATCCAGATCCCCCGCAGCTGCAGGGGACCTGGATCCTCCTGTCTCCCACCCCCCCGCCCCACTTACCGGTGCTTCTGAGTCCCCGGTGTGTAGCCGGGGCAGTGTAGATGTACAACTTACGCTGCAGCCGAAAGGAGGTGTGGCTAGTAGCGGGGGTTGTCTGCGTCCATCGCACAGACCTTATAAGACGACCCTACATTCATCTTATATTCAGGCTTTTTCTTTTTTTCCTAAATTAATATTCAGATTTGGGGGGTCGTCTTATAATCAGGGTCGTCTTATAATCGAGCAAATACAGTATTATACTTAACTATAATCCCCTAAACATAATGTGGAACTGTATTTATGTTTCTGTCCCCCTACAGTAAAACATTAAAATAATTAAACATTTGACCCTTATAGTGTCATTTTTCCCTACTGTAAGACCCTAAACCTTACTTTGGCTTTATATTAACGAGAGCTTAGAGCCTGTCTTGCATAATATTATTATTATTATTTATTGTTTTATATAGCGCCATCAAAATCCGTAGTGCTTTGTTGTGTTAATCTGCGTTACAGCCCAGAAGGCTTTTCTGCTTATCCAAACTGTGTTTATCCTCCTTTGAAATACACTTCATATAACCCTCTCAGTTGCTACGCAGTGCATGGTAATATTCAGTTTTTCTAATGAATATAATTTCTACAGTTTAAACGTATTTATAAAACAAACTTTCAGATTGTATATTTTATTTTTAAGTGCTTTGAAGCAAATATTAATATTTAACTGTTTTTCTCAGAAATTACCTATATCTCCCTGTTGTTGTAAATGTTGTGTTGAATAATTTTATAAATTTTTTCTTGTCTGTTTTCCAAATATTCTTACAACCTAGCAACCATTTGTCATCTATTAATTATTTTATAAAATGGTTTCAGACTTATTATTTTCTTTTCATCATATGCCAGTAATTTCTTAGGAATATCAAAATAAGTGTCTGTACCAAGTTAATATTAAAAAGCAAATTTTGTTTTTCATATAACATAAAAAAGTGGTCTTATTTGTCCAAAGCACTTTACTAGAGACATTAATAATTCTTTGAAATTGCTCTCGCTTAAAGCAAACTGCAATATATTTTTTTCCTAGCAATTAAACACCTTTTAGAGACAAATCAAAAAAACATTTTTTCCCAAATTGCATTGTGTTTGTCAAATTCAGGAACTTACTTTACCTTAGACATGAAATGTACATTACTGGAAAGATAGAAAACAACACGTTTCTTGTTTCAACCCACTGCAGATTACAACTGGAACCCAAGGAGAAATTAAAGATAAATGTATATTAATCCAAAATACTCCAAGAGTCCCATTCTTTAATTTTTACACCCAATGATACAGGGTTTTTAGTGAATTAAAATGACAACATCAAGGATGACGCTTTCTCAACCTTTATGTGGAACCGCTATTTGAATTTCACAGGTGGTTTTGTAGAACCTGTGAAAGAGATTACTTTTTAAATGAACAGATTAATAAAATAGTTGGGATTGGTAAACTAATGTATATTGGCTGATTTTATCTTTCATTGTTCACTTGCACAATATCAGACACACTTATGTTTGTAGTTTATTCCTAATAATAAAGAAGCTGAAATCCAGGAACATTTACCCAGTGAAAGACTATGGGTTCTAGGCAGCATACTGTCAGCAAGCACAGTCCTGTACTGTGTCCTCCTTCAGTTACCATACAGAAACCATAGACAGTAGCCTATGTTGTTTTGTAGATGATTTGTCTCTGTGCTTTATGGCTCAGAACTGTTACATTACTTATGGGTTCTCACTATTTCGTATTTAAGCCATAACCTATTTGGTCTTAAACTCTCTAGTACACTTGCTTATTATTTCAGAAATGGGGACACACACTGGCTATCTAGAATATGGTTTCTGTTGGACCATAGCTCCATAGAACTGTTCTCTGAAGCACTGCACACAGTGCAGGGCCTTATAACAGAACACACAATAGCATGTCAAACAAGGATTAATCCCAATATAGCTTGATTAAGACCATAACTACTGGAGTGCAGAGCGACTTTATTTGTAATCCCAAGAGACATGCAGATCTATGCTCACTCACAGATGAGGTAGGAAAATCTCACCTGATCTTTAAAGCAGATTAGACATTTTATAGCCCTATCTGGTCAACAAACCTATGTTGTTTATATATTTGAATATATAATTATTAGAACTCCAGTTAAAAAAGCAATTTATCATTATTAAAAATCCACCTTGGATATATCATGTGCAGAATTATTTCTTCTATTTAAGTGTTTCAGTATATATTAGATTTGTGCACGGCATAATTGTTTTCGGGTAACGTTTTCCAGGCGTTCGGCTCGGACGAAATTCAGAGACAATTTTCGATTCAGGAACAAAATGAATGGGCAATTGCCAATAGGTGAGGTCTTGCACACAGTGTGCGAGCAATGCAGAGGTAAGCAGTGAGCCCATATGGAAGTGATCGCAGGGGTCGCCTGGGCCCCCTAGCATTGAGCTGTAGGCTCCAGGGGCAGCAGCTATAGGCCCCTAGAAATGACTAGGGCCAGAGCAGCTGCCTCTTTTGCCCCATGTTAAAGACAGCCCTGACCACCAGCAACATCAGCACTGGATACACATATCCAGCAGCATGCTATCCGACTCAAACCTGTTTGGGAATCAAACATGTTTGATTAGTTGATCCATCAGAGTAAGGAATGGCAACAACAGCAGCAGTAATAGCATGGCACTAGAAGTTGGTAGACACTGGCCCCACTGTTCTTCGTTTGCGACAGTTTTGTTGAGCATCGTCCAAATGATCAGCTCAAGGAGCAGGTCACTGAGAGAAAGGAGCTTTTTGGAAGAGAGTGTAAGACCATCTCATTTTAACATACTTCTGACTGCTAGACAAGGGATTTCTTATTCAGTTTTAATGACCAGCCATGTTAATAATTACCCTACAGATCATTGAGTAAGAGGTGTAAAACCCTATAGGTCTGCTTAGCTATTCAGACATAGTTATATTTAATAACATATTGATTGACAGACTTTCATGATAAAAAAAAGAAATCAGAGATCATTTCCAGTTTTATTGGCTCTGCAGGGTAAGTTAGTGACATGTTTGACGTGATAAACCAGCATCTAATAGAAAAGAATCATATTAACTCAGACATTTCTAAAGCACAACATCAAAATTATCCTGTATGCGTATTCTAAATAGTTAAACATAGATTTAAGATCTGATTTTATTCTTATGCTGAACAAGGATTTACATGACTCTCATTTACTTGTTGATGAAAATCAAGCAGCTGGGCAGAGATTAATAATTTTAATTTTCTCCAGAAGATAATTGATTCATTTTAATTAATTAAATAGACCACACTATCCATCTCTAGGTTGAAAAATTGATACAGTTATCCTAATTAGAATTTAAGACTAAATTGATAGTGTTTTTCAAAAGTCTTGTGATGGTTGCTATGTGATGCATTTAGTAACCCAGAAATGGCTTTTTTAATTTTAGTATTCATTTTTTTCTATCCAAAGGATTGAAGCACATTAATGTGTACTGAACACTATGTCAAATATTCATTATAACTGTCCCAGAAAGTAAAAACCTGAACATAAAATGAGGTGATATTAAAAATTCAGGTATAAATTGTGTAATCTACTTGCTGGTGCTCTCAACCGGTATGCCCTGGGCTAAGGCCTAATCAGCCTAGCCAGAATATGTTGCTCGCTGCCAGTCTTTTGACGATTTTGCAGTTGTGATCTTCAGACACATGTAGAAAAACGTCATAATGGGGATACTGCATACAGATGTGTATGACTTCAGTAGGATGGGTGTCCTTGCTTTCTGTTGAGACTATACCACCAGGAGCACTCAAGAGCTACAGTACCCTGTAGCATTTTGGTTCTGCTTCATATTAGAATTAAAACCTATTTGTGTGAAAACACTAAATGCAAAGCGTTGTCAGGGTCCGTGGCCATGTGGACCTGCTTGGCTGGCAAGATCAGACACCTCTTGGCCAGCTTGGCTAATCAACTGGGGAAATCCAGGTAGCTTTAATCTCATATTACCTGTGAATGCCTGAGAAGACCTGAATATACTGTGAGCCTGCTCTTCAGGTCTACTCAGCAAGGGCTGGTCTGTGAATAAAAATCAGCCCTGGCAATTCCCATGACACATTTAACTTGATTCAATTATTATTTCTGAGAACCAGTTAGCAGTGCTAGGAATGATGCTTCTAATGTTGCATTAAGTATAAACTTTAGCAGTTTATGAGAAACATAACCTTTAACTTTTCACATTATGAAATGACATTTAACCACAACACTAATGATCCAAAGCACCTTTTACTTTCAGCAGCAGCAATAGAGTTCATCAGCATATAGGTGGTATTGAAAGCCAAAGGATGAGATTAGTTTGCCAAGCGAGGTAGTGTAAAGGCAGAACAGAAGGGGTCCTAGAACTGAGTCTTGAAGTACCCTGACTGAAAGTGGGAGGGGAAGTGTTACTGGAGACGAAGATGCTGACGGTACAATCAAAAAGGTAGGATGTGAACCAGGAGAGAATCATCTAGATTATTAGTCAAATTGGCAATATTATTATTATTTTTACAACATAAAACCCCTACTGACCAAGAACACATAACATATTAATTTGCTTAACAGATAAAAACAGCTCGAGGAACCATTCCCAACATGTAATTAAGACATTTTACTAAATATTTCTTAGAATGTCCCAAAGTTTCTAGATTTGTCAAAATCTTTCAGTTCCAAATGTCAGCCATGCGTCCATTTCAAGTCAAAAGTGTCCTTTAATTGGGATGCACAGCTGATTTTCTCATATCAGATAGATCTTTACATCTAGTTCTCATGCTGACACTACAAACTAAGAAAGTGAGTCATGGAGACAGAATAGACAAAATTTCCCAGAAGAGTGGAAGCTGTTATAGCTGCAGAAGGGGGGGGGGGGCTGTGATACTATTGTCCAAATAGTGTAACTAACCACCTAGAGCTATTGTTGAATAGTCATGTAAGGGGCCAGTGACGAAAACATGGTGATATTAGCAGTTAATTCACAAAAACAAAGTTGTGGAGGGCCAGCAAGAACACTGAATTTTAGAAAGGCCAACTTCCAACAGGTTAAGGGCATCCCTGGTGGTAATTGACTGGGATGAATTGTTTGCAGGACAAAACACAGAAGATAAGAGGAATATCTTCAAACTAACATTAATGAAATACACTAATAAGTCCCTTTGGGTAATAAACATAAAAGAAGCAAATTAAAAGCAACGGGGCTTAACAGAGCATTCAGCCAGGAAATAAGGTAAAAAGCGAATCACATTTAAAGCATTTTAACTTAAACAGATCAGCGCCATCATTTATAAAATACAGAGATGCTAACAAAAATTGCAAAAGTGCAATCAAAACGGCTAAAGCAGATAATGAGAAAAGGAAATTACAGCAAAAAGGTTTTCAATACATTAATGACAAAAAATCAAGGAAGGGAACTCTTGGCCCTTTAAAGTCTGGAATTGATAAATTGGTTATTGAAGATCAAGAGAAGGAAAACATTATAATATTATAAGGGATAATATTCAGGCAGGCCCGTTCTGGCCATCTTGCATTCTGGAAAATGCACGGTGGGCTGCTTGCTGACAGAGACACACATTCACTCAGATTGGGTGCTGCAGCATGCATCAAACAGCTAGATATGCCCAGCTGCACAATACATGAGCATAAAAACATAGCAAGTGGCTGCCCATATCCAGCAGAAGACTGACACCTAAGCTATAAAGCAAGGCTAAAGAAGTTTAGTTTTCATTAGAAAAAAGTATGCCGTCCAACTGTCTCGATTTGGGTGGGACAGCCCCAATTTTGGGACTCCCGTTGTCCCACCTATCCCTACCTCTGTACTGCTTTGCAGGGGCAGAGGAAGGGTGAGGCAAGACTGATACTCACCTCGGGTGCAGCTGCGAGGGGGCGCACAGCTGCCCGATCAGCAGCTGCAGCCTGCAGGACTAGTTGGGAGATCACAATCTCCCTCTTGTCGGTTCAACATTAGGGAGTGCGAGGTCTGTCACTTCAGACCTCGGCTTCCATGCTCCGTTGTACCCTGCGCTCGGCATCAATAGACGGCGTGTAGTGATGATGGAGCAGTAAAGCGGGGTCTGAAGTGACAGACCTCACGGTCCCATCACAGGATCGAGGAAGAAGGAAGGAGGATGGAGCAAAAGGTAAGAGATGGGGAGAGAGGGGTGTAAGGGCACTGTATGTATGTGTGTGTGTTTGTAAGCTTGTATGTGTATGAGCAGGTGTGTGTGAGAGCAGTATAGGTATTTGTGCGCTGGTGTGTAAGGGCAGTGTATGTGTGTGTAAGGGCAGTATACGTGTATATGTGTGTGTGTGTGTGTAAGGGCAGTGTATGTGTATGTGTGTGTGTAAGGGCAGTGTATATATATATATATATATATATGTGTGTAAGGGCAATGTATGTGTGTGTATGTGTGTGTAAGGGCAGTGTACGTGTATATATGTGTGTGTGTGTCAGGGCAGTGTATGTGTATATGTGTGTGCAAGGGCTATGTATGTGTGTATGTAAGGGCTGTGTTTGTGTGTGTGTAAGGGCAGTGTACATGTATGTGTGTGTGTGTAAGGGCAGTGTATGTGTATGGGCAGTGTATGCCTATATGTGTGTAAGGGCAGTGTATATGTATATATGTGTCTGTGTGTAAGGGCAGTGTACATGTATGTGTGTGTAAGGGCAGTGTATGTGTATGGGCAGTGTATGCCTATATGTGTGTAAGGGCAGTGTATGTGTATATATGTGTCTGTGTGTAAGGGCAGTGTATGTGTATGTGTGTGTGTAAGGGCAGTGTATATATATATATATATGTGTGTATGTGTATATGTGTGTGTGTAAGGGCACTGTACATGTGTATATATATATATATATATATATATATATATGTGTGTGTGTCAGGACAGTCTATGTGTGTGTCACGCCAGTGTATGTGTACATGTGTGTGTAAGGGCAGTGTACGTATATATGTGTATATAAGGGCAGTGTATGTGTATGTGTGTGTGTGTGTAAGGGCAGTGTATGTGAATGTGTGTGTGTAAGAGCAGTGTACGTGTATATATGTGTGTGTGTAAGGGCAGTGTATGTGTGTGTGTCAGGGCAGTGTATGTGTATGTGTGTGTGAGGGCAGTGTATGTGTGTGTCAGGGCAGTGTATGCCTATATATGTGTGTAAGGGCAGTGTATGTGTATATGTGTGTGTATAAGGGCAGTATAGGTGTATATATGTGTGTAAGGGCAGTGTATATATGTGTGTAAGGGCAGTGTATGTGTATATGTGTGTGTGTGTGTGTGTAAGGGCAGTGTATGTGTATATATGTGTGCATAAGGGCAGTATATGTGTAAGGGCAGTGTATGTGTGTGTAATGGCAGTGTATGTGTATATGTGTGTGTATAAGGGCAGTGCATGTGTATGTGTAAGGGCAGTGCATGTGTGTGTGTGTAAGGGCACTGCATGTGTACATGTGTGTTTATGAGTAGGTGTGTATAAGGGCAGTGTACGTATGTGTATGTGTGTAATGGCAGTGTATGTGTATATGTGTGTTTATGAGCAGTGTGTAAGGGTCCTGGGAGGGAGGCTAACATTAGCCTTTTTTAAAATTAAAAAAATATCTGCTGCTGTTGACTACTCTTCTAATGATGCTCAGCCAGCATTATGGTGGATACCTGGCTGGCTGAGAATCATGGGAATTGTAGTTTATAGCTAGCATCTGCAGCTTTACTGTTGACTGCACTTCCCATGATGCTTAGCCAGCATCATGGAAGCAGTATGTCTGGCTGAGCCTCATGTGAACTGTAGTTAACAGCAGATGATGTGACATGCCTAGTCATGGTGGACACCTAGCTGACACCTAACATCTGCAGCTTTATTTACTGTTAACTGCACTTCCCATGATGCTTAGCCAACATCATCAAAGTAGTATGTCTGGCTGAGCCTCATGGTTATTTTTACTATGCATGACTGTGCTGACAAAAATGAAGCGTGTTTTAAGTGCCGCTGCAAGCGAGAGAGATTAAAAAAAAGTGTCCCTCTTTCATATTTTGAAATGTTCGGAGGTATGAAAAAAGCATTTTAGAGATGATATGATAGCATTATACAAATACATACAGGGACAATATCAACAACTCTCTGATGATCTGTTCATTAATAGGTCAATGCAAAGATCAAATCAGCAAATTAGAGGTCACTTATTCAGTCTTTACAACATGAACAATAAAGATGTAGAATTCATTACCCACACATGTATTAAAGGGATATAATTGGTTATAAGGGCAGGGTTAGCTATAGCTTGTTGGTCCAGTGAGAAATCAGATTTCCATTTTGGAGTATAGAATATTTATTTTCACTTTTTCAGGCACAATTACTTCAATTTGGAGTTTTGCCCTCTTTAAGATTAACAATAAGGTTAAACTTGATGGACCTGTGTGTGTGACAGAACCCTCCATCACTGGGGCCCCTGGAGAGGCCTGAGAGCCAGCCTCCTCCCTACCGACTATGGGCCCCGACCTTGTAGAGACTTCTGTGTGTGGTTACAGGGGGTCAGTTTCTACTGATTTTCCCCAGATACATGTTTTATTACATTCCCCACTCAGAGTATCAAAACTGTAATGTCAGCTGGACATCCTGTTGTAGGAAGAAGGCTGATTGTCTTTGCATTGGGTGCATTGTTGATTTTATAGGTGTCAAGTGTTTCCCCTGTTATTGTGTGAGTTAGCTCTTGTCTTAAGACCCCTTGTAGGTATGACTAGGTGTCACTGCTGCATACCTAATTATCAATTACACAACACGTAGCTGTAAATCCTGTGAGCTCCTGTTATCTCTGTGTCCTAGCCATTGTCTGTCTCAAGCAATTATATGTCTATCATCATTCCATGTCTCCGTTCCCAACTAATGTTATTATTTGTGTCTCATGTCATTATGTCCTTCTGCCGGATATTGTATTGCAGGATTTGATCTAATTACTTCCTTCCTGACATGGTAATTAGATCCTGTGATATTTGTCTTGCCCCTTTTCTTACTTGTATATATAGCTCTGTATTTGGTTAAAATAAAGGAGTCCTGTTTTCACCTCAACATGAGTGTTGCCTGATGCTTGGGGTGGGCTACTATGATCCTTTATTGTCCTTTTCAGGACAATAGCCACGCTGTGTAGCTAAGCTTTGGATAGCCACAGTGCCAACGCAGCTCCGGTGTAGCGACATCCCCCCTTCTATCTACAATGCTGGTTCTGCCTGGAGCTGAAGGGGTTAATTGTTGGTGTCCCGGCAGGAGGAAGCAACGTCTGGCGGGAGTACCCAGTCGGGGTACCGGTCGGTCCCGTCACATGTTTATTTTATCTACATTACTATGTTGCTATGTTCAAGAGCTACTGTGGTTTTGAGCAACCAGGCAGAGGTAAAATCGGACATTTTTGTGTCAATGCAAGGTACTGGCGTCACAACTGGGATGGGTATAGGGGGTGTCAGGAACCTACCTCCGTTCCCCATCTTCCGCTGGTATCTTCACCTGGCAGGGACTCCACCGGGCACTGGCATCTTCGTCTGCATACCGCACCAACAACGACCAGGCCGCGTGCCCGGCCTCTGTTGTGTGACGGTTCATATTATGTGTGTATATATATGTTATATATGTTATAGAAATATAATTTTAAGAGCTGAAAATCTATTTTATGGAGCATGAAAAACTATGTCTCAGAAGCAGTGGAAGAAAGATAGGTTTGTAGACTGGGAAATAATAGCTTCCTTCACTCATGCTGCTTAATCTTCATCAGACCTGTCATAAACCAGCTTTGAAAAGAAGATTTTTTTTTACAGTCACTTTGAGGAAAAGACAACTTTTCTCAACTTGTTATTGATTATTTTTCTCTTTTGTAATCTGTTACTTAGCTACAATATGAGTAGAAAAACAAAACTACTCTTACTATGGGACCAACAGCACATTAATGTTTAGTATACAATATGTCGTGGGCTTCAATAGGTTCAGTTGTTTCATATACTTTTCCTATAATTGCTTGTTTGTTTTTAGAGCCACTTTTAAATACAGCAGGTTTGCCTTTTTTGTTTTCATTTTGCATTTTGTATTCTTTCTTTATTAGATTTTTAATAATTATGCTTCAATCACATGCATACACTTGCATAACAACTCGCGGATTAACTAATCTGTGAGTTGTTTGCGAGGGCATGCGAATGTCCATAACATTAAATTTTTTTGAGTTACAGATTAGGGCATAGGTGTGCAATGTGAACTTCTACATCCTCATCTATAACTCACAAAACTACCCCTACTATATATCCATTAATATAAATAAATAAAAGTGATAAAGAATTAAAAAAAAGCAAATGTCACAAAAAAGAAAGAAATAAAAATCCAATTTTTTTCTGATGGCAGTGTCTTGAAAACTGGCTGATGACAGCACAGGAGAATTTTATACTTCATTTTGTGCACCAGTGGCTCTCCAGTGTTAGATGCCTATAGTCTGTGTTATATATCAATTGACTTCAGTGTGCCCCTTTCAGGTTTATGGAGGAGTGTTTAACAGGCATTTACCCAAGGGATATTTAATGAGCGAGGAGGGAAAGGGTCTCACAAAATCACATTGCAGTCTTTTAGGGTCAATTGTTTGAGCTGGCTGCCTCTTTCAAATCACATACACTTGCACCTCCTGTTTTTTTTTTATCTTGTGCTAATAAGAGTTGTCTTTAGTAAATCTGCAAATTGTATTTTATGCAAGTTTGCTGCTGCAAACCAGCATTGTTTTCCAACTTGGAAGAACTCACACTAGTGAATAGGTCTGCCTATGTATGTCAGCAGAAAAAAGTTGACACAAGTATAATTAATACTTATTTTTAAAGCACAAAGAACCTGTTCAGGCCCTTTTCTCACCAAGTTATTGGAGTGTCTGCTGTTTTAATTCCATCTGGTCTAAACCCAGAAACTGTGACCAACTGAGCAACCTTAAGCCTTTCTGGTAACCCTTGCCTCAGGTGAAACCAGGTCATGTATACCCCTAATGAACTCCACTTTTTTGATTCACTTTATAGAGAGAAGTGGGATCTCTAGTGCGGGGAGATTAGGTCTTAGCGACAGTAATAGATTGTTTTTATATTAAGAGGTGGCCATGTGGGTAAAGTGATGCAAATTTTACCCCTCTCAGAATTAACTACTCTAAAAGTATGCGTTCAGTGTAGCATATATATTTCATATACGGTAATTACACATAATAAGAAAACTGGCAGAAACTGATTATAAAACAGTATATATATATATATATATATATATATATATATATATATATATATATATATATATTTGTGATAAATGCAGCTGTTAGCTTATTTTTTTTATGAAACAGGAAGACTGTTGTTTTATGTGTTGGTGAAGAGCCATATCAAGCAATGTTTCTGTTCCATTTAAGATAGACTTGCTGTTTGCTTAACAGGACAGTTTCAGGACTAGTACAACCGAGACACTGTGTGTTGGCACCCATCAGCTAGTGCAGCCCAAGGTAGCTGACCCGTAACTAGTAAGTACCATAATATAGAAGACCCCCTAATACTTAACTGTAGCTTGAGCTGAGCTAAAAATCTGTCTGACAATGAGCAGGACATGTCATGTGCGGTGCACTGTTGGTGGTCAGAATCACACAGTTGCTGACAGGTACGTCAGAGATGCTACCCAATGGTGGACACAGCATCTTCTCAGACACTAAAAAAGCATACAACATTACCAGCTGATCAGGTGAATCACACATTCCTGAGTAACACTGCTCCTGTCGCAAGGCATGTATTACATATTTTGGGGGCCATATCCTGAGAGTTCCATAAAACATTTCTCCATGGATGTGCAAACCAAGATCATACATACTTGGATATATACTTCACTAGTGTCCCACGCAACTCCTAGCCAAATCTGTCACACGTAGTGACCCTGTCATTGCATACATGCAGTCTTTGTAATTTTCAGACACAAATACTAATGGGTTTACAGAAGTACATTTCTAAGTCATATATAAATAGCAAATGTAATTTAATTTAATAAAAAGTATAAAGTGTGGAAATTAATTCCACTGGTTCTGAGTAATGCCGGCAAGTCACCAATAAAGGTTAAATTGAAAGAAATATACAATGTTTTCTGCCACTTGAGGTTTTGTATTTCAAAATGTTACATATAAAATCATCATTCCTCTGCAGTCTAGCCTTCCAGCAGACTTCTCTGGAGCTAATTAATTAATCGATCAATCAATCGATAAAACAATATTTTGTAATTGCATGTCTAGGGTGACATATTGTTGGTTTCAGATACTTATACGGGTGGTTTGCAAATTTTTGTGTATTATGTGTAGAAAAATTTGAATTTCTTATTGTATTTATTAAAGATGTATTGCAAAGTATGGTATAATAAATATAATTTCACACCTCCTGTATAATGATTTCTGGCTATGAGACAATCAATTCCTCATCGTTAGAACTGTGTATGCGTTCATACAGCCATATTTTATGCATTACAAAGGGCCATCTTTAACGCAGGGCTGGCTCTAATGCATGGCAAAAGGGACAGGTGCACTGGGCCCAGGCTTACCTAAAACAGCCACAATAATTAGGAGGTGGAGGTCTGTATAGCCTCCAGCATAGACCTCTCAACTAATGCTTCCTTCTTTGTGATCTGCTGGTGTAAAAGCACCAGGATGTGACGTCTTTTACCAGTACCTAGCAGCAAGAGGCATGTAAGAGAAGAAGGAAGCATGACTATTTAAGCCTAGAGCCTTTGAATCCCACAACACCTTAAAGGCCACCCTGAAATGAAGACATGATACATTAATACAGATAACTTTAACCATAAATAACCCCCTTGAGTCCAAAGGGCAGCTCTAACCAAGACAAACCAAGCTCATTTGGGCACAGCCACCAATGTATAAGCCATTAAACACTACAAAGGAATAATATCACTGCAAGAAAATGACAAACAATTACATTACAAGAAAAAGTGATGGCGGGCGTTCAGAAACATTCCTGTCATAAAGGAGCCAAGCAGGAAACCGGTAGATCCTTCACTTTGCCCACTTAAAAAAAACCTGTATTACATAATTGGTGCCTCCCGCTTCCAATATCACAACTCCTGGTGTCATGGGCATAACTAGAAACCACAGGGGCCCCAAATTCACCAAGCAACCTATGCCACTGTGCCACCTTTGCCCCAAGCAACTTATCAGTGCCATCCTGTAGAAAAACTAAATGAGAGTTTTAACAATTCTAATCCCCAATCCCCTATTCTATGCTCTGAGGGATTGATCGCTTGGTAAACTAATCAATTTATTTGGCTTTCAGTATCACTTATAGGCAGATGATACTCAAATTTACCTGTCTTCCCCTGATCTCTCCATCTCTCATGTCCTGTATGACCAACTGCATGTCCGCAACTTTTATTTGGATGTCACAAGAGTACGTAAAACCTATTTTCTTCAAAACTAAAGTCAATAACTCCTCTCCTTCCATCTCCACCCAAGTACCTGAATTCTCAATCTCCATTGACAACACAACTATACCTACTAACCAGGCTCAATAACTTTGGGCTATTTTTGACTCAGCACTTTCATTCATCCCTCACATTCAATTTCTCAGTAGATGTTCAACCAAGAAGCCACAAAACCCTAGTTCATTCTCTTATTATCTCCTGCCTTGACCATTGTAACACTCTTCTAGTTGTATTTCTCTTTTTTTCGACTTGTCTACAATCCGTCTAAAATATAGATTTTTTTCTTCTGCTTCCCCAATGTGTAAAGGCCTCCACTGGTTCCATGTTATCATCAGAATTACATTTAAAATCCTTATACTAACATACAAAGCCCTCCATGATATCTCTCTCCATCACGAAATACTCCCTTACATTCTTCCTGTGGGCTAAGGCTATTATAATTTATTGTTTTATCCCACTTCATACAAGCTATCTTATCTGCCTTTAATACAACTTTTTGGTTTGGAAGCCCAACCTTTTACACTCCATGTAAGATAGGACTCACTTATCATGAGGTGCCTTGACGTGGGAGTAGTAGTCATGTGCTTTGGGCAAAATACAGTACTAAAGCCTTATGTTTATTAGAAGTTTGATTTGGGTGCTTGTAAATTGTCCTTTCTTATTTCATGTCTTACCGCCACCCAGAAAATAAAGAATGACCTCAGACAAAATGTATCCCTATTAGACTTGTGCAGTCAGATTTGCAGAGATGCGGAGGAAGATTGAAGATAGCAGATTGAAGATAGAAGATAAGAGAAGGGAGAAGATGAAGAAGAAGAAGAAGAAGAAGATGTGGAAGTGGTCAGTAGAAGGGTAAGTGGTTGGCAGAGAGGGTAGGAAAACATTTAGAGACTGTGAGAGAGTGAGTGAGAGTGAATAATGTGGGCACTGGGCAATAGATTTTGTTCCTGAATTAAAAATGCCCCCAAAATAAATGGGCCAAAAACAAAATTAATTGGTTTTGGATATAATGTAATTGTAATGGCCTGTATGGGAGTGTAGCAACATATAATAAGGAAAAAGGTACTAACGGAAGGTAGAAAGCCAATAATGGAATGGCCAAAGATAGTCCAGATTCACAAGGGCAAGCAACAGGTAAAGGAGTAGTCCGATACAATCCGGGTCATAAAAGTAGGCGGCAACCAAAAGAGTAGTCAGGTACAATCCAAGGTTACATAGGTAGGCAGCAAGTAAAGGGTCAATCAGGTACAATCAAGGACACAAGGTAGGCAGCAGGCAAAGGGTTAATCAGGTCAAGCACCAAAGCAGATTAGAGAACAGGGGGACATTAGGTTTGTCAAAGTTACTGAGCACCGGCGTTGGGGATGTCTGGGTATTTATAGGGGCTGTCAAGCGTGACTTCACTCATGACATCACTGAATGAGGCCCCATCCTCTCTGCTGATGTCAGCACCACCTCTCCGTTGCTGTCCCCAGCTCCCCGCGAGGATGGGGTTGAATGAAGACATACGTGGGAAAGATGGGAATGGATGCCATTGTAGCAAAGAGTGGGACCCCACTGCACACCCACACCCTCTCCCTTGGTAAGGCAAGGAGGAGGAAACTTGTGACCACGAGGGATTTGGCTGACACAAATCTACTGTGTCCCTAGAAAAAACAGAGAAGTCATTTGATACAGTTCCGCATAAAAGGTTACTCTATAAATTAACAGAAATAGGCTTAGGGGCAAATGTCTGTATGTGGATCAGAAATTGCCTAAAAGATAGAATGCAGAGGGTTGTTGTGAATGGATGTTTCTCAGCCTGTACGCAGGTATTAAGTGGAGTGCCTCAGGGGTCTGTCTTCAGTCCTCTTCTTTTTCATTTACCGTATTTGCTCAATTATAAGACGAGGTTTTTTCCAGAGCAAATGCTCTGAAAAATGCCCCTAGTCTTATAATCTGGGTCGTCTTATAATAAGACCTCAACTAGGTCTGACTATGAGACTAAGATCCAGATCCCCTGCAGCAGCAGGGGTTGTCTGCATCCATCACGCAGACCTTCCCCGGCTGTCAGAGACCAGAGTTCCCCGTGATCTCTTCCACTGGAGGAAGAGTGGAATTTAGAGGGTTAAAAGGCATATCATGGGGCACAGTGGCATATAGGGGGTATAAGGCAGCATAACGGGGGGGCAGGTTGAAAAAAAAAGGAACTAAAAACAAAATATTTTTCTCAATCATAGCTTTTATTTAAAAAAAAATTGTTCACATAGTTTATATGAATTAACATTTACTGGTAAAACTTTTTTCCTATAGGGTTGTCTTATATTCAGGCTTTTTTTTTCATAAATTAATATTCAGATTTTGGGGGGTTGTCTTATAATCAGGGCCGTCTTATAATCGAGCAAATACGGTATTTATAAATGATCTCCCAAGCTGCATTGAGAGCCATGTCACAGTTTTTGCTGATGACACAAAATTAGGCCGGGTAATTCAGACTAATCTTGATGTTTCTTCTTTGCAGGAGGATTTAGACAGAGTTGGGGACTGGGCGTGCAAGTGGCAGATGAGGTTCAATATAGAGAAATGCAAAGTTATTTAGGTTTATATTTACCCCCATCAATATGCAGTGTTTAGATTCTTCACAATCAACACACTGTTGTACACTCATTGATGGTAAAACCCACTCCATTAATTAGCGTAGCTTTGATACAAAGCCACCATGCTGACCTTCTTGTGTTAAATGCACAACTGTATGAAGCTCACTGCAGCTCTCCCTGGAGAGCTACATCATTTTTCTTAAAGAAATAAACACAAATAACATGTAATATGCTTATTTTTATAACACAACAGTGTTGTTGTTAAGAGTCAGACATTCTGCCAGATCTCGATACATATTGTTTTCATTTGTTATGGTCCAATCCACTAGCATTGTCTGCCTCTTACAATCCACTGTCCAGTGCCTCTAGTGTTTTTGATGGCCCCAAATGTCATTCTGGTGTTGAACTTGCTTTTGAGGTGTCATTGATTTTGATGAAGCAATCATCATTGTTCTGTTGGTTACAGATTGGAGTGATATCCCAACAGCTCACAGCATTTCCTTTTTACTATATAGATTGTATTTGTCCACAGGTTGTATATGCACACTGCCGTCCCACTGGAGGACTGGCAGATCTTTTGCTGATTTATTTTAGTAAAATTATTTCTGCCTCCTGTTTTCCTCTATTCTGGCCTCATGTACAACTATGGGTTTCAATATTTCATACAAGGGTGCACAGTTTTGTTTGTCTGCTCATGAGCTCCTGAGGGACTACTGGAGAGTCGCCAAGTTGGAGTAAGTTATGCTGATCCAACAAAGCCAAGTATACTGTATATGTGTCTGCTTGTTTTGCTTTTCACATCATTCACTTTCCAGTTTTCACTACAGGATCTGCTTTTTCACCACTTTGCGGGTATCCAGGAGATGATGTCTCATGCTGAAATAATTATTCTTTACAGCAATATTTGAATTATTCTGAAGAAAACATATATTATATTTCTCTCAAAGGTTTTCAGCTGTTCATTCATTCCTGGCCGACACACACACTCTTGAGTTCTTCTTAAGCATCTGTTTGTGTCTATGTGTGAGGAATGGAGTATATGCATTATTTGTGTCCTTAGATTTTTCAGGTATTACATCTCTTTCACCTTTAAAGATTTTTCCATTGTGTGCAAAGAGCTCATCTCTGATGTGAAAAAAATGAAAAACCTTAACTGAAGTATCATGCTTTGATTCAACCTACTAACATGACATTGTTTAGGATCTTCATTGTCCTGTATGCTTGTATGTATTGATGTTAGCCTCTATGTCGATAAGGGCAAATATTTAACTATAATGACGGTCTTTTTTTTCTTTGTCAGATAAACCCTACCAAGGATGTCAGTAGTAACAGTAAGTCACAATTTATCACATTTTTGGAGAATGTGTTTCAGTGCAGGGATGTCAGTAGCACTTGTTGTGGTCTATGTTTGAACTATATTTGTACCCTTCTTTTCAATCTGGTAAGCCCAGACCAGCCTTTTGTAAAGGTCTTTGGATCAGTCTAGGGGCAATTGTCCCCTGCCCCAGGCCAGCCCTCCCCTGTTTTTTCCTTTTTTTAAAAACTAAACTCTGTATAGTGTATGATATCATTTAACCCTTTATTTTCTATGTGCCTACCCTGCCCTATGCTGTTGTGCAGAGAAAACATGTCATGTAGTGTGTCCTGTAGATTTAAAAAATTAGACATTACCTTATGCATGTGGGGTATTTCTGTAATCGTAAGGGGATTTGTTGTGCACTTGCATATAACCTGTGTGAAAAATGCTAACCAACCCAGAATCATTTGTAGAAAAAAACCCACAAATAGCCCAATAGTTGTATAACAAGAGCCTAACAACTCAGAATAAAAAAATACCCCAAGATGTATACTTTCCTGAAAAATACTCTGAAACAGCAATTTATGCTGTCTAATATTTGCCAAAAAGATATAGTAATCCTTACATATGAGGTATTTTCAAACTCAAGACAACTAAATTGATGAATTTTGAGGTATTTTGGTAAACTCAGCTACTTTTGTGACAATTATCATAGACAAATCATTCAATTTATGTTCATTCATTTTATAAAAGTAGTATCGGCCCTATTTTTCCTTGAATAAATGATGTATAATGTGCATGGCCTATGTAAAAATGAATCATTGCTAAAAAGACCGTATCGTAACAACATGAAAAAGCTCTAGTTTTTTGGGTACAAAGTGCCCTCAGTAAATAAGGGATTCAATTTATGTGATATATGCTCAAAAATGATCAGACTAGATGACCCCATAGGTTTTTATATGAGTCTAAACTCTCAGGAATAAGGGCAAATGAAGATTTTTGGGAATAAGTGGACTGTCACATTGGGGTAAATGGAATAGGCGGGCATTGTAATGACACTGGGAAAAGAAAAAATGTCGGTGCGCTAAGCTAGTCTCAGGCTCAAAAAATACAAATGTATAATATGAGGCCTACCAAACAGTGTGAGCATGCTGCAAATACAGTGTGTTGGCTGTACAATGTATACAAAAAACAAAATACTAAAAACAAACAGACAGAGAAGCGCAGACAGTATTTTGTTTTTTGTATACATTGTACAGCCAACACACTGTATTTGCAGCATGCTCACACTGTTTGGTAGGCCTCATATTATACATTTGTATTTTTTGAGCCTGTGACTAGCTTAGCGCACCGACATTTTTTCTTTTCCCTGTTTGCACATATTTGAGGTTGTTGGCTCCTCATCAGTCTGGTTGCAGCTTGCTGTCCAGGGGTTAATAGGGAGGAGGTTTAATTACACCTCCACCAACACATTAATAAGGTTTTGGTAGCAGTATAAACTGCTTTGTGTGCCCACTATGTAGGAGGTGAGAGTACGTTCTCACCCTATTGAGAGTGTGCCTTGACGTGGCGGGTGAGCTTAATTATGCTTTGGCCAATTCATATAACCAAAACCTCTCATTTATATTATGTTTACATATTTGTTGCCAACTTTATTAGGGTGAGAAGCGCAGACAGTATTTTGTTTTTTGTATACATTGTAATGACACTGCCTAGAGTATAATCCTTTAACTGTCCTTGCATATATTTAACTTTAAGATGATATGCTAAATCCAACCATAATGTAATCATACTAATAGTTATACAGCACATCAAATAGCTGAGCTTTTATAATTACAAAACAGTTTCATGTGAATCTATAAACAAGTCATTATAAAATGGTTTATTAAGAATTAATTATTGTATGTGGTTTGTACAGTATTATTTGTGCATGGTTTAAAATGTTGACAATTGCTAGTTAGTGTAAATTCCACATAATAAAATCATTACAGTGAATAGCATTAATTTTGTTCTACCAACAGTCATTAATAGTGTATAATTATTTTCCCTGTTTTCCCCCTAGATATATTGTTTCCTTTTAATCAATTTTGCCATTTAGATATTGGCATTGGTGTTGCCAGTGAGCTTATTAACCCCTTAACGACAATCCACGTACATGTACGGGGTTGCCGTGCAACGGGTTAACGACAATGTCCGTACATGTACGGGCTGCCGTTAAATAGCTGCATCCCCGCGATCGCGGCGTTTTCGCCGCGATCGGCGGCTTTGCAGCATCCACGGAAGCCTCCCAAGTGAGGCTGACCGTGGATCCGGGGAGGGCAGCCCTTGGCAGCCCTCCCCGGAAGAAAAATGGCCGCCGCCGCACCGATCATGAAAGATCGCGGCGGCGCCCGGCTAAAACAGCTTAGGAAGCGATCTGAATCGCTTCCTAAGCATAAACGGTGTTACTGACATGCCTCGATATCGAGGCATGTCAGTAACACTACCCCCCTACCCCGATCACCTTGTGATTGCTCCGAAGAGCAACCACAAGTGCCATCCTGTAAATGACGTTGCCGTCATTCACAGGATGGCATCAACAATAGAAATGAGTTCATAGAGGGTCTATCCAGACCCTCTTGTGAACTCTCGAGCTCCTCCTGCAGGTTGAATGCAGGTACTGCATCCAACCATGCAAGGTCAATGGAGCCCAGCTCACTAATGAGTGATTAGTAAAAAAAAAAATTTTAAAAAAATGTAAAAAAATGTTTAAAAAAAATAAAAATAATATGGTAACATATAAAAATCCCCACTGTCACCAAAAAAAAAAAAAAAAATTAATAAGCAAGTCCTAAAATTTTTTATCTTTACAAAAATTCCAGCATGGAAAGAGTTAAAATATTGGCATTACAAATGCCCATAGGGTGTCTCGTATTAAAAAATGCATGAGTGGATGGGATAAATTGAATTGGCCGGGTTCAAAGGTGTCCCAAATATGGGACATGGGGGCAGTAGGATCAGATGTCTAAATGGCCAAAAAATACACACCTCACAAAGGCGGCCTTTTACCTCCCAAATAACCCAACAAACCCATGCATGTGGGGTATCACTGCGCTCAGGAGATGTTACTGAACACATATTGGGGTGTTGTGTGACACGGACATATACCAGGAGCGATAAATTTATACCTGAAGTACAACGTGTGTGAAAAAAATACAAAAAAATTTACTACCATAAAGTTTCACAAAGGCTGGTGGTAAAATTAGTGCATGGAAAGGGTTAAATTACCAGCATGTGACATACCTTGGGGTGTCTAGTTTTTAAAAATATATGACTTGATGGGGTAAATTGCATTGGCCGGCTTCAAAGATACCCGAAATGGCACATGGGGGGAAGAATTACCAGATTTGGAAAAAAAGGTTTTGAAATAGCAAAACGCTACCTGTACTTATTGCCCCATAACGTGCAGAAAAAAGCAAAAAAACATGAAAACATTGGGTATTTCTAAACTCAGGACAAATAGTAGAATCTATTTAGCAGGTTTTTTCATTCGTTTTTGCAGATGAGTAAAAGTTTTTTGTTTAAAAAGTGAGAAAAAGTAATTTTTTAACAAAAAATCCCCATATTTTATCATTTTTTTATAGTAAATTAGATGATATGATAAAATTAATGGTATCTAAAGAAAGCCCTGTTTGTCCTGAAAAAAACAATATATAATATGTGTGGGAGCACGAAATGAGAAAGAAGAAAATCACAGCTAAACAGGAACACCGAAAAATTGTAAAATAGCCATTGTCCCACAATATACTACGAGTAATAACCCCTATTGTCCTTAAGGGGTTAATAGAGAGTGTATTTTTTGTTGTTTTTGTAGGGCTCTAAATTCTTATACATGATATATTGGGAGTTAAGAAAATATTTATGTTATGTAGTGGTTACAATACAAAGATTGCTTATTGAAAACTAGGTTTTTCTGAGAAAAACAGACATCCCAGATGGTATGTGAATTAAGGATAAGGTGAATTAATCATGAAGAGAATTGCCATATTAAGGCTGGTTTCACAGTGATATACACAAATTGCTTAATAAAATAGAACTAGAAATTTAATTTTGAATGAAGCAAAGCATGTAAGAAACCTAAATTTAAACCCATGGTAGGAGATTTGCAGCTTCTCTCAGAGTTTAAATAAGAGATCTGACACCTTTTAAGACTTACTAAGTAAAACATAGAATTGCATACAAACAAAGCTTAAGTGAAATGCTATAGCTTTTTTTTAAATGACATTAGACTCGTGCATGGGGATTTGCACAAATTCTTATTTCCTTAATTTGTATGGATGTTCTAAAAAAAAAAAAAAAAAAAAAAAAAAAGAGGTGACGCCAATGAAAACAAAGCAGAGAGCTTTGTTCCATTTCATAGTTTTTTTTGTTTTGTTTTTTTACTTTCTCTCACTCTCGCTCATACTCTCTTTTAATGTCTTCCTACCTTCTCTGCCAACCGCTTTTGTGACCGTCTCCTTTTTTGTAGTTCCGCGTGCTTTCTTGCCTCTACTTGTTCTTCTATATTATTTCTTCTGTCTTCTTGGTCTGTTTCTCCCTACTATCAGTTCCATTAACCTGGCCTCCTGAAATGCTTCTGCAAAAGGGCAGAGCCTTAGCGCATACCCTTTTTTCTGATTGGGAAGAAGCTGTACCTAAATATGTAGATGTAGCAATACCTTTGGGAGGTTTTCTTAACCTTCTAAATGAGTAAATCCCACCCTCAGTATTTTATTAAGAAGAAAATATTCAGAAAATGTCCATATATCCAGTGCAATTCCATCATAATTAAACATGGAGTATAAAGGCAAATCTACTAAATCAAATGTGAAAAAGGCATTAGGTAAAATACTATTCTTGAACTGTTAGAAACAACAAAATGTTCAATACCTAAAAACATATATGAATTAAAAATAAGCACAATGGCTAAAATATGAACATTCATTTTCTGTTATCTCAGAAATCTAGTTTTCCCATGTTTCCTGATTAGGTGAGTAGCTGACACATCAGAAGACAAACTATGGTTTTGGCTCTTATCAGAAATTCTAAGCTCATAGCCTCATGGATATGGATTTTAACCCAACAAATATAAACTGCTCTCATATATTTTTACATATAACATGGAAATAAAAACATACAATCTTTATTCCTTTATTCTGTTTTCAAATCTCCTGTTATCACCGTAATGTCTAATTACATTGTGTTCCTGTACCTTCTTTCTGGTGCTATTGATGTTTCAAAGAATTTATTAGCAGAAGAAATAAGGGGATGTCTATGGTCTCACGGAAAATTACAGCTTCTAAAGATAAGTGTTGCTCGATAAAAATATGCTTCATAATAACTGCTAGTCTTTGGTAACCAAGCTTTGCACTTGTGATAAAAGCCTCGCTAACAGTATTTTAATTGAAACTTTTAATCTAGATATTGTCTAAACCTCTGCTAAATGTTGCCTTCTTGCTTCGATTCAAATTTTCTTAATCATCATTTTCACGTTGAATACTGGTGCACTGTCTGCCTCATTATGCTAAAGAAAGATGAAGCAGGCTATTAACATGCTGAACAGCCAAGAGATGTTCTGATACGGATTGTCATTCATTTTTATGAGTTGGCTGTCATTGTAAGCTGCAATAAAGTTATAATTCCTCACTGACAGTATGTGATGGCTTCTGTCACTGCACAATCCTTATTAAATTTTTAATAATTGTAAATCAGTTCAAAGCAAATATGCCTTTTATAGAACAGGAAAATATAGTGAAAAAATACTATAGTTGACATTTCACCTTATGTGCCTGTTTGTGTGTATATATGTTGTGACACTGTACAGCCCCAAGTGAGATGTTTTGTTGTATTTGTATGCACAGATCTTGTGCAGATTATATGCATGGTTCTGTGGGGTTGAGCGTTTGGAGAGCAGTGTGGGCCTATGCTCCAACTCCGGCATGGTAGCAGATTCAATCCTCAAGCTAGGTTTGCAGGATCTGGTCCGGGGCTACATCAGGCATAGGTGCTGGATCTTGACAATCAGGGAGAATGTTGTGGGAAAAAGAAAGTTCCCTTGTGCTCACAGATCAAAGAGAGGTCCTGAAGAAGCCCCTGGCTTAGCTGGGTCTGGCAGGGAAGTGACATGAGTATTTAGGATGGTCAGTCTGGGAAAGCAAAATATTGTCATAGAGGGCTCCAATAGGAGCTAGGCTTCGTGTTTATAGTATAGTAAAGTAGGTAGAAAAAAGACTTCAGTCCATCAAGTTCAACCTTTCACACATACCTAGTTCTCAAGTTCTAAAGTTGTCACAAAAGAAGGCAAAAAAAAAACCTTACTTGGGAAAATTACCAATTATGCCACAACAGGGAAAAAAATTCCTTGATTCCATAGCGGCAATCAGATTACTCCCTGGATCAACTTTCTTGTACAACTGTCCTTTTCACAGTTGTAGCCCTTTATGTTATGCTTAGCCAGAATAGCATCCAGACCTTTCTTAAAAATACCCACAGAGCTAGATAACACAACATCCTCAGGCAGAGAGTTCCATATTCTTATTGTTCTTACTGTGCCGAACCCTCTCCTATGCTGATGCTGAAATCTCCTTTCCTCAAGTCTCAACTGAGTCTTTTGTAGAGACCTCTTGGTGAATATGATTTCCTTTTGGGGATACTTTGTGTTTTGTGCAGAAGCAAAAGCCCGATTACCCTAGAGGATTGTGTTTGAAATCCCTAAAAGTGACATTTATGGCCCTCATGCTACAGAGCTGGTCACAATAAAAAAATAAATAAAATAAAATAAAATTATATATATATATATATATATATATATATATATACACACACACACTGTATACACACACAAACAATTTGGTATAAATTGTCTAAGAACTGTATTGATAATGGTTGAAGTATTCTGCATTTATAGAAGTCAAAGATAAATTTCCACACATTCATTGAGACAGTCTGATTACAGAACTTGATGCTAGTCTCCATGTGTTTAATACAATCTTCTGCAGTCTACTAAAAACATATTTTCGTGCAACGTATAGCTATTTGTTTTAATAGTTATCTTAATATTGCATTGTTCACAAATCTTCATGTAAGAGACAAAACATGGGAAAATAATTGTCAAAATATGTAGCAACAGATGCAAAAATTGATACAGTAGGGGGCAGACTACAGTAGAAAAAATGCAAATACCATATGGCAAATGAAACCTTAATCAGCTAAAAGACAGTTGTCTACAGCTAGAATGCAATGCTTTTAGTACTGGACAAGTTTAAACACCACCAGCCATAACAGATATCAAATGAGGTATAAAATGAGATATAATTGGCATTGTGCCATTCAATCCCCGGTTTATTAGTCAAGACGTTTTTTTTAGAGGATTAAAAGACAAATGGCTAAATGTTTTCTCTACCCAGTTCATGACATTTGGTATCCAGATCTATTTCTATGAGGCCTTATACCCAATAAAAAATAACACATTATTTGCACTTATATTTATTGTTTCTCTTGCTGAAAAGATGATATATTACTACACGCGCTTGATCGTCTCTTCCTGACATGTAATATGTTTTAGAGCTGTGATGAAAAAAAACAAATAACTACTAGATATGTGCCCAACAAGCAAATTTATCATTAAACATACCCAAAAAGCTGGAAATGTACACAGCTGGGGATACGCACTTTTAGTGGGAGGGAACTGGGCAGGGAGTGGTATGAGCTTAGATGGTAAGTGGGCACGGACGGACACTGCTCCATTGCCAGGAGAAAAAGAAATTGACCCAGAGACCTGGGCAACAGAAGAATTCCAGGTATGGACAAGAGTACTAACTTCTCTTTAATTTAGCTGATGCAGGTGGTGAAACATAGACATTGACAGGAGATGATAAAAATTCGGCCCATCTAATCGACTCTTTTTTCCCTGATGTAGTGACTTGGAGCTTAGTTATTCATTGGTCTCATCTTATATTAAGGATTTATGCCTATCCCATAGTAGTTCAAATGCTATCACTTTATTAGTCTCTATCACTGCTGGGAGATTGTTCAATTTATCTACTACCCTATCAGCAAAATAAAACTTCCCTACATCACATCTAAGCTACTAACCTAGTTTTAGATTATATCACATATGTGGAGAAGTAATTGTGGCACAACCAGTTATTTGGTAAAGGGGGGCATTTGCACATGAGTGTTTATGTGACTGTTAGGATTGTTGGCCCACTTTTCTTGACATAATTGTTTTAATTCAGCCACATTTGAAGGCTTTTGAGCACAAACTGACTTTTTTAAGGTAATGTCACTGCATCTCTATCAGATTCAAGACAGGACTTTGCTTTGGCCACTCCAAAACCTTAATTTTGTTTCTTGTGAAGCTTGTGTGCTTCAGATCATTGTCCTTCTGCATAACCCAAACTCCCCTTGAACTTTAGGTCATGAACTGATGGCATGACATGTTCCTTTAGGATTTTCTGGCAGAGAGCAGAATTCATGGTTCCATCAATTATGGCAAGTTCACCTGGGTTCTTAAGCAGCAAAGCAGTCATAGACCAAGAACTATAACCACCGTGTTTGACTGTTGTATGACGTTTTTATTGTGGAATGTTGTGTAAGCTTTACGCCAGATACACGGGACCCATGCCTTCCAAGTAATTCCACATTTGACACATTAGTCAATAGAATATTATCCCAAAAATCTTGAGGGTCATCAAGACATTTTTGGCATATGTGAGATAGGCCTTTGTGTTCTTTTTGGTCAGCAGTGGTTTTTACCTTGCAACTTTCCCATGGATGGAATTTAGGCTGGTCACTCCTGAGAAGGTTCACCTCTGATCCAAGTTTTCTCAATTTGTAGATATGGTTTGCTGGAATCCCAGAGCTTTAGAAATGCCTTTGTAGCCCTTTACTGATAGATGAGAAAAAAGTAATTGGCATTTGTTCTTGAATTTCTTTAGATCATATCATCATGTGCTGCTTCTTTTGACCTTTAAGCCTACTTCAGTTTCTATTTAATTGATGTTTAGATTCAATGGGGCTGGCAGAAATCATGCCAAAAGAGCCAATTATCAATTAAATTTGGTTAATTAGTTGATTAAGTAACTAAGGAGGCAACTACCTTTTCATATAGGCTCAGGTGGGATTGGAAAGCTTTTTCCTTCTATACACAAAATCATCATTCATTTTGCATTTATTCGAGTTATGTTTGTCAACTATCAAAATTAGTTTGATGATCTGGAACATTTGCAAATATGAAAAATACAAAAAATTAGGAAAAGGGAAATACTTTTTCACAGCACTGTACTTTGATAAATCCTTTTATGTATTTATTTACTAGACTTGTGCATTCGTCTTCGGGCAAACATGAAAACGAACACAAAGAGTGCGTTTCACCGTAAGGGGTTAACTTGGCCGGCAGAGACCATTGGTCTCCCTGCTCCAAAAGTCCGTACGAACGACCAATAAAGTTGCTTGTACAGACCTTTAACTGTTGTAGCAAGGAGACCAGTGGTCTCTGCTGGCCAAGTTGCTGGGCCAGGATTTTAAAAGTCTGTACGAGTGACTCTATTGGTCGCCCGCAGGGGGCTCGTCTGCCATCAACCAATGAAATACCAAAAAGGAAAAAAACACACACACCCGTTCTCTCCTCCAAGCTATACATATTTTGATCCTACCAACCAATTACCATTTTAGAGATGAAGTTTACCACTGTCTAGCCTCCACAGAATCATGCATGGCATGATGTTGAACTCAGTGGACGATAGTCCTAAGCTGTTTCAGCTACTTAACAAATAGTGGCTAAAGTTGTTCATTTTGTTAATTTGTCTTATATTTTAGAAAATAACAGATCAGTAGTAGATGACTTTAGCAAATCGCTTTCTATATCAGTATTTTCATGCAACAGCTGTCCAAACAGTGACTAATCCAGTTCATAAATATTGCACTCACATATATACTGGGCTGCTTAGTTCAGCATGTTCACCCATGTATTTCACAGTTTGTCTACAAATTCAGAAGGCAGATTTAATAGTATAATTATAAGAACTGGAGAACTGTTGAATGAAGTGCTATTAAAAGTCGATTTTTCCTGCTTGCTCAATAGTTCAAAACATGACTTGCAATATTCTACTCACATGCCACATTTTAATTTTTTAGGTTGTAGGAATATAAGACTTAGACTTTTTCTTTTTTAAGAAAAAAGCTGCTGAAAAAATGTTTAAATATTTTTCAGTTATGATTATTTCAAGTAAAATCAAATGCACATAGTAGAACATACAGTAAGTTATTATCCCACCTGCTGTTAATGCAGATATATTTATTCACACAGACATATTGACAATTAGCTTATTAATGTTTAGGCTTAGCTAGAGTATTTGGCACCTGGGGCGGATCCTGTATGTGGCACCCCCCCTCCACACACACTTCAAAACTGCATAGCTTCTGTCATTATATACTGGCGCAGACATTGAAGGTGGTACATCACTATATAATGAGACAGACACTGACAGTGGTACAGCATAACGCCTATCACTATATACTGAGGCAGACATTGACGAGGGTACAGCATAACACCTATCACTATATGCTGAGGCAGACAATGACGGTGGTACAGCATAATACCTATCACTATATACTGAAGCCGACATTGACAGTGGTACAGCGTAATCTCTATCACTATAGATTGAGCCAGACATTGACAATAGTGCAGCATAACCCCTATCACTATATACTAAGCCAAACATTGATGTGGTGTAGGCCTACCACTTCAGTGTCTGGCTTAGTAGTAGGGATGCACCGAAATGAAAATTCTGGACCGAAAATGACCCCCCCACACCATAAAAAAAAATCTCACTTTTATTTTATATATATATATATATATATATATATATATATATATATATGATTGTTTACAGCAATCACACTCTTGTCATGCCCAGGCATACCCGGATTCCAGCATGTTCTAGCATGTACTGGTTGCCTGGGCATGATAGGAGTGTGATTGCTGTTAGCAATTATATATATATATATATATATATATATATATATATATATATATATTGTTATTATTATTGTTTACATGTGAGCTCAACATTGGAGGCATAGAATCAGACATACAAATCCTGTATTTGCAGGTATACAATAATAATGTATGGAAACATGGCATTGCAGGTATAGATAAACCCCCCTAAATTACAGGCATAGATGACAGGTTGCACTGCCCACATAGAACCTGACCAGCACCCAAATTACACACATACCATCTTTGTCCGCAAACAGCCCAGCATGAGTCAACTTTGTCCCCAAACTGCCGGCCTGTGCCATCTTTGTCCCATAAACACCCTGCCTGTGTCATCTTGGTCCCCAAGGCTCAAACATCCTGCTTGTGCCATCTTTGCCTTTCCACAAATCAATTATACATCTATGATACACACAAACACTTTTACAGTCACTCACTGTCAGGCACGTACCGTCCGGCGTACGGTACGCACCTTCCGGGGGCCGGGACGTACCTCCCGGGGAAGACCGCGTCGGCTTGCGGCAGGCTTCTGGTCCCCGGCACCAGCTCGGGCAGCGTGTTCTTCACTCCCTACGTCCACACAGGTAGCTGTGGAACATGTCGGCGACGCGGTCCGGGTCCCCATGGGGGCGGCGCTTCTGCACGCCGCTCTGATTCCTTCTCCGGCTGTCTGTGTGCAGGAGGAGAGGGGAGGAGTGAGGGCAGATGATTCTCCTGGAGGGGCGGCACCTCTGGTGCCGTCTCTCATTAAGGATGAGGTTGGGGGCGGTACGGAGGGTGGATCTCTAGACGTGATGTCAGACGTCACATCTGAGATCTCTATAAAACCCCCAAGCTCCCTTATGTCGGCGCGCAGATATTCTGAGACGCTCTGTGCCCTACACAGCGTTCCCAGTACTGTCCTCCTTTCCTTGATTTAACCCTGATTGTCCCTATCTGTTGCCTGACCATTGCCTGTGACCTGACTACGTTTATTGATTGCTGCCTGAACCTGATCTCCTGCCTGTGACCTGACCACACTATCTGATTTGCTCCTGCACCTGATTTATTTGCCCATGCCCTATCTTCACTACTATTCTGGACTGTTCCTCATATCCTCCGGTGGTCCTGCATTCTGGGCTCCTCCTCCTTTGCTAACGCAGACACTTACTGGTGTCTGACACTCACTAATTCACACTTTCATGCACATAATTAATTCACACAATCATTTATTCTCGCTGTTTATTTCAATATACTTACTACCCTCTTTCTCACTATCTACCTTTCCCCCTTTTATACCCCCTTCTCACTATCTACCCCCTCTCCCTCCCTTCTCACTATCTACCCCTCTCTCTCTCCCGTCTCACTATCTACCACCCTCTCCCTCCCTTCTCACTATCTACACCCACTCTCTCTCCCTTCTCACAGTAAATAAAAGTGACGAGACTGCCCGGGACCTGGCAATCTGGGACGTGCGGTCACCCTAGATGGCACCCCCCTGATCAGCGGGATCCGGACCACCCCCCTGCTAGGTACGCTACTGAGTGGATAAGATTTAGTCAAGGAGACATTGCAAATTAAGACCTTGTCTTTTCAAACTAAAACAAACATTGGACATGTTATTGTTTTAAGGGAAAAAATATTAAACTTTGTTTTTTTTAAACCATTTGTGACACAAGGTACATCTTTGTAGACGTTTATTTATTAAAGAGGGAGTTGGCAGGAGAGTTGTGGTTACAAGTCCCCACATTGAACTGTCCTTGCATAATGCATAATTTAATCAGTGGGATGAATGTCAGGAGTCCTGACTTATTAAATATGCTTTATACATTCCCCTGGTGACATTTTGCAACCTGTATTTTCAAACAGGTTTGAAACCATTTTCTTTAGTAAAGTTATGTTTATATTCATAAATATGAAGATGGCTATTTCTGCAAGAGGAATGGATCATATTTCTATACATATATGTCATGATTTAGCTGCTTGGTTTCCACTTTGTTCAGTGAACAGTATAATATATCATATTCCACAAACAAATAAATCCCTGTGGCATAACATGCTAATTTGCTTTACTGATATTGTATTATACAGCCATCTGAGCTAATTTAAATCATTGCACTGATGCCTCATCTGTTGCTTTAACCATTAGAAACAGATTGATCAAATATCCGCAGCAGCCTCCACGAGGGAGAGGGAGACCCCCCTCCAACGCACGGCCACCTCCGCAGCAGCCACGAGGGAGAGGGAGACCCCCCTCCACCGCAAGGCTGCTTCCACTGCCTTCCTCTGAAGTGCCGCGCAGGAGAGGCAGACCTCCTGGTACACGGCGTCCTGCTGCTGCGCGCACGCGCCCTCTAGTGGCGAACTCGCATACTGCGGGAATTTATGAAGGGAGATTACGCCATCCACAAGATGGCCGCGATTCACAGACACCGGAAGTGATGTCATGAGGGGCTGATGGGAGATTCAGACTTCCTCCGCGGTTCTCCATTTAAACCCCTCAGACCAGTTTCACCTTGCCTTCTGATGGTCGTCTATGCCTTGTGCTAGCACCCAGATAGCGTTTACCTTCTTGATTCCTGTGTTTGACCTCGGCTTGCCTGACTACGTTGTTATCCTGTATCCTGACCTCGGCTTGTTTATCGTTTATCCTGATCTCCTTAATCCTGACCTCGGCTACGTATACCGGCTATCCTGTTCTCCGGAATCCTGACCTCGGCTTGTCTGGACTGTTCTGTCCTGGAGTCCTACTTGACCACGGTGTCTCCAAACTACTTGTACGTGACATATTCTTCTTTTTTTTCTTCCAACTATTGTGTTTATCTGTATATAAAGTAATGGCCCCCTAGTTTTCTTTCTTGCCTGTGTACATGTGATCCCATTTTATTTAAATTTGTGTTTTTCCTAAGTGTACCTGAATAAATATACTAATTAAAGGTTGATCAGCAAATAATTTAGATGTTATTTAAATTTTAATGAATCCGAATGCAAACGTATTGTGATCAATGTGAAAATCAATTATAGTGATCACATGCAATAAATCACAATTCACTGTTCTGTTCTAAAATTCTCCCTCTCTCTTACTGACACAATTTAAGAAAATGTGTCCCTAAAAATAAAGTAATCAAAAAATTCAATAGAACCATTATTTTTTTCATTTTCATATACTTAATTGCATTTTAAACAGTAAACAAAGGTCTCTAAAAATGATTTCAAAAGAAAGTCCTATCTATCCTCAACCTCTTAATGATGTGCCAGGCACGTCACGGAAAAACATTCAGTGATCGGTGGGTTAAAATATCTTGGAGTGTCTGTTTAGGGTGCCCAGCTAGGATCATAGAATAGAGGACCAGCCGGGTCATAGAAAAGAAGCCACCTAGAGGTAACACCATGACGCCCCTCGAAGATTCTGGAAAGTTCCCCCAATGGCTTTAAAAACCCACTGCCGCAACCACAAACTTTGAAGCCTCACCTGCGGTGCAAGGACGTGTATGGGCAGCCCAGAACGGATCCAGGGATCCTTGCTCTTTGAAAAGAGGGGTTTCCCAGTACCTGCTGAGTTGCGAGTTAATCAGAGGAGTGATAACTACTTGACTCGGTGATGTATTACTGTATTGACATTTGACACTATAACATTGATTGCTGGGATATTGATTGATTGCTTAACTCGTTTTACACACACAAATCTACATACATATGTACACTAAAGGGGCAGATGTGGCACAAGCAGGCTGCTAAAGGGGAAGAGGTGGCACAGGCAGGCTGCTAAAGGGGAAGAAGTGGCACAGGCAGGCTGCTAAAGGGGTAAGGTTGGCACAGGCAGGCTGTTTCAGGGGCAGAGATGGCACAGGCAGGCTGTTTCAGGGGCAGAGATGGCACAGGCAGGCTGCTTCAGGGGCAGAGTTAGCACAAGGCAGGCTGTTTCAGGGTCAGAGTTAGCACAGACAGGCTGTTTTGGAGCGGAGTTGGCACAGACATGCTGTCTTGGAGGCAGAGGTGGCGCAGACAGGCTGCTAAAGGGGCAGCAGTGGCACAGACAGGCTGCTACCAGCAGTGGCATAGGCAGGCTGCTAAAGGGGCAGATGCCTACCACACCAATGTCTGTCTTAGCGTATAGTGATAGAGGTTATGCTGCACTACTGTCAATATCTAGCTCAGCATATAGTGAAGGAAGCTACGCTGTACCATATCTGTTAATATATGTTATTTATTTAAACTTATATTATTTATTTATAAATTAATAATTCATTTTTTCAGATTTCTAATTTTTTCCAGTTGACATGCAGTTTTCAAATTTGTGAAATAAATGTTCTTGGCAACATTAATGTTTTTTTGTAAGAAGGGGTACCACATACAGAGTCCGCCCCAGGTGCCAAACTAGGTACGCCCCTGTTTCAATATATTCAAAATGGAACCCTACTATTTGTTATATTTGTAAATACCCTTACAGGAATAGGAGTGAAGATGGTTAGTCATTTTTAATAATAAAGTAAACCAAAGTCACTTTCTAATATCCATTGCTCAAGTGTGCCTGGAATAATGACGCATATCCTAGGGTTTGTAAAACATGTGCATTGTATATAAAACAAGATGTTAGGGTGACATTAATAATCTAGGGCATGGTGAGAGGAAAGATAACAGATTGTCATATTTATTTCAGTCGACTGCTTGTGTAGAGTTCACTTACAGATTCGCTCAAATATGCAGACCATGGTGTCTGCCATTTATCTCCCATTCAGGATGCTCAACTAGAGTAATGAAGAATAATGAGATACTGTAATGTGTTAGAAGTTACAATTGTGTTCTATGGATTTGCAGTCTTCGCTGTTCTTTGAAAACAAGTGCTCTACTCATTCTAAATTGACTCATTTAAAATATATAGTTATGATTTCCACAGACGCAACATTAAAAATGACAGGAATGTGTTTATTTTCTGCCTGCAAATAAGATGTATGCTGTAATATATTCCAAGATGAATGCACACCTGATGCTTAAAAATAAAAATGCGTATCCTTTTAACATCTTAGAGGAATTACATTTATTTTATCTCAATCACTACTCACACTGTAATGCTACTGTAAGTCTTCTTCCTGTGATCAGAGCTAGAAAAACACTAAACTAATCATATTCCAAAACTAAAAATATATTTTTATTTTAGTAATATTTATGATTTATGTATGAGTGTGGAATGGTTTAAGTGTCAGATAGTTTACAGAAAATGAATAATGATTTTATTCCAAATATTTATGGCTTATTTAACTAGGAGAAACAAGTGCAAAGGGAATTTGCTACCTGCACAGATAATTTCCTATTTTCCCTTTGGATCATGGGTATCCTGTCTGGACCAAGAGTTTAATGTATTATCTAATATATAGAAAATCAAACAAATGTGCATCAGTAAGCATTATATCACTTAAAGCTTGCAGTGCCTGCCTGCTTCATGCACAATCTTACTAGATGTGGACATGTCTGATTTACTCAAATGTACGTTTTCTTGTATCAATGCATTGTTGTGCCATTGTACAAATGCAGCAAACAATAATACCCTATTTTATATGTGACCTTGTATATTATATGGATTGGAATATATTGCCTGGTGTTCAGTCATTAGGGCAACTTGATTTTATTTACTGAACATGAGTTGTGAATTTAAGCATTAATCCAAACAATAAAATAAAATTATGATCCATGACAACTTTATGCTATGTTCCATAATAGCCAAACAACTCAGCTGATGGATTTCGGCATCCAGGTTTACTGCCCAATTATCTAGCTGCTGTCTATGAACCTTCAAGAGAACAGAGTCAAGTTTTGAGAAGAATTATGACTCCTAGGAGAATCTTTGCAAAAGCTGACTACAGTTTAGTTGACAATTTGATTCTTATTAATCTAAAATTTAGCTGGATGAGAAACAGGATTATTTTACATCAAAGGACCAGATCAGTTTCAACTTTTGCTCTGATTGCGGCCAACAATAATTTCCCTTTTTTTATTTAGGGTATCCACAGAAATGACCTGATTTTTCTCAGGGGCAATAATTACTTTATTTAGAACAATTATACATTTAGGTATCATCATTTAGTGTTAATAAAACACAAAAAAAAGACAGAAAAAATATCTATAAAAATAGACAGTTTATACTAATCTAGAAACATACCACAGAAAATATATTCTTTATCTAAGTTACAATAATGAACAAACACAATCTGTTTTTTACTAATAACAAAAATGATTGTATTGTTCTCTTCCATATTGAACACATAATTTAAACATTCACAACATTCATGTTCACATTCATGACCACTCCTGGGGTTCTGCTAGCCAGAGTACTAATGACAGGTACCCCTTTGGCAAGTCTTGTTATCCCTGCCATGCAACGATGCACAGCAGGACTTGCTCCCTCCTTAACTACCATGCTGTTTGCACACTGCAGGAATCCTCAAGGGAACTACACAAAATGCAGTTCCGAGTAGCAAGTATGCACATGCTTCTTATTAGCATTTAAAGAAAAAACACCTTCTCCATACTTTAAAGGGGAATACACACCCAATTCTATTTGATGGGTGTGTACTTCCATCCCCTTAAATAACCTTACCGTCCTTGTAGCCCTTGTCCATGCAAGAGCTACCTATAATCTATATATAAGTGTTATTCTGGGATACTGCCTTGATTCTAGTTTTTTTTTTGTTTTATTATTGCTTTGCCTTGTACCACAAGTTTAACTTATCCTATTGTATTGCTGCCTTTGGATCTTGAACTGTGTACTAGACCTCTGCACATGGATTCAGCAGTGTCGCATAATGTCCTATCCAAGCAGGAGCAAACTCTTTCTTCACATGACTATCAGCTACGAGCCACCCAACATACATTGCACATTCTCACTAAGATGATTCATAGTGTGGCCTCCACCCAAGACAGGTGAAGTTTTAGCTTGGGTTACTCTTTGGTTAAGGAAGACTCATATTTATTAGGGGACGAGTTCATTAATCCTTCAAATCAGTTTTTGAACTGATTGTAAAGACTCAGCTAATGCAGCTCTCATGGATCTTCGCTAATCATCACAATCCCTTAATGCATATGCTGTGGAATGTCACACTCTAGCATCTGACACTAAGTGGAACAATGACAACCTAGTTACCCCCCCCCTTTGGAGGGGCTTAAATGAAAAATGGAATATTTTTTTGGCCATGTGTTTTCAGTTTGATAATCGTATCCAGTAGGAACATGCAGAAACGGAGAGGAACAGTCATCATCCTTCCAAATGTCCATTAAGTGTATCTTCACCATCACCTTCCCCACCTCAACTACCTATGGAGGTGGGTAGGTTAAAATGGCTTACAGAGCATGAAAAGAGACATAGCATGGAGAATGGCCTCTGTATGTATTGTGGCGAAAATGGTCGCCAGGTACATGAATGTCACCCAAAGCCGTGAAACTACCAAGCTTAGGGGGAAACTCTAAGTCCAAGTTGTGGCGGACTGGCTTCTCCCCAATAACTTCAGAGCTGTTCATCGCAGCACCTAATCCAGAGAAGTGGAGTCTTGAGGCTCTTTCCACCTCAAAGAAGTTTAAAAAAAAAACAATTTTACTTGTACGCCTATTTCTCATTATCATGATCCCTCTCTACTATTCACTGTGGAGATTGATGCTTCTGAGAATCATGCATGTGCTATCCTATCCCAAAGCAATACTTATATTCACTCCTGTTCATTGTTTTCTAAACAGTTCTCATAACTATAACATTGGAGAGAGAGAATTGCTAGCCATCAAGCTGGCTCTTGAAGAATGGAGACATCTCCTAGACGGTACCAAAGTCCCAGTGTCCATTCTAACGGATCACAAGAACCTCTTGTATTTAGAAACAGCCAAGAGATGAAACCCTCGTCAAGTGAGTTTGTCTTTGTTTATCACTATCTTCAGTTATATTATTATGTGCCCACCATCGTTCCATCTTCCCATATCATTGCAGCTATTTCTACATATCTGTTGACCAAGATCCAATGAGCCCAAAACAATGTTGCAGCACAACTTGTCCTTCCCAGTAATACATTGTTTGTTCAACTTTGTCTCAGAAAGGCCATTCTGCAATGAGATTATACTACCCCCCACCCTCCAATCTCTGGTAATCCATGGAACAAAAAAAAACCCTGAGAACTAATCTCTCGAACATCCAGACAGAAAGGGACTTTGTTTCTATCATATAACCAAAACCTCTAATTTATATTATGTTTAAATATTTGTTGCCAACTTTATTAGGGTAAGAAGCGCAGACAGTTTTTGTTTTTTTGTATACATTGTACAGCCAATACACTCTATTTGCAGCATGCTTACACCTGTTTGGTAGGCCTCATATTATACATTTGTATTATTTGAGCCTGACCAACCCAGATAGACCGCTGCCCTGTAGTATGGGGATTGTATAACTGACGAATCGGTTCCCTTTCTTAAGTCTATACATCCCCATACTGTAGGGCAACATTTTATCTGGGCTGGTCAGCAATATGTATAAATTATATGTGTCCTGGAAAACATGGGCGAGTAAGAGTACCCGGAAGAGTAAATGAGACACCTTGTGACTGTGAACGAAATGCCCTCTAATCTCTAATGAAACACCCAGCCCACAAATACATGCTGTATACATCCTCTGGAACTACATCAGGTGAGGACTATACATTATGTGAAGAACAGGCAAATACATTGTTTGGAACATGATGAGTCATATTGCTGAACTGGTTATACTCCATATCTTATATATTTCTAATCAAGGGCAATGCACATCCTTCACACAAAGAAAATAAAAGAACAATAATAGCACACCAGCCCAATCACAAACATTAAAAAAAGCAATTGTTCCAGTGCACAAAGAACAAAAAGGGAAGTTTATGCAAAAGAACCAGTAAAATAAAGGTGCTAGTTGATCTGTTGATTTACTATAATAACCCTATCTAGTGCTAAATTACAACAGCAATTTGTAAGGCCTTTCATTTCAGTTTGTGCTGAACCAACATGCAATTTTCCTTTTTTAATGGAAGAGGTTATATTGGCTGAGATTGTGTTTGACTTGTTTATGTCTTCAAAAATAGATTGAGGCTTTTTTCTTTCATTTTTTCATTTCATAAATGCAGAATTATGTATTCCTTTTATAAAAAAAAAACCCCTAGATATGTGTCTCTATTCTGAGGCACCCAATTTAAGATCAATCTTGCCTCTACAGTTAAGAAAGTTTCAGAGTATTCTAAAAACATATCCCAAAAAAGGTTTCTAAAAATATGGTAGCTGTGGAGGCTGCAGGAACAAACCTGATACCCCCAAATAACCACCTTCAAGAGTAAAGTTAGTCAAAAGGCATTTACTCGTAATGGTGAAATGTGCTATGAGTCTAAATGTGTTATATACCTTTTTGAGATGCCCCTGTGGTTCTCAATACATAGGGAGAACTAAACAAATGTTTAAAAGAAGGTTATGGGAGCATATCAATAACATAAAAAGGCCTGGTGTCTAATGGTCTATCTTTAGAGAGACGCATAATAGAGATCAAACAGTCCTAGAATCTATGGCCATAGAAACAACACAAGTAGATTGGAGAGGAGGTAATTTCTGCTCTAGTCTACACAGAAGAGAGGCATTCTAGATCTTTAAATTACAAACTTTACAGCCAACGGGCTTTAAGATAGACTTTGTGCTTGAATAATTTCTTTTAATAGAATCCCCTTTTATGTCTTTTTTTACTTATCACTACCTTTTATATTTTTTTTTTTTTAACATTGATGTACTTATTTGTTGATTGATAGAATAACTCATTTGATTATTGATTACCAATTAAGGATGTATCATGAGCTATAAATAGATTTCTTTTAATCCCTGCTGATACCCCTGAGGAAGTGGTTCAGTAACCACGAAACTGCCATCTGTAGCAGTAGGAGTGGCTTTCTGGATTGCTGCCTCTACTAAAATGTTATGTAACAGAAAGAAGTATGCATTGTTACATAAAAGTTATGACTGTCAAAACACACACGTATACTCTACCCTTACACATGCTGCCTATACATATATATATAAGCACACAGTCACATTTGCCCTTACACATAAACTGTCTTACTCTTGCCCTTGCATCCACACACTTGCTTGCCCTTAGACATACTTGCTCTAAGATAAACACCTCATAATTTCGCATTATCTCTCCTTTTTCTCACTATCTCCTCCCTTTCTCTTTACCCTCTTTATCCCTACCTTTTTTATATTTTCCCCATCTCTTTTATCTCTATCTTCTCTATCTTATTTCCCCCACTTCATTTGAACAGCATACACATTACCTGCTGAGCAATATTCACATGAGAAAAGATCTGAGCTGAATCTTTACACATTTTAGTAAATACTAAATATCTGTTGAAGAATCCCTGCTCCACATTGAAATGTGTTACTGCATCTTTTATACATTATATATAGATACTTGTGGGGAAAATGGTGTCTATATACTGTACCATGGAATGTTGGTATTATCATTTTAGTTACATTTGTATCCAGCAGTTTCTAAGGTGGGTGAGCTGTTTCAAAGTACAACTGTTTCAAGATTGTGGTGGCTTGGGCTTGCACAAACTGAGGTGGACACATCAGTAACAGGAGGAAAGTTGTTGTGAGCATAAGATAAGAGCTTGGCTCTAACACTTGCTTACTAAGCTATCTTGTTTTCTCTCTTATGTATACCGGAAACAAAACATTTTTAAGACGACAGAAAATTAAGAGTGATAAAAATACACACTATACGACGTTATCATCAAGTCTACATACGCTTCAATATTGCCAAAAATTTCAGATACAAAAGACACATTTTTTATTATGTTTTCTACCAAAATATAGATTTTTTGATACCTTTATTGAAGTGGAAATTTGTCAGCTAACATAAGGTGTTTGATATATTACAGAAAATCCTTATTATACCATGTCCATAAATTGTGGTAGCCAGCTGTACAGTAACCTCTTCAATAAGATAAGTATTTTAAATTAGGTTCCTCACATCTGTTTAATTCAGTTCTATATTTTACCTAATCAGTCATGGCATGCAATGTGTTGTTTGCGAATTTCTTGGAAGCTCACCAGTCAGCTTAGTTTATTTATATCCCAGAGAAAAGAAATCTTTTGAGATTTTTTTTTTCCGTCACATAAATGTATATTGTTAACAATAACAGGATATAGTTCAATAAGAATTTAACCATTTATAATTGATCGACAAGCTTTGTATTCAAATAAATAACTTTTGTTAATACCTATTTTTTTCTGGGCTAATATATTGAGTTGTCTTATTTGTGAAATGAAAAACAAATAATCCATCCCACACAAAGCAAGGCATCATCCATAGCCAAGCCACCAGGTACCACCGCATCTGCTCCAACACTGATGACAGAGACATGCATCTTAAAACACTGTCTGAGACATTCAAACAAAAGGGATACAAACCCAGGATAATCAATAAGAAAATTAACTCTGCGCTACAAACCCCACGTGAACACCTGTTGCAATACAGAGACAAACAAACATCCTCACGCATACCTTTGGTAGCCACATACAATCCTGCCCTAGAAGAAATCCGAAAAATCATCAAGGATCTGCAACCAATGCTAGCAGAGGATGAGGTGTTAAAAGAAATTTTCCCTGAACCCCCCATCTTGGCCTTCAGACAACCAGCGAATCTCAAACAAAAGCTGGTGAGTAGCAAACTACATACCGAAACAACACACACAGATAATGGAAGCAAACCATGCAACAAAGCTAGATGCAAACTTTGTCAACACATCTGTACCAGCAACACAGCCACCCACAACAACAAGACATACAATATTAAAGGATCATACTCATGCACTTCACAGAATGTTGTATACATGATTCAATGCACCAAATGTACTATAGGGTGTTACATCGGTGAAACCTGCCAGCAACTTAATAAAAGGATGAATCTGCACAGATACTCCATCAACCATCATGATGAAGAAAACTTTTGCACCCCAGTTGGGCACCACTTTACCCAAACCGGTCACTCCATACATGACCTCAAAATCAAAACACTGAGAGGTCATTTCAAAAACACCCAAGAAAGAAAGACATTTGAAGCCAAAATGATACATTTTTATGATTGTAAAAACAGAGGACTTAATGTGGATTTGAGCTTCTTAGCTCATTATCAAAACTTCCTATAACCTGTGCCTTTTTTTTTTTTTTTTTTTTTTTTTTTTTTTTTTCCCTTCTCCCTCTCTCTCCTACATGCTCACCCCTGCTCCCCCCCAGCCTTATCTGTGCAGTATATGCCACTATTTACTATTTACGACCCTCTTAGTTTTTTGTCTGCAAATTCTCTATCTTGTTATTTTAACCCCTGTTTTAACCCTGTATCAGAACATGTACTGGTCAGTTTTAAACTGTTTTAAACTGTGTTTTTCACTTGCTTGGTCAGAAATGCTTTTGACTTGACAAAGGGAGGACTCCCGAAAGCTCGTCTATTATTTTAAATACTGTTAGTCCAATAAAAAAGGTATTACAAGATTCTGCAACATTCTGTTTTTTTGCATTCGTATACACTGGACTAATACGGCTACCCCAAACTACTGAAATGAAAAACTGAATAATGTTGAAGATTTGTTTAGAAAACCTAAAGGGTGACCTTTAGGGAGACATCATTCATGTGCTTGCAGGATAACGTGATTATGGTTAATGTCCAGTTGTGATACCCAGAGCTGTCATGAAATCATTGCATACTGTTTTTTATGCACACATTCTTTTCTGTTCCAGCATTTACTCAGTATACAATGGGACTACTGTACACTTTTGGTACAAGCTCTTGACTCCAAATACATTCGGGAAATCAGACAAAAAATAATTCTTTTTGCATCTTCCATTGCTTCTTTTGTTAGCTGACAGTAAATTGAAGCCATATACAGTAAAGCACAGAGGACAGTGGCATTCAGAAATGATGTTGGGGAACAATAATTTTCTATTGTGATAGCGTGTAAGTTTAAAGGACATGACACTGGTTATGGGGATCATGTTGCTGTCTTAGGTTTTGTGAGCCTGGTATGATTTTGCAGAAAAGAATGCCTCTATGATTTCCTTCTGTAAACTGCAATCTATGACTTTCTTTCATTTAATACTCAATAAAGTAGAAGTTCGTGCATTTTGTGAACACACTCACAGTTTTGTTTTATTTTTTCCTTGGAATTAGTTATATTTGTTCTAATACACTAGATATGTTGTATTAGAAATCTGTTACTCAAGCAGATGAATGTTAGACCTTATCACTTTTTATCCATTGCTCTACAAATGCCATTGATAACCAATACACATGAAGGAATTATGTTACAGTACAGGAAAAATTCAGTATTTAATTGCATACGTTCCACTATTTAAATGTAAAGCTTTCAGATACAGTTATCCATGCCTCTCTGAGGGCTTCCGCAAAGGGGCAGTGCCTCCATGCACATGCTCTCCCTGGTTAGGAGGAATAGAGGAGTGACAATCCACGTAGGGTGCGCCGTGGCTATGGCCTGTTGCGCAAGTGCTCGAGAAGGCCAGAATAATGCAGACTGATCCACGGAGAAAGAAATGTAGAAACACATCTCTTTCTCTGCAAAATAATGTGCATTATTCTGACCTGGTGTAGTACTTCCACAACAGTACAAAGATTCGGGGCACATCCTCTCCCTTAATTGGAAGAGGAAGGGGGAGTCTCTGCCCTGTTGTGGAACTACTACACCAGGCCAGAATAATGCAGATGGATCCACATCTTAGAGTACTTTGACAAAATGGCAGAATTCCTACAATCAGGGGAGAGTGTGTGGATGGAGGCTCCACCTCTTTGCAGAAGCACTTGGGGAGGCCTAGATAATGCAGTGGATGGCTGGGAGAACCGAAGAACAAGAAGAGACAAGACAAGAAGCGGAGCTGCTGGAAAGGAGACAGGAGGCAGGTGTCATGATTAACTCATATAATGTAGTGGATGCAAGCCCTCCACACAGTCACGGCTTGGCAAGTAGTCCTGACCGTGACAGCAGGGATACATTGAGAGAGAGTGTGAGAGAGTGAAACCAGTGAATGAGGGTGAGCGACAACACATTTTGTTTTCAAATGGAATAGCTCTCCGGATTTTGGTTGTTACATAAGTTTGGCAAGTAGACAGACCACCTATCTACTTTATCCGAATGCAGAGATGACTTATATGATAGTTTGTATTATGCTATTGCCAACAACCTCAAATGATTTAAGTATGAAATAATGTTTACTTTAAGGGGGATTGTAATAAAAGCTACGACCACTAGAAAAATGTCAAAAGATAACATATTCCTTTGTGATCCGTTTTCTTTGCTGCTTTAAAAAGGGTTGTGTTCTCTCATAAATATTCAATATAAGATATAGCATTTTAAGTTTAAGTATATTTTAAAAAGAATGTAGCACAATTAACAAAAAGAACTGCATTTTTTTTCAAGAAAACAAAAAGTTAATAGCGACTTAAGTTGTCTCTCAGTTTTTGACCTATCGTTCAAAGCTTGAAGATGCATAGTTCTGATTCAGTTCTGAAGGCTGATTCACTTATATCCAATTGACAAAGCTTTCTCAAGCATTACAGTATACTGTGAAGTACAATGTTGTCACTCTGCTCAATTCATTGGCTAGGTAAAATGCTAGAAAAGGATTGATAGTGCAGTGATAACCAACTGTGCTTAAGAAAAGGTGAAAGGCCCCAAGATAATAGTTACAAGAATCCCTTAGGATGCTTTTGTAGAGCTGATGTTTCTGACCTTAGGAATGCTTGTCTCATCCTATGAAGATTCACTGCTTTTTTTTAAGAAAAAAAAAGAATGCAAAAAAATTGCCATTTTCCAAAGTTCAGTTACACGCAAAGGTTTCGAAAGAACTCACCCTGTTCTTGTTTCCTTTCAAATGTGCTTTTTGGTTGATACTTTAGCGAACCACACACAATGAAAGAATATCTGTGTGCTCTACATTATGAATCCCAGAAAATTATGATAAAATAAGTTTATGCCAGCTTTGTTAAAAAAGAACTAAGGCACCACTATTATTACTCACTGTTAACTCTTGCATTTGCAAGATGATACATCCGTACCTTAATGAGGCATAAACAACTTCTTGGCTAGTAAGGTTTATGGGAATAGCAGCTGGAAGGTTAAATGTTAAATATCTCCTTACATTTGTTAATACCAATCATTCAAAATTGTACATAGATTGTACCTCACACCCTTTGAACTCAACACAATACAAAAGCTATCAACTAAGGGCTAGCAAGTCTGCTCTGTGATTGGCAACCTCTACTCCCAACTTATGGCTGAACCTGGAACCTAAAACTAAATACATTTAAGCTGTTCCTGTCTCTATTCTCAGAGTTCGGCTTCTTCTTTTGCACCTTCTTTCTTTTCAAGAAGCCGCAATAACAAAGACCAATTTGTCGGGGAAGTGAAACGTTTTTGCACCTCCCCTTCTCTAACCACTTAATGCTGCTGGTGCACATATACTTCAAAATGTAGAAAAAACATATTGTTTATTAGACATATGCAAGTGGGCAAAAATGATTTAGAATAATTTTTGGCCCATTCCTTTTGGCCAACAAATTTTATTCCCTACCCATTCAGTTTGGCCAAAAATTGGGGGAGAATTTTTAATTCGGAAACAAAATTTCTTGCACAGTTCCCACATTCACTCTCAATCTCCCACACTCTCACTCACTCTCTCACACTCTTATTCTTGTTCACTCTCTCTCACACTCTCTCTAAATATTTCCCTACTTTCTCTGCCGACTACTCCCACTTCTGCATCTTCTCTCTTCTACTTCAATCTTCAATCCTCAATCTTCTTTCTTTGTCCACATCTACGTGGACATAACCCGGCAACTTCCGCCAAAATTGCTACGCTGCAGTAATGTCCTTACCTATCCTCCAATTGAGGGAGAGGACGTCACTGTAAGTGCCATCATATTCGGTGACATCCTTTTCCCTGATTGGAGAATCTTATGTTTGTTTTTCTTTGCTTGTTTAGACAAGTGATTTACCACAAAGTATAAATATATTCATGTTAATGACCTTTTCCTTTTTTGTGTCTTGGTGATGCCACATCACTATAGTAATAGTAAACATTATATCAGCAGTGCAAACGAGAGCCTATAAATGCATCAATGTAATTAGGCATATGGATTTTATTTACTTACAACATAATCACTTTTTATTTTGTAAATATTCCTTCGGGCTACATCTTCATCCATCTAAAATGTAACTTTGTGTTTGCAAAGTGATAATCATGCAAGTTAAAATTCAAACAGAGTAAAGACAAATATAAATGTTATTTGGCTATTTATTTTATATTTATACATTTTGTATCACATACTTTGTATTTAACACTGTGCTTCTTATCTTGTAATTTTAGTAATACTGACATTTCAGAAATAAAATAATAGACTTATTTTCCAGTCAACCAGTTACACAGAAAACACTGTTTATTCATTTACAGCTTAAATGTGATAAACTACTATTGGAATACATTTTAATAATCACATTTACATTATTTAATTATTAACAACAATATCTTATACTATTGTACCCCATTGATTTCTGTTAGAAATACTAGAATATACATTGAAATCATTTAGTCTTTCCTAATAATTTTTATCCTGCAGTTTATTCACAATTTTGGCTCTTCATTAAACTGTCTCCAGTATACTAATATTCTTATAAAACAGGGTCTCCGGTACTGTACATAATATTGTAGGTTAGTAGTCTGGTACTAATGACTCTAATGAATGTAGCTATACTATTTGGGCCTCAGTTTGTATTCATAGCTCCTTTGCTACATTGCCTGTCTTCCTTTATGTCCTTAGGAATAATTACTCATGATACCTCTAATACTGCATTCCTCCTTCCCCATCAAGTAGAAGAACAGTGCCTAGCTGCTGATGCAGTGTCTGCCTGTTGCTACATATATTTTCTAAAACATTGTTAAAAAGAAGCCGAGAACATGTGATGATGACAACTCATATGAAAAGGGGAAGAGTTTAGCTGTTGACTGGTTTGCCTGTTGCCATGTACAGTTTCTAAAGGAACCAGAAAATAATACATTGAGAGTATGTTATGCTGATAGTTGTTACTTCTGAATGATTACTGGGTTTTAATTACCGTATTTGTTCGATTATAAGACAAGGTTTTTTTCAGAACAAATACTCTGAAAAATACCATTCGTCTTATAATCGGGTTTGTCTTATAATCAGACCTCAAATAGGTCTGACTATGAGACTAAGATCCAGATCCCCCTTCAACTTAGGTGCGTCTGACTCCCCGGTGTGCGATTCGCGTAGACAACTTCCGCTGCAGCCGGAAGGAGGTGCAGTTAGCAGCGGGGGTTGTCTGCGTCCATCCCGCAGATCTTTCTCCGGCTGTCTGGGGCAGTTATGGTTGATGGGGTGTTAAGGGTTAATTTAGGGGCAGTTATGGTTGATGGGGTGTTTAGGGTTAATTTAGGGGCAGTTTTGGTTAATGGGGTCTTTAGGGTTAATTTTAGGGGCAGTTATGGTTGATGGGGTGTTAAAGGTTAATTTAATGCTGAGGACTGAGGGTTAATTTAATTAATTTAATAAAGTTAACTTAAGGTGCAGTTAGAGGTAAAGGGGGGCAAACTAAGGGGAATCTAAATCCTGGGGGAAGTGATGATTAATGTATTTATTTATTAAAGTATGGTGATATTCTCTGATGATTCGAATCCTTGTAAGATTCGGATCCCTGTAAGATTTGAATCTTTGAACTATTGTCTGCCTTCAGTGACATCACTAGAGTAGGCAGAAAGAAGGGTTCATTGACTATAATGAAAGGGGCGGGGCCAATCATTAGTGTGCCTGCAGGGAGGGACTGGGAAACAGTAACTCCTGTGAGTCACACTGAGTGATCTGAAGATTCAGTGAACAAGTCAAAATGATCTGATTCACTTTAATGATCCGATTTTCTAATCACTACTCTGAACTCCACTCCTCAAACTCCAATGGCCCACTTTCCTCTCATGCCATGTGATTTTTTAGTTTGCCATCTGCTGGTCACTCCATAAGAACTGTAGGTCAGTCAGTGATACAGCAGCAATCACTGAAATCCCCTGAGGGGTTACATATTTATAAAATCTTGCTTTCTCTTTATTTCAAATGACATGTTATACCTGTATCCCCACCTTGCTATCCTCTCAGCAAGGAAATATATATGTCTGGCAATGGTTCTGGACACAGATCCCTACAGGTGAAATGGTTCAGCTGCTCAGTTTTTGAGTGCATAGTGATCCTTTTTCTATATCTGGTACCAAGGAACAGAGATTACAGTGGCAGGATGGATAAATGATGTCTTTAAGCATACATGGTCTAAATTTACCATTTAAGCCAAATACAAGTTTGCACTATTGGGACAAGATAACATTAATGTAGTATTTCTACAGTAGACACATTGGAGAGAATAGTTTGCATCTTATTTCCTTATTGTGATCTCTGCTTCAATGAAAACTAAAAAAGAGGGGTGGCTTGTTACCTACCTCAGGAGAAGGGGGAGACCTCCCGGCTTCAACTCACAGCAGCAGCCGCTGCAAAGAAGGGGGAGACCCCTGCTTCTGAACTACAGCAGCCTCAGCCGCTGTGAAAAAGTGAGAGACCCCCCCGCCTCGGTATCACAGCAGCCTCAGCTGCTGCAAAGAAGAGGGAGACCCCCACCTCCATATCTTAGCAGCCTCAGCCGCTGCGAAGGGGGAAACCTCCCACTTCCGTACCACAGCAGCCTTAGCCGCTGCAAAGAAGGGGAGGAGACCTCCCGCCTCCACACAGCAGCCACAGCTACCACAAGCTGGAGGCAAGTCCGGCTCCTCCATCCTGACGGGGTCCTCTTCACGACCTCTAGTGGCGCCACTGGAAATTACCTTGTCTCATATCGGGAGGTTACGCGCACGCCACACTCAAGATGGCCACAGGATGGAAGTGATGTAACGGAACATTTGACAATTTGGTGGGAAATCCAAATTTGGCCCCAAAACCTTCCTGCCTCTCAGAAACCCTCAGACAAAACCATTCACAAACAAAGATGTAACACTCAGCATATAGTGGGTACAACCAATCCACATAAAATATAGACTAAGGTCAAAAGTTCTTATTTACACAAGAGTAAATATCGTCCTAGCATACGTACAAGTAAACATATGTTATATCGTTACTTAGGGATGAGAAATAAATCATTAACAAGACTTGTCTACGTTGGCTAAAGTGTCTATAACAAGATGTATATTCAATACAAAATGGTTTTCATCTAAATTCCATATTTACAATTAATGGTACAAGAAAACAACATGAACCTGCTGGGCTAGATCGGTAATAGATTTGAATTCTTCCCCCAGTAATATATGACAAATTCTCATACTCCTCGACTGGCCAGGTGCGAATGCTCCCAAGAGCCCCCCTGGAAAGATGCGGTGTAAATTCTAGGTTATGTGAAAGGGGAAAAAGTGGACTGGGCAATGAAATAATTTGTTGCTGGGTAGCATTCATACCTCATGAAGACTCTCTGGCGTGCCCTGAAATAAGATCTAGGTATGAAAATGGGTAGTGATTTTAAAAATTGTGATAAAATATTCATTTTTATTTTCCCAATACGGCCAAACCAAGAAATATGCAAAACAGCCTACCTGCACAGGTCTTCTGTCACTGTGGAAAGGAGAGCATTATAATTCAAGTGTCACAACTGCGAAAGTTCTGGGGGTATCCACAGACCTAGATACTTAATGGCAGTGTCCCACCATTTGCTGGCCAAGTAATGCCACATAATGACTGTTTATTCTCCCCAAAAGTGAATCGGGCATGTGAACTCAAAACTCGAAAAATATTCGATTTCTGTAGGTTTATATTATAATTGGGGAGGGCCATGAAGGTGTCCAACTCCTTAATTATGTATGTTAAAGAGGTATAAGGCTCAGTGACCATGCATAACATGTAATCTGCGTAAATCGATAGCTTATGTGTAATGTTTGCTATTTGGATCCCCGTAATGTTGCCATTGTCTCTAAGTGCACAGGCCAGGGGCTCCATGGCTAGAACAAATAATAATTGGGAAAGGGGTCATGTGCCATTTTCTAAAAATAGAAACTCCGAGAGGGGTTTAGGGACCCTAAAAATAAAAGGGCCATGCCACTCTATCAAACGCCTTCTCGCATCCTGATCTTGAAAAACTTAACAGGATCCTAGGGACAATACAGGCAATCATAAGAGTAAAATTTAAACTAGCATATCTTAACTCATAATAAACAGCAGAAATGTTATTTAAAAAAAAATACTATTCTTAATGCAATAAAGCCGATTGAATGCTGGCCAGATAATGAAACATGATGACCGTACACAGACCACAGCATATTAGAAATAACAGTGATTAGCTTCTTAAAATGACATATGCCTTTGCAAACTACTGTATTGATTTGTATAACTTTAAAGAGGATCAGTCTGTCCACCAGGTGACCCCTCCAGACATCAATAATTATCTTTAATCTGTTATTTGGGAAGCCTCTATAAACAGAACCCCTGGCCTTCTTGTGCCATATGACGCAGAAAAGACTTTCCATCCACTGGCTCTTCCTCTCAGCAGCTTCCTCAACCTCTGTGTCCCTGATAGGCTTCTACTCTACAACATTCAAAATTATTAACGTTACCTTTCAGAGTTGCCCACTTTCCTCATTGATATACACCCTTGCATTAGAAACTCTAGCTGCACAAATACTGGCAAATACTAAGATCATCTTCTGATGATTACAAGACCTTAGGTCTCTTTGCAGGTGATATCTTGTCCTCTATTCTTGACCTGGAGATCACCCTTCCCGCACTACTACAGCAGCTTCACCAATACACATTGGCTTCCTATCACCTATGGAGATGGAGATGTGACTACATAAAATACCTGGATATTAAACTACCTAGAACCCATCAATTACTCAACAGCCTTTACTTTGATACAATTTGGAGACAAATTAGAGCTGAAATATTGCACTGTAAACAATTTTTGATTTCCAGGTTGTGTAGCGTAAAAACTCTCATAATTACAGCTCTGCCCATATTGCCAATGTAAAATCATTAAACTACTAATTACAATTCAAAGTGCCTTTATAGACTTTATCTAAGTCAGATCCCAGGAATATATATTTGAAGGTTTGATGTTCCCAACATCAAATATTATCATTTAGTGAGCATCCTTTCTCAGGCTGCTATGTTTCATGCACAAAAGACTGTTTTATCTTACTTCATCACTATACACTAGTATGCATCACCAAAAAGCATGTCATGCAGGAAAACATCTAATTGATATGAAGGGCTCTTTTCCTAAAGAACAGATGGGATATATTATTGAAGGAATATCTCTAATATTAACTTATAAATGTGACAGAACCCTCCATCACTGGGTCCCCTGGAGAGGCCTGAAAGACACCCTCCTCCTTATCGACTATGGGCCCAGGCCTTGTAGACACTTCTGTGTGTGGACAAAGGGGGTCAGTTTCTACTGATTTTCCCCATGTTTTACTACTCAGAGTCTCAAAAATGTCAGCTGGACATCCTGTTGTAGGAAGAAGGCTTTGCATTGTTGATTTTATAGGTGTAAAGTGTTTTCCCTGTCATTGTGTGAGTTAGCCCTTGTCTTAAGACCCCTTGTAGGTATGACTAGGTGTCACTGCTGCATACCTAATTATGAATTACACAAGAGGTAGCTGTTAATCCTGTGAGCTCCTGTAATCTCTGTGTTCTGTCCATTGTCTATCTCAAGCCAATTATATGTCTATCATCATTCCACGTCTACATCCCCAATTAATGTAATTATTTATATCTCATGTCATCCTGTCCTTTCCCCCGGATATTGTGTTGCAGGATGTGATCTAATTACTTCCTTCCTGACTTGGTAATTAGATCATGTGATATTTGTTTTCCCCTTTTCTTACTTGTGTATATATAGCTCTGTATTTAGTTTTAATAAAGGAGTCCTGTTTTCACCTCAACATGAGTGATGTCTGATGCTTGGGGTGGGCTGCTATGATCATCAAACAAACTTTGCTTTAGCAAATGTGTCTTATGCTTGGTATATTTTATACCTTGGCTTCTAACTGTAAATTTTGTAATATCTCAAGAAAAATGCTGCACATCTGTTCATACAATAAATCATGTTTGTCTTAACTCTCAAAAGTATCTCTCTTAAATGCAATCACAACATATATTGTCTTGTATTTTATTAGTTTATTGACTGGAAATCAGTTAAAGATGAGAGCACCCAGTATAAGATTGATGGCTAAAACCCTTTGTGAGAGGTACTTACACTGACTGACCACTTTATTAGGTATACCTTGCTACTACTGGGTTGGGACCCCCTTTTGTCTTCAGAACTGCCTTCATTCTATGTGGCATACCTTCTACAAGGTGCTGGAAACATTCCTCTGAGATTTTGGTCCATATGGACACAATGGCATCATGCATTAGTTGTAGATTTGTCAGCTGCACATCCATGATGCGAATCTAACATTCCACCACATCCCAAAAGTGTCAATTGGGTTGAGATCTGATGACTGTTGAGGCCATTGGAGTACAGTAAACTCATTGTCATGTTCAAGAAACAAGTTTCAGATGATGTGAGCTTTGTGACATTGTGCATTATCGTGCTGGAAGTAATCATCAGAAGATGGGTACACTGTGGTCATGAAGGGATGGACATGGTCAGCAATAATACTCAGGTAGGCTGTCATGTTTAAACGATGCTCAATTGGTACTAAAGAGCAAAAAGTGTGCCAAGAATATATCCTCCACACCAGCCTGAACCGTTGATACAAGGCAGGATGGATCCATGCTTTCATGTTGTTTACACCAAAGTCTGACCTTGCCACCTGAATGTCGCAGCTGGAATCGAGATTCAGACCAGTCTCGAGACTCAGATCAGCCAGAACAGGCAATGTTTTTCCAGTGTCAAATGTTTGTGTTGTGCATTCAGAGAAGGTATTCTGCATACCTTGGTTGCAACAAGTGGTTATTTGAGTTACTGTTGCTTTTCTGTCATCTTGAACCAGCCTGCCCATTCTCCTCTGACCTCTGATATCAACAAGGCATTTTCGTCCATACAACTGCTGCTCACTGGATATTTTCTCTTTTTCGGACTATTCTCTGTAAACCCTAGAGATGGTTGTGCGTGAAACTTCAGCAAGTTGTCTTGACCGCATTTACATGCCTACATAAATTGAGTTGCTGCCATGTGATTGACTGATTAGCTATTTGTGTTAACAAGCAATTGAAAAGTGGCCTTATAAAGTGGCCAGTGAGTGTATACTACAAATATTCTGAAAAAATAGGTATTTAAACATGAATATCTCACCTGATTTACATGCAACCTAAAGTGGGAATGCTGCACATAAGCCATAGGCTCTATGTAAATGTTTTTCCTATGAACATTCTTGCATATGAATGCTGCAGGTGACAAACAGCCCACACACAAAATGAATGTATGGAAATCCTAACCGTGCAGATAATCTTAAAAACGTCTTGATTATATAGCTTTACTGTAACACTTAGTTCTGTAGACAAGGTGGGAGCCTAACTATGCGATTGAAACAGATTTTATCCTGGATTAAGTTAATGACTGCATTTGTTCACAAAATGGAGATTTAGCACACCATTAACCTTTGAAAAGAGTCTCTATTTAGTGTAAAAAGTAATTATGAGTTACTCATAAAGAGATCAGTAGTTACAAATACCAGAATGTACTTTATCTTTACTAAAGTTATAAAATAATTTCTGAGTGGCTAGAATATTTTTGTAAGGATGATAGCTATTAGTGCTTACACTATCTGTTTACCTGAAGAATAGTATTGTCACAATTAGTATGAAATTAATTTACAAACCACGACGTCACTGAAAGTGCAGCTTAGCAACCAACACTAAGAATTTTCCTACCTCCCCTGCCAGGGAACCTTTGGATTTTCAAGTGCATTTGTGAGACTTGTTAAAGATGGATGTCTCACATCCGGACTGAAGCCAGGATAAACATCCCTTCCTATTAATGCCCCATGCCAAGTCCACTTGCTCCAGTTTAGAAATAATGCCAATGCATTATTAGCTGTATACATTAAATATATACGGTTAAAAAACAAAATAAAAAAATATCCAGTCAAAGGCCACCTCATAATACACACCAGCCAAGGAACTTAAACATGCATAGGATAAGAATATGGCTCCTGAATCTAAGACAAATCCAAGGGGTAATTAAGGTTTGAATATTTACATCAGGAAAAAACAGGCAGACTAGATGGGCTAAATGGTTATTTGACCCCAGATTCCAGGTTTTTATGTTTCCTGGGATTGAACCCTGCAAGCTCGGACTTTATTTTTCAATGCCTCTAAGTTAAAGTAAATGCATTTTTGTGTTACAGCACAAATCCAAGGTCAGCCCTCTTGCTATACACACAAAAATGACAAAAAACATAAAAAATATTTTCTGATAAGCCAGAAAGGAAATATATATATACCAATCAGCCATAACATGTCTAATATTGTGTAGGTCCCCCTTTTGCCGACAACACATTCCTGACCCGTCAAGGTATGGACTCCACTAGACCTCTGAAGTTGTTCTCTGGTACCAAGACATTAGCAGCAGTCCTGTGAGGTGTGGCCTCCATGAATGCATCCTGGTGCCAGTGCCATGTGTTCTTCAGGTAAGCGATATACATGTACCTGGCCATCCACGTGTTGTAAAAGAAAACGTGATTCATAAGACCAGTCCACCTTCTTCTGTTGCTCCGTGGTCCGGTTCTTAGACTCACATGCCCATTGTAGGCACTTTCTGCAGGGGAAAAGGGGTCAGCATGGGCACCATGACTGGTCTGCGGCTACGCAACAAACTGCGATGCACTGTGTGTTCTAACACCTTTCTATCAGACACAGCATAAACGTTTTCACCACTTTTCCTTCCTTAGACCACTTTTACAATACATTACATTACAATTATTTATAAAGCGCGGGCAGATTCCGCAGCGCTGTTACAGTCAGTAGAACAATTTCACATACAAAAACACATACAATAACAAACTGGTGCAAATGAGAAGAGGCCCTGCTCTTGCAAGCTTACAATCTAGTCAGTAGTTGAGGGGGAAGTGAGACAATAGGAGACGACTGCTTGGGGATGAGTTAATCTGGTTCCAATGATGTGCTGAAGCTGTTGATTGTTCAGATAACTTGATTATGATGGTTGGGAGTACTGGGAAGGAATGCTGTACGCTTACCTGGTTTTCAGATTGGTTTTGAAAGCTACGTATGAGGCAGAAAGTCTGAACGGAATGGGTAAGGGAATTCCACAGGAGGGGTGGGTCGCTGGTGAGATCCTGCAGTGGTACTTGGTATGCAGTTTCCCTCCAGTTAACTCAAGTGTAACTCTTAACTTAATAAAAGAGCTGCGGTTTTAGAGACCCAGTCTTCTAGCCATCACAATTTGGCCCTTGCCAAAGTCGCTCAGATCCTTACTTTTGCCCATTTTTCTTGCTTCACACAGGAACTTTGAGGATAACATGTTCACATGTTGCCTAATATATACCACTCATTGATGGGTGGTGTTTCCAAATAACCTACAATAACTTGGAAATTAATCAGTGGCATTACCATAGCATATCATTATGATTGGCACTTTACCAAAGTTCCAATCCAATCCAATTCCTTACAGTTATGCAGCACCCAACTTACAGATAAAGATGAATTCCATTAGACACTGCCACAAGGTATTGAAGGCACTGCCTAACTGGCCAAGTTTCCTGTCATGAGACATTACGTGAGGCGTAGCAGACAGGAGATCCAGAGCCTGACCTAGGGAGGCTCACACTAAGAGAGACACAAAACACTCACCCCTCCATATGTAATCAGTAACACACACATACACTAAAGTTAACACACATACATTGACACTAACACACCCAAATACACTAACATATCCCAGACACACTTACACACTAACATACCCATATACACAGACACAATATGTCAGGATCCACTCTCTGCTGCCTGAACCATGGCTGAATTATACTTCAGGCTAATACATCTGCTTCCACTAGTGGCCACCCTCCTCCCTCTGGAGTGATCTGAACCTGATTATCAGGTACAGCTATGCCTCATGAACTGAGTGAAGCCCTGCCTTTAAAAGACCTGCCCTGCCCTTCAGTCAGGGCCTTGGCATTGACATTGAAGGACTGCTTTGCTCTAAGCCGCTTCCTGAACCCATGCCCGTGCCCCTGCCCGAACCGGTGCCCCTGCCCGAACCCGTGCCCCTGCCCGAACCCGTGCCCCTGCCCGAACCTGTGCCTGAGCCTGAACCCGTGCCTGAGCCCGTTCCCGTACCCATGCCTGAGCCGGTACTCGTGCATGATCCAGTACCCGAGCATAAGTCCGTACCCGTGCATGAACCTGTACACGTGCCTGGCCCGGTAGTACTCCGTTCCCGTCCGCCCTGCCAGTGGGCCTCCGTTCCCGTCCGCCCTGCCAGTGGGCCTCCGTTCCCGTCCGCCCTGCCAGTGGGCCTCCGTTCCCATCCGCCCTGCCAGTGGGCCTCCGTTCCCGTCCCCCCGCCAGTGGGCCTCCGTTACCGTCCGCCCTGCCAGTGGGCCTTGCCTGTGCCTGGACCTGTACCTGTACCTGTACATGTACCTGAGCCTGCCTGTGGGCTTACCTGCCAGTGGGCCCGCACCTGAGCCTGTACCTGTATCTGCACCCGAGCCTGTACCTGTACCTGCACCTGAGCCTGTACCTGTATCTGCCTCAGCTCCCGTCTCTCTGCCTCAGCTCCCGAGCCTGTACCTGCCTCAGCTCCCGTCTCTCTGCCTCAGCTCCCGAGCCTGTACCTGCCTCAGCTCCCGTCTCTCTGTCTCAGCTCCCGAGCCTGTACCTGCCTCAGCTCCCGTCTCTCTGCCTCAGCTCCCGAGCCTGTACCTGCCTCAGCTCCCGAGCCTGTACCTGCCTCAGCTCCCGTCTCTCTGCCTCAGCTCCCGAGCCTGTACCTGCCTCAGCTCCCGTCTCTCTGCCTCAGCTCCCGAGCCTGTACCTGCCTCAGCTCCCGTCTCTCTGACTCAGCTCCCGAGCCTGTACCTGCCTCAGCTCCCATCTCTCGTCCTTTCCAGTTCTGCTACTCACCATGCATGAAGGGGTACAGACAGAGTCCCCCGTATCCCCTGCACATGGACTCCTACCCGACCTGCTCGCCCGGGTCCTGACATAATAACATACCCACACACCCAAAACAGTGAAAGTATGGATAAATAAACAAAATAAACACATTTACACATACACTGCCTTTACAAATGCATGCTTGCCCATACACACATACATTCACACTTTTCCTAACATTCATAACACACATTTTAAAAATAAAGACACACTCCTTGTTCCCTTTCTTATTACCGTTCCCCTTTTTCTTTGTATCTCTTCTTTCTCATTATCTATCCTTGTCCCTCTTCTTTCTCAATATCTACACTATTTCTAGTTATCTCCCCTCTTTCTCGATATTTTCCCCCTTTCCCATTTTCTCTCTCCTTTCTCTTTATCTCTCCTCCTCAGTTCCTCTCTCTCCTTTCTCTTTATCTCTCCCCGTTCTCACTATCTACCCCCTTTCTCTCCATCTCATACCTTCCTCACTCTCCTTTTTCCTTAAGTCCTATGGTGGGAGCGTGAGGTCTGTTTCTTCAGTGCTCCCTCATGGTGCACGTTGCTTCAGTGCTGAGCGCCAGGATATGACATCATATCCTGTCGCTCTGTATGAATCACACACAGATCTAGGGAGCACTGAAGCAGACATCTGAAGGAACAGACCTTCTCTGTGGATTTCGCCTGGAGAGTCTGTGTAAAGTGCTGCTTCTCTGGGACATTGCCCCAAATCACCAAGGCACGGGAGCAGTAATTAGACATGCTCCACTCCCACCTCTATTTCTCCCTCCCACCTCCATACAAATGTAGAATGTTGTGGTTAGCCCCACCTCCAATATCATCAGCCCTACTTACCGACATCTGCCTACCTGCAGAGGTAGGGCTGTGGGTAACTGGAGCCTAGAAGTTCTCAGGTATGATTATTGATGCCATGGCAATTCCATGCAGTGCACATGTGAATGAGACTTTTAAAATATAGTTATATATGTCTGTTTTATATAACACATACCATGCATCTGATATTTACCTACCGACAACCAGCAATTAAATGCTCTTGGAAACATTAACCGGTGACATGTATTTTGAACAATATCATTAAAAGTATATTATGTAGTAACAAGAGAAATGTTTAACTCTATTTAAATTAAAAATATACCACAAACATACTAATAATTGTACTCGATTGGCAGTAAGAGGTCAGTTTACATTTCTGTGGTATCCCCCTTGCAAATGCATTGTGGGATTCCTCAGAAGCCCACATATACATTTGCCTACTTTCCATAAAGGAGATGTGTATAGCCAATATATCAATTAGCTCCTACACTGGATGCAGGAATATTCAGGGGGAGGGGGCATGGTAAACAAGCAGCAAGAATAAGTAAGGAGAATCAAAAGAACACATGGGAGGTGTACAGGGCAGCATCCACCTAAGGTAAGTGCTTTTTTTTGTTTTTAAAGGAAATCTATTAAAAGTATCAACTCTTCTTTAGTGGAGTTTTAAATGCTATATTCGAACAGGAGATACTGAGGTTTTCATCATACTGACACCTTTTTTCCTAGATGCTCATTAAATTAAAGGAAATTAGATGCATAATTACCTGGATCAAAATATGTCTTTGAAAATGCTGTTAGAATGGTTAACACTTTCTAGTTTGTGCATTCAGAAGGCAAGGTGTTGAACAAAATGAATGCCTTTGAGTATCATGTAATAAAATATTTGCGGTGTTAAGATGATGATGACGACAACCATGGTGCTAAATATAATAAGGCTGTGACGATTGTAGTTGTTCTGCACTTTTAAATGTATTATTATATTTGATCAGAGAATGAATTCACTAGAGTAGTAATTCATTAACTTAAGCCTTTGTTGTAAGATAGCAGGCCCATTGTGCATGGACTATGAAAGAGTAATTGTTGAATATTTTAAATTACATTTGAATGTTGCTGCAGATGAACACAAAGCAATTTCTGTTTATTAATTGTTGAACATCATACACTTCTGCAACCTATGAAAAATAATGTACAAAGTGATCAGCAATAAATATACTGAAATACTGTAAAAACAAAAAAAAATAGAAATACACCAATATAAGGCCTACACAAACCATTTTTTTCAACTTTTCCATATGTGATTTTTGCTTCATCAGCAGTTCATACCTTTCTTGTATGGAAAGCCATACCTTCCTAGCATGTTTTTATGACCATAAAATTGGATTACATTTTAATTATAGAGCACCAGTAGATTCCATAGCACTATTTCACCAGGGGAAGAGTAAAACAACAACTTTAAAATGATAATATACAACACTGACAATTGCAATTACAGTTGTGTGAAAAAGAAAGAACACCCTGTTTGAATTCTATGGTTTTACATATCAGGACATAATGACAATCATCTGTTCCTTAGCAGGTCTACAAATTAGGCATATATAACTATACAGATAAAGCCAAAATGGAGAAGCCATGTGTGAACAATTAAGTACACCCTTACTGCTTCCATAGGAATTAAGATACTATGTAGCAGACAGGTGATGCTAATCAAATGCCCTTGATTAATTGATCATCAGCAAGTGTGACCACTTCTATAAAAGCAGAAGTTTTAGCAGTTTGCTGGTCTGGAGCATTTAGTGGTGTGCTAACACAATGCCAAGGATGGAAGACATCAGCAATGATCTTAGAGAAGTAGTTGTTGTTACCAATCAATGTTGGAAGAGTTATAAGGCCATTTCCAAGCAATTCTACAGTGAGAACAGATATTCAAAAGTGGAAAGCGTTTAAGCCAGTTGCCAATCTTCCCAGGAGTGGATGTCCCAGCAATTTCACCTCAAGGTCAAGCTCAGAGAACTTACAAAAAAAGAGAAATATCTCAGACTCTACAGGCCTGTCAGTTAGCAGGTTAAGTGTTAAGGTTCCAGTACAATTAGAAAAAGGCTGAACAAGTATGGTTTGTTTGGAAGGGTTGCCAGAAGAAAGCCTCATGGCAGAACATAGCAGCACAGATTATGTTTGCAAAGTTGCATTTGAACAAACCACAAGACTTCTGGACAGACGAGACCAAAATAGAGATGTTTGGCCATAATGCACAACACCACATTTGGTGAAAAAACAAATACAGCATATCAGCACAAATACCTCATACCAACTGTCAAGTACAGCGGTGGAGAGGTGATGACTTGGCCTTGTTTTGCAGCAACAGGACCTGGGAAACTTCCAGTGATTGAGTCGGCCATGAACTCCTCTGTATACCTAAGTATTCTAGAGTCAAATGTCAGGCTTTGCCTCAACAGGACAATGATTCCAAACCTATAACAAAATGGCTGAAAAAGAATCAATAATCAAGGCTTTGCAATGGATTAGTCAAAGTCCAAACTTCAACCCGATTGAAATGCTGTGGCGGGACCATAGGAGAGTGGGCATAAACAAATGCCCACAAACCTCAATGAACTAAAGCAACGTTGTAAAGAAGACACAACGATATGAGAGATAAAGCCATACACAGAAAACAATTACTTCAAGTTATTGCTGCTAAACATAGTTCTACAAGCTATTGAATCATAAGATGTGCTTAGTTTTTCACACATGGCTTCATTTTTGTTAAATAAATCATGACATGGTGTAACGTCATGTCTTGTTGTTCATCTGAGGTTGCATTTGCCTAATTTTTAGACCTGCTGAGGAACAGAAGATTGTTATTATGTCCTGATATGTAAAACCATAGAATTCAGGATGTACTTTCTTTTTCACGCGACTGTAGATGAGGCTCCTGCTCTTGCTTTTCCTGCCGGGAGACTGCTTCTGAGTTATGCTGGTTCCGGTGTCCTTTCAGCTTGTCAGCTGATTCATGCTTTGGAAGAAGTTGGTCTGCTAAGCGGTAGTGCTGGTCACCAAAGGACTCCAAAGGACTTCTGAAGAGATTCCAGAATCCTGAGTATGCTGGTTCCTGGGTTGACTTGTTCAAACAGTGCTCTTGTCAGAGAGTGGGCCTTCATTCTGTCGATGTTTCTGTTCGGGATACTGTCAGGCCCCATTCAGGCATGGGAGCTGCTTCTCTCTAGTTTCCCCAGTCTCGCTACAGTACCCCTGTCTCGCTACAGTTTCCCCCTTTGCTGTAATTCATTCCTGGATTTCCTTGTGCTCTGCTGTTTACTTCTGATACTTTGTTTCAGTCCTGCTCTTAGCTTCAGCTTCTGTTTCCTTTATAAGGTGTGCCCTACCCGTTTGTTATGTTTGTCTCAGTCAGAAGTCTAAAGGTATGTCCTTCTCTGTTCTGTGTTTAGATTTAATGTTTAGTTTCAGCTTTAGTGATTCAGTAGGCAGGGTTTAGTGCTAGGACCCACCGAATATTGGAGTACTTTGGTGTAGTGGTGGGCTAAGCATACTATGGCCATAAGATACAACTAAATCTCCAATTGTTATCATGTAGTCCTAGACTAGTCCTGTATTTATGTGTGTCAGTCTTTTATGTACCTTTGCCCTCTTTTCCCTGAATCATCTGAGGATTTTGGCTCCTCTTTCCTCTCCCCATGTCCCAGTTTAAGATATCCTATCCTTGCTTAAAGGAGAAGCATCTGAGGGTCTTGGCTCCTCATTCCATCCTTTGTGTTCCTTGCCTTGTTCCCTGTCCTTTGTTGTGTCCTGTACCATGTATGTCTGGCTGTGTTTCTTGCTCGGTCTCCCTGTTCCTTGCTCTGCCCCCCTTGCTCTCTCTATCCCCCTTGCTTGCTATGTCTCTGCTATTACTCTGCTTAGCTTCCCTACTCCCAGCCGGCAGCATCCTGCTCATTTCTCTGTTGAGCTATGTCTCATTCCTGCTCCAGGGTGCCTGCCAGACTACACTTTGTTTTGTTCTGGACAAACACCCTTTTTTGTCAACACCCCGCGGGAGTGCAGTCACCCTGCACCAGGCCCTGTCCAACTCCGCTACTGCGCAATAACTCCTGAACACCATCTTTCGGCGCTCTGGGTCATTACAGTCGTCTGTATAGACCCAGTACCTGACACTACCACTCTTCTTGTTGGCATTCCACTGTCTCGACTCTCTCCTGTACAGTATATCCTAAGTGCTGGTGCTAGCCTTATCTTCCTTGCATGCCGCTCCTCTTTTGCTTCCCCACTCTGTGAAACCCTCCACTGGCTCCCAATTACCTTTAGAATTCAATTTAAAATCCTGGTACTAACATATAAGGCCCTCCATAATACTGTTCCTCCATACATTTCTGCCCTAAGCAAATACTCTCCTACCCGATCCCTACGTTCTTCCCATGGGCTAAGGCTCTCCTCCTCACTTATCTACAAGAGTTCACTCGGGCTGCCCCATATCTCTGGAATCTACTTCCACCGAACCTTCAGCATTCATCCTCCCTCCCAACATTCAAGAAACATCTCAAAACTCACTTCTTCAGAGAAGCATACCATCTTAGCTGCTAGAACTTCCTTGTCACTGATACAACCACCACACTACCTCTCACCCTTTCTCTGTGCCTTATGTTTGTCACCCCATTCCCTCGAGATTGTAAGCTTGCGAGCAGGGCTCTCTCCACCTAATGTATTGTTTTTTCTTAGTCTGTCAATTCTCGTCTTGTCATACCCCTTGAATATATGTATTGTATTAAGCGCTGGGTAAATGGTTTGCGCTTTATAAATAAAAGACAATAATAATACAAACAAGCACCCTGCTTGCTCTTTGCAATGCTTTATTGCATTGCCTACTTACCTATAAGTCCTCAGAAATAATTACCCCCAAGTCGCTCTATTCTGTTGTCACTTACAGAACAGTGCTCTAAATGCTATATGCTGCCTTGGGATTTTTACATCCCAAGTGCATTATTTTACATTTATCAACATTAAACTGCAGCTTCCAATCGATCCTTTAGGTACTCCACTAGTAACAAGACCTTCCTCGGAAGTACAACTTTTTGTCTCCTTACATTTAACCATTTTGTTTAGCAAAATAATGCTTCAGTCATCTAAAAGGGACAGTGTCAAATTCCTTAATAAAATGCAGATGCTATATCTACTGTGCCCCCCTGGTGTATTTAAGTTACCCAGTCAAAGAAAGAAATTAAGCTGACAATTTTACTACAGTAAACCCATGCTGTTTCTGATCTTGCACCTCATTTACATCCAGATATTTAAAAGTCTTTCCTTTTAGCATTGTTTCAATTAATTTGCCAACTACTTATGTAAGACTTACTGGTCTGTAGTTGGCTGATTTTTTTTTCTAAAGTGGTACCACAAATAAATTTGCTGCTGGTTTTGTCAGGACACTCTGAAGCTATTTTAATAACTTTGGGTGTATCCCAACTGGTCCCATGGACTTGTCTGTTTTTACTTTCAAGAGTTTAAGTAGCACACATATTCTTCATATCTCTAATCGTTTCTCCTTTCTAACGGAAGTTCCTCAGATTACGTTCCTCTGTAAAACCGGAGCCGAGCAGTGGATGGAAAGGCATCTGAATCATATCACTCTTGTATCTCACGCAGGATCTCCTTAGGCAGGGCCGGCCCTACAATGGAGCCGACTGGGGCAATTGCCCCAGGCGGCACTTTTGAAGGGGCGGCACTTTGCCGCCCCAAGCGTTTTTTTTTTAAGCGGAGGAGAGAGAGGGGCGCTGAGTGGTTTTCGCTTACCCGCTCGGCGCCCCTCTCTCTCTCCTCCGCGGCGAGTCTCCCTGTTCGGTCTTGGTGCCGGCTTGTAATGCTGAGCGCCGGAAGGACTGTTTAAACGTAAGTACTTTTAAACGGGGGGAGGTATGGGTAGATAATGATGTCGGCGAAGTTTAAAATGCCGCCCCTTCGGCGGGGGGGGCGGTGGCATTTTAAACTTCGCCCCAGGCGGCATTAAGTCTTGGGCCGGCCCTGTCCTTAGGTCAATGGTAGGAATAAGCAGCTGCTTTATATGGTTATATAATAGCACCACCTGTGGCTTGGGAATAATATCACTGGACTTATTTGGGATCAGTAGCCATAAAACAGTTGGTAGGTTTACAACGGACTTTTTTTAACAGCTAGACCACTTAACAGTTCGGAGAACACAGTGCACAATTGTTGGCATATCACAATGTATTTATTCCGGTCACGTGTCTTACAAATTATAATCAATTGATGTTATTTTCAATTAAAATATCATAGAGTCTACGTCTGACTACAGCTCAGTTCCTTATTTGTCAAATCATCAGGTTATAACTTTTGATAATAAGTATCAATAACAAAAATAGCATGTATGCCGAGTGCATTGTTGAATTTGAAGCATTTGTTTCAAAACAGATGCAAAGTAGACAGAACAACATCCCCAAGACCACTGATTCACATGGCTGGTTGAGAATAGGACTTGCTTTCTAAATGTACTCGCAGTCTCTGAAGCATGTTCACAGCCAGTGGGCTTTATTAATGTGCAGAATTAAATTCTCCTGAAGCATCAGCAGATGTCTAGTTCAGTAATGTGTGATCAGTATTTGACCTTCTGCCCTAACTGCTGAATCTGATTAAACAACTCTGCACAGGCAAAATGACTGTTTGCAAATCACGCACTTGACAATGCCATATATATGTCTTCAAGTTAGGTCAAGTCAGAATCATTAGAGACTAATCTGAGCCATCTACACAGATGAATCTTTCCACGTATTGTTTAATGAATCAACAATTTGAAACAAACATAGTCACTTCTTTACTAAGTGAGATACTGTTTGCTTGTCTTCTATAATAAATCAGAACATTAGCTTCTTGACAAAATGGAATAATAACCAACTTCAAGTTCTCTTTCAACCATTGGATTTGATGGTCCATACCTTGTAGAAATTAACCTATAACCCAGAGAAAATAATATTTATCCTCTTAATTATTGATCTCGGCTACACAAATGTATTTATCCCTTAAGTAAATTCCTGCACATCTAATAGCTGACAGGTCCATGGAATTTAGTATTACTAGTGAAGACCAATTCTGCCATCGGGATCAATTTTGGACTGGCCCAGGGAGAAAGGAAAGGAATGCAATGTTACGTGGCCCTTTAGTAAAAGCGAGGCTGCACGTACATTGTGTTAGTAGTCAGAGAACAAAGGGGGTTAGGGAGGAAGGAAACAAGTATGTATATAGCAGTTAGTGCAACACAAAGATAGGGAAACAAAGGTAAGTGCATAAATCCATTGTTTAAAGATTCATATTCCCACCATACATGATTGGCAAGCCTGGAAATCTCACTCAGGAGTTAAAGGTCCATATGATCGACTCTATTGGTCAGCGGCACTGAGCTCATCTGACATCAACCAATGAAGGGCAGCTGGATGGAAAGGCCAGAAGAGGCCCCTGCTGGCGACCAATAGAGTCATTCGTACAGACCTTTAAGTTCTGTAGCCAGGAGTCTCCCCAGCTCAAGTTGTTCCGTGGTATATCTTTCCTAGCCCTTTGCTACGGAGATCCCCGTTCCTCCCAAGCCAAGTTGCTCAGAGCGCTTCTTTGAGTCTTAGACAACCGCTCTGAGTATGACGGAACTACATTGCTGGGTCAGACACACCTCCCCCCTGAGATTTGCACTTGCCCACATTCAGCCTGGGCATTGGGCCATAGTTACTTCTGTGGGGTAAGTGTGGTGGTTCACTTCTAAAAATACAGGTTGAAATGTACAAGGACTATCTGCTCACACCATGGGAGGCCCCTTCCATAGTCATTGTTTTCCTGCACCTTAAGTTAGTTAGTTTTTAAATTGTTCTAGTTAAGTCTTGTTAATCTTGTGTGATGTAATTCAATTATGTACTGATGTGATTGAGCCCTTTTGTTCTGCTGGAAGCTCTCTTGGTGAAGTTGTTATACTGAGCAACTTGGTCTCTGAGGAATGGGGATTTCAGTCTCCGTGGCAAAGGGAAGGGCAAGGTACACCACGGAGCAATTTGGCCTTGGGAGACTAATGGCTTAGGCGTCATTAGTTAAAGTTCCATAAGAGCGACTCTATTGGTTGCCGGCAGGGGGCTTGTCTGATTCAAATGTAGAGTAAGCAAGCTACATACACCACAATACAAAGGTATAGACTGGGAGGCACAGCAGGTATTTAAGGGCAGTGCTACACCGAGGTAATCAGGTTCAGCTGCCATAGCACTTAGTCCCAGGTTCTACACTAAGAAGGATGGCCTTTAGAGGTAGCAAGGGATATAACACCTGATATAATAGAGAGTCCCAGCAGGAAGGATGGAACCCTGACAGTAAGATTAGATAGAGAGAGACAGAGCAAGTTATAAGTAGACTTGTGCATTCGTATTCGGGCAAACATGAAAACGAACACGAAGGGTGCGTTTTCGTTGTTCAGCCCGATTACCAAACATACGAACATAGTGGCGGCAAAATGTATATGAAGACACACAACACAAAGAATCTTCGTGTTCGTCTTCCTTTACTAATCTCCCTAGTCCCTTCCCCATCTAGCCTACCTTATCTATGCAGCATTGCAGGGGATAACGCGAGCGGAAATCCATAGGTTCACCGTCAGGAGTTAAAGGGCCATGCGAACAACTCTATTGGGTGCCTGCAGGGGCCTCCTCTGGCATCAACCAATTGGTAGATAACAGAAATCCATAGGTTCGCCGTCAGGAGTTAAAGACCGTTAACTCTTGCAGCGGAGAGACAGGTATTTGTAAGTGCAGAGACCGTTTGTATATGCAGAAAGTATTTGTATACATTTTTTTACAGATTTCTTCCTTTCGATAAAAAAGAGTTTAAAAAGCCCTACATTGACACCTGCCACATACCCATCATACATCTGAGTTCTCTAATGTAGTACACTGAAGTATGCTAAACATTAACCTGGTAGGGGTCATAATCATTTCTGCGTTCCATAATGCATTTCTCTTTTTCCACAGCATGCTCTCAATAATAGTTACCTTCTTTATGTGTTATGTTAATGAAAGAAAAGACTTGGACAAGTAAACATGACACCATCATTACATTAAATCATACTTATTTATATAGCAACAGCAGATTCCGTAGCGCTTTACAATCAGAGCCCCTAGGATAAATTTATAATCCCAAACAATAACAAACTGGTACAAAAGAAGAAGAGGGTCCTGCTCTTGTGAGCTTATAATATTGTTGATTGAGGGAGAAGTGAAACAGTAGGAGGGGAGTGCTTGGATAAGGATGAGTTGGTCAGGATGAGCTGTCGAGGTTGCTGGAATAAGTAACCTAAAATAAGTAGTCCTCAGGTAAGTCTCAGGTGAGACTTACCTGAGGACTACTTATTTTAGCAGTTCGTTTTTTTGGCAGTTCGTTTTCTGGATTTTTCTACTTTTATCTCCGGACTTTCTGAGTTGAACTGTCTCCATACCACTATTTCCCCCTTACAATCCATTGAAAATGCTGTTGCCAGGCATATCTACTTACTCATCGCTCTACTAACTTCCCTCTGCCAATCTCTTCACTGGTTGCATGTACACTTCAGAATTCAACTCAAAATCCTGACTCTTTATTTTTCCGATTTTCCTTTTTCATTTTCACTTAAATGTAAACAAAACAATAACTTATAGTTTAGTTTGTGCATCCTTGAACCTTTCATATCATACTCTTAAATTGCTACCTGGCTCTCAGAGAATCATTTTATTTCTCTTATATACCTACCAATATTTCAAACCCACCATACACACACATGGTCATCCACCAGGGAAACTTTCCCTTTCAACTGGATCCACCTCCCATCGGACACTCTGCAGTCGCCCTCACTTTATTAATCCTCCCCGTCATGTCCAGTATGGTCATTAACAATCCCTCCTGGTCTTTCTTGACTGAGGTAGCATCAATCTCAGCACCCTTTCCACCATATTATTAAAAATAACACATACAACAAGAATTTTAAAATTGTCTCTTTATTAACCAGGAGGGATTGTTGTCCATGGTGCCCTCAGCCTAGCATTCAGCCTAGCATTCCGCACTGTGACACAAACAGCAATGTCACTTATTTTCTGATGTCATGAAACGAGACACGTGGCAAACGTTAACATATTCATAAACATAACATGTGACTTTAACCCCTTTGTGACAATGAATTAATTTATTTTTTGTACACTTTGTGACAATGGCTGTTTTAACGTTTCTGTAGTGCTCGTGTTTAGCTGCAAATTTCTTCTCTCTGATTTAGTGAACACACACAAGTTGTCTATTGTTTTTTCAGGACTTTTTTGTTAAATACCATTATTTTGCTCATATCATCTAATTTACCATAATTTGAATTTTTATAAAATATGGTGTAAAAAAAGCAAATTTTCTTACTTTTATTTTAAAAAATATTTCCTCATCTACAGAAGCTAATGAAAAAGCCTGTTAAATAAATTGTGTTTGTCCCGAGTTTAAAACTACCCAATGTTTTTTTTGCTTTTTTTGGACGTTATAGGGCAATAAGTACAAGTAGCACATTGCTATTTCAAAACCATTTTTTTCAAAACTGTTCATTCTGCCCCTATGTGCTATGTTTGGAACAGCTTTGAAGCCAGTCAGTTCAATTTACCCCATCAAACCATATATTTTTCAAATGCTGATATTTTAACTCTTACCATGCACACATTTTACCACCAGCCTTTGTCAAGGTTTGCAATGTGTGTGTTTTTGCCACACACATTTTACTTATGAATAGGTATGAATTTACAGCTGCTGATACATGTCACTGTCAAACAGCACACTAATATGTGTTGAGCAATGTCTCCTGAGTATAGTGGTACCACACATGCATAGGTATGTTTGGGGGCTAAAAGGTCACATTTGTGAGGTGGATATTTTTTTAAAAATTTTGACATCTGGTCAGTTTGCACCTATTCCCTATTTGTGACATTGTTGAAACCAACCAATTTAATTTACCCCCTATATAGAGGCACTTTAGCAACACTGGCTAAGCTTAGGAGGCCAGTGAGTGTAATGTATAATAGACCTGCATTTCATATTTCTACAATAAGCTGCATAAGCTGAAAAAAGGGAAACTATCACTAACTTACCTTCAACTAACCAAAGCCAAAGATTTAGACATTAGAAGGGGTTCTGTTCTTGGGGAAGTGGGTACAGGGCCCCCCTTTCTACTGATTTGCCCATGTTACATGTTTTACCACATTTTCCATTGTAAGAAGAAGGCTGATTATCTGTGTTGTGAAGAAATGTTTATTAATGTGTTAGGTGCTAGGTGTTAGTAATTTCCTATCATTCGTTGTCTTTTGTAATGTCAGGATATATGTGTGTGTTTTGATTAACTTGTATCCCCCTACTGCTGTGTGTATACTTATAATTACCAAATACACATCCAGTAGCTGTTAATCCGATTAGCCCCTGTTAGCCATTGTCTTTTTCAATTTAATTATATGTCTGTCATCATTCTATGTCTATCTCCCCAATTAATGTAATTATTTATGTCTCATGTTATTCTGTCCTTCCCTGGATATTGTGTTTCAGGATGTGATCTAATTACCGTATTTATAATACCTGATTATAAGACGACCCCCCAAAAGCTGAATATTAATTTATGAAAAAAAAGAAAAAGCCTGAATATAAGGCGACCCTATAGGAAAAAAGTTTTCCCACTAAATGTAAATTCATGTAAAAACAAATTTTTTAGACTAAAAGCTATGATTGAAAAAAATATTTTGTTTTTATTTCCTTTTTTTTTTTCAACCTGCCCCCCAGTTATGCACATCTGCTTGCCACTCTGCCCCAGAAATGCCTTATACCCCCTATATGCCACTGTGCCCCATGATATGCCTTTTAACCTTCTAAATGCCACTGTGCCCCATGATATGCCTTTTGACCCCCTATGTGCCACTCTGCCTCCAGAATTGCCTTATACCCCTATATGCCACTCTATATGCCACTCTGGCATTTAGGGGGTTAAAAGGCATATTATGGGGCAGAGTGGCATATAGGGAGGTATAAGACATTTCAGAGGCAGAGTGGCGTATAGAGGGTTAAAAGGCATTTCTGGAGGCAGAGTGGCATTAAGGGCACTCTGCCTCCAGAAATGCCTTATGCCCCACATTTAACACTCCCTCCCTCCTCCAAACTTACCGGAGCTTCTGAGTCCCCAGTGCGTAGTCTGGGCAACGTGTAGAGCTCTACGCGATTCGCGTAGACAACTTCCGCTGCAGCCGGCAGGAGGTATGGCTGGCAGTGGGGGCTGTCTGCGTCCATCGCGCAGACCTTCCCCGGCTGTCAGAGATCACGGGGAACTCTGATCTCTGACAGCTGGGGAAGGTCTGAGCGATGGACACAGACAACCCCCGCTGCCAACTGCACCTCCTCCTGGCTGCAGCGGAAGTTGTGTACGCGAATGGCGAAGAGCTCTACACGCTGCCCGGACTAAGCACAGGGGACTCAGAAGTACCGGTAAGTGGGGGGGGGGCAGGAGGATTCAGGTCCCCTGCATCGCTGCGGGGGATCTGGATCTTAGTCTCAAAGTCAGACCTAGTTGAGATCTGATTATAAGACGACCCCGATTATAAGACGAGGGGTATTTTTCAGAGCATTTGCTCTGGAAAAAAACTCGTCTTATAATCGAGCAAATACGGTAGTTCCTTCCTGACATGGTGATTAGTAGACTTGGGCACCGGCCAACACTTCGTGTTCGTCTTCGTGTTCGTCTTCGTGTTCGTCTTCATGGGGAAAAAAAATCTTTGTATTCCTTAACTCTCCTATGCTTTTAAATCTGCCAAAGCAGTATGTCAGGATCAAGGGATGGGACATCGGCAAAAGCTTTGCCATTTTGGTGGATGTTCCTGCCAGGTTATGTCCACTGAGATCAGGACAGATATAGAAGTTCATAGGGTAAAATAGCTGTGCTTTTGGTGACATTCTCACCCCTGATTGGAGGATCAATATAGAAGATAAGAGAGAAGATTGAGAACAAGAAGATGTGGAAGCGGAAGTGGTCAGTAGAAGCTGAAGTGTTTGTTTTGATGTGGTGTGGTTAGAATCTGCAAATATGCACAAAAATACAGAAAGGGAAGCACACCCTAAAAAGTATTTACATTCAGGTTCCAGGTGCTGCTGAAATGACCAACATGTACACACATCAAAGCAAGAGCTCAGTGCACACCCAGCAAGTGCTATTTAAAAGTACTTATCTGAGGCATAAGTATTGTGAATTCCGTCAAACTATATAGCTATATTTTTCTTAGCCCTCCACTACAAAGTACCCCAATTTTTTGAGTCCTATATAATGGTTTTATTTCTTACCAAGGAGCTGAATCAGTGAGGCTGCACTGCATTTTAACTGTGATTTATGTGCATATTTGCAGGTTTTGACAAAACCTTGGGGTCGAGGTTCAAGATAATTGATATGCCAGAGCAGAGATCAGGAAGCCAGAGTTCTGGGTAATTAAGTTATAAGAGCCGAGGTCAAGGAGCAAGAAAACAGGATAGACGAGATCAAGCCAGGTCAAAGGAACAAATAGTAATAATTAGACTTGGGCGCCGGCCAACTCTTCGTGTTCGTCTTCCTGGGGGAAAAAATCTTCGTATTCCGCGAATATTCGGCCGTTCCTGTGTTCGGTTTCATTCTTCGTCTTTGTTTATTTCTTCGTTTTTTTACGTTTTTTCCCCCCGTTTTTTGTAGAAGAGGTTAATACGGGGTTAATGCGGTACGGACTATGCAGCAGCTTAGGAGTTTAAATGTCCGTTCGAGCAACTCTATTGGTCGCCTGCAGGGGCCTCCTCTGCCATCAACCAATGAAGTATACCTGTAGAGTTGCTTGTACAGACTTTTAAAATCCTGTTCCAGCAACTTTTGTCGGCACTGGTCTTCCTGCTACAACAGTTAAAGGTCTGTACACGCGACTTTATTGGTCGTTCGTACAGATTTTTAATTGTTGGAGCAGGGAGGCAAGTGGTCTCTGCCGGCCAAGTTAACCCCTGACGGTGAATCCGCTCCCGTTATCTACGCAGCATCTCAGGGCTTAACAGGAGCAGAAATCTGTGGGTTCACCGTCAGGAGTTAAAAAGGCCATAAGAGTGAGCCTATTGGCTGATGCCAGAGGAGGACCCTGCAGGCGACCAATAGAGTTGTTCGCACAGCCCCTTAACCCTTGACGGCGAACCTACGGATTTCCGCTTCTGTCAACCCCTGTTGGAAGGAACGGGAGCCCCATTGCTTTAGTCATCACCTTCTCTTTCAAAAAAAGTCCTGAAAGCAATAAATGACGTGCCACGGTGGGTCAGTAGGTTTCCACAAAACCGCAAGGCTTGATGTACCCTGTCCAGGCATATGGGGATGTCAGTGTCACAGCCTAGTATCATGTTAAAGAGCCGTTGCAATAATTCCCGCAGGTCTTCCGGACCCTCTGGATCTCTCAGGCCCCAAACCCTCACGTTGTACCTCCTACCTCTGTTCTCGAGGTCCGAGAAGCTCGGTGGCCAGGGCATTCAGGTGAGTCGTGGTCTGTCATAGGTCAGATACCTGGTGCGTAGTGCGCCATTCCACTCCCGCTATATCCGCTCTCAAGGCTGCCACCTCCTCGTGGAGTGCTTGTTTCACCTCAGAAATGAGGCTACTGAAGTCTTAATTTGTCGGTAGGGAGCGGAACATCTCCTGTAGTTCAGCTGAGGAGGGGGGTCAGTACGCTGAACCGGAGAACGGGGGGTCTCTTCTGAAGATGATGTGCTACCCGGGAAAGGCATCATTTTGAGAGAAGGTCTAAAATATACGCGGATCGGCTGCCCCGACTGCCTGTTTTGGGTCTCTGTGGGGTTCCTGATGCTGGGAAGGTTGTTTCTGCCAATCGTGGATATGCATGTTGGATGGATGTAGATTTCAGTGGGTGAGTTTTTAAAGAACTCATCTCACAGTAACAAATGGAATCTTTCTGCTGATTGTACCGTTCCATTGGTTGCTATGTTGATTAGACCATGCTTCAAACTTTTGCACCTGAATCACTTTGTGTACATACCAATCATCTGATTACCAAAAAGTTTCTTTAAATGAGCCAAGTTCGGGTTACTAAATTTTCCTTCACAGGTAGATGCATACTATATAACAATCCAACATTCACAATGACTGTGAAACAGATGGATATTTAAAAATATGCATTATGTATTTCTAAATTATATTAATCAGTTTACTTATTATGGCACTGTTTTTGAAACTTTCTGTTTGCACGGAATATAATTGAACTGGGGCTTTCAAGGCAAATAACTCGGTAAAATAATGAGATGTCATATTGAGAAATAAGCGCTAGCACAGAGTGCCAGAGATTATTCGCACTAATCAAATCACATGCTATTGGTAAAGAAACTAATACAGGGGATTGTGTATTTCTATCAAGCACAATTTCCAAAACATGTGACAGTAACAGTAATAGTCACAATATCATAACCACCTTATGAGTATAGCGTTTTATGATTAAATGAGCATGGAATAAATAATTACATTAGTAAAGAAAATATAGGTGAGGTGTTTTATTTAGATTTTGTTTAAGCATTTTATACAATTCCACACAGACGGTAACTGTACAAACTGCAAGAGATAGGTGTAGGGAAAACACTTGGATTGAAAACTGGTTTAAAGATGAAGTTTAGAGTGTTTTTGTTAATGTAAAAATCTCAAACTGGTCAAAAGTGGAATACACCTGGGTTCTACCCTAGGTCTACTTGAATTTAATGTTTTTACAAATGATCTGGCAGCCAACACTAAAACTAATTTTTTTGTGTTACAGACACCAAATTAGCTAAGGTGATACAAATTCAATGGCATGTTGCAAGATGAATTCACCCAACTGGGGGAAAGGGCAGGTGAATGGTACACAAGATGTAGTACTGACAAATCCTTATTGGGGGGAAAAAGAGTAAAAAATCATACTTTAAATAGGGTTGCATTTAAAAAGTCATAATACGAGAAGGATTTTAGAATAATTGTGAATAATAAGCATAGAAACAGTGATCACTGTTACTCATCAGCTGCAAGGGTTTATTATAAACAAGGGTATAGCCTCACAGTAGAAAAATATAATATTGCCTATATACAGAGATATAAAAGTTACTAATTATAAACTATAAAGATGAACTTGATGTCTTTGTGTTTTTTTTTATTTCCAAAACCAAAATTATTATAGGTTTAGTATCCCTTATCCGAACTGACCTGGAAATTCAGATGAGGGATCCTGAGTGAGAACAGGAGAGAATTGTCTGACCTCTCCTGTAGTAAGTGGATTCTTTCCCTGACTCCATTTTGGCTTCTCCCTGCTGTCTACTTTGTTGTTCAGTTTTCTCCCTCGGTCCTAGAGTGCATCCAATCTGTTGTTCAGGCTCTTTCACAGTACTTCCAGTCTGGAAAGGGGAGTGGTGAGAATAAATATTAATTATCATTAATTATCCCTTATCCAAAATGCTTCTGATCCCAACTATTTGGCACAAGACATACTCAACATGTATTATATAATGTGTATTATGTTCTGTCTAGTTAGATTTATCTGATGAACTGATGCTCAAAATTGTTGTATGCTGAGGCATTTGGTGGGCCACTAGCCAAAAGCTATACTCAATCTGCTGCTACAGTTGAGGACTGGCAGCCAGTTCTTTCAAAGACTCTGGAGACCCTGTGTAAAATGTATGCGTGTGTCATACAAAGTGGCAGTTTCTACCCTCCCCAGCCCATTCAGCGGCTTTGAGCATTCATCCAAATACATGCAAAAACAGGAAAAGGGTAGCAGAAAAATTCTCAGTATCACGTGTTCCTGTTATATTTGTGGTTGTGGTGGTCCCTTTAGAAAGGTAAGTGGTCTGAGGTCCTCTGGTTATATAGTTTATAGGGTTTTGTTTTGTTGTTTAGGAGTAGTTTTATCCCATATCATGAAATGGGCCATTTTACTCTCCATAATTTGGGGGTCTTTTGTGGCCATGGAACATGGACATACCACATGTATGTGCTCAGGGTAAGTGGGAGAACTTTTTTTTTAGAGAAAAATCCCATTTGATTTTTGTCTTTAAAATCAGCAGGTAATGTGATTTAAAGAAACATATAGCTATGTTATAGCTATGGGGGTTGTTTTGGTTTAGATTTACCCTCAAACGCTTGAGGTGTGCCTTCCTGGTGAAAAAAAAGTTGACTTGGCGGATTCTTGTGACCGTGTAATTCTACCATACCACATACTTCTGGTACAGTAGCTATGTGCTCAGGACTGCTGGGAGAATATTTTTTTGAATTTCCTTTCGTGTTCCAGGTAGCCCACCTCAGATCATGCCAGGGCCGCATCCGTCACGGCGCCCAGGAACGGCCCTTACATCTACTCGTACAGGTCTGTCCCTGGCCGTCCCTCCGCCTTGCCAGAGCCAGGATCGGTCTGGGTGCCAGCAGGGCAGCTGAGGGTGGAGCCACTTGCCTCTTGTGGATGTCCATGCACGTGTCACAATCTGCACTATTAACAGTGCGTGATCCGGCAAGCGCCCCCAGGTCCATAAGGGTGCGTGCATGCCACCTAAAGCATTCATTAAGCGGAAGTTGGCGAGACATTCCCACAGCCCCAGGGTCTTCAATAAGCCCCACCTTTGTTTCCCCAGCAACAGGAGCAGTCCCAAGCAGCTGGAGCTATAAATTCCAAGAATGCTGGCAGCTAAGTGCCAGACTATTCTGAAGCTCAGCTTTCAGTAGTCCAGCATTTCATCTGGTTCCTGCAATCCTGCACCCATGGGTTGATTCCTGGCTAAGTGACTTTTGGCTTACTCTCTGGACCTCTTATATTGTTTTCACGCACCTGCTACCCAAAACCCGTTAAGCCAAATCTTCACCCTGAGAGGTACCGAATGGGGAGACTCCTAAAGGAACACACAGGGCAGGAGAGACACCAGGCAGAGAAAAGGCAGGGTATAGACAATATATAGACAGTCTGAGTAAAATGGTAGTGGTGTAGATAATTGTAGTAGGGCTGGATCTGCTAAATGGAGAGTCGGAAGCAAGCCAGGTCGGTACACGGAGAACGTGGTCACACAAGCCAGGTCGGTACACGGAGAAGGTAGCCACACAAGCCAGGAATCAGTACACAGGATATCACAAAACGGGAGAGACCTACTACCACTTTGCCAACAATAATTTGAAGGTCTCTCATGGGCTTGTTTAGTAGACACGGGGAATTATTTATTGGTGTTCCAGGTAGACCAGGGTATTGCACCCATCCTCAAAAATACCTGGAACATGGAAAAAACAAAAACCCTCTGTTCTTGGAATATTTGTGGTTGCTGTGGGGGGACCTTGAAAGAAATCATTAAAGGGAATGCTTTTTGGTAATTGTGATGTTTAGAGTAGTTATATACCCTCACTAAACTGTGAAAATTTCAACTTAAAAGCCACATTGAGGTGGTGGACAGCTAAAAGAGAGTTTAGAAAAAGATCAGCGATGGCTTCCTAAGCTCAATTCAGGGTTGAGGCATTCAGCAACAACAACAAAAAACCCAGAGTGCCCTATGATGTTCCAGAGAGTGACCACAGGCACCATCACTGAGAAACATGCTGCCACTCACAAGATGGCTACTCTCACTAAAAAGCAAGTTCCCAGAGTAAGGTGTCCAGGTTTTTTAAATGAAATCCAGGGACATTTTTTTTTAATGGCAAAAAAAAAATGTATACGCATATTTTATTATATATATATAATAATATATATATAATACGTTATTTCTCACATTTTGTCCATGAGATAAAAAAAAAATACTTCTTAGAATCTTTTGGGCAGAGTATCATGGGCCTGGAGTTGAGGATTAAAATAGACAGAATCTAAACTTCTCAGCATCAATGCGAACTGGATAAAGATGATATCAGTGCTCATGAGATAATATAGGATAGAATCTTATGTGATGGGATTAGGAGTAATCAGTACACTAACAAAAGTCATCATACACGGGACGCCTAAAGCCACAATTTACTGCAAGAGTATGCAGATATATAAATATATATAAATATACTAAATAACACAAAACCTTTACTTTTCCACTCACTGATTTCTGGCCTAGAAACCACACCAGGACAAGCTCTGCTACACCAACACCCAAATACATACACCAGGACAGGCTCTGCCACACTGAAACCCAAACACCGGGACAGGCCAAGCATCAACAAAGCATAAAATATTTATATTTTGTATTGAGTAATGTGCCCGTCCCACAATCTTGTGTATCACCCGCTTTGTGTATTTATATCCCCACACCCTCGTGTATTGATTTATGTGATGCCCCCCCCACTTAGGCCACTCTTGGTATTGATTTATGTGATGCCTACCAGCCACCCCCCCTTGTGTATTGATGCCCCCACCTCTTTTGTATTGGTTAATGTATTGCCCCCCCATACCCTTGTGTATTGCACCCAGACACCCTCCCCTTTATTATTGATTTATGTGATGCCCAACCACCCTCTTGTCCCACTGCCATGTGTATTACCCCCAGCCACCCAACCCCCTGTTAATGTTGATTTTGTAATGCCACCCCCCTTTTGTATTATTTAATTTTAAATGATGTCCCAAGGTAATTCCTCCTCTCCCTCCCTTGAATATGAGTCCCCTTTCCTCTGCTCTCCTCCGACGTGACGATCCTCTCCCTGTCACAAGGAACTCTTCTGTGAGCCCGCCCCCTTGAGCATCACGTCTTGAAAGGGGCGGGATGATGAGCCTCACTGAGGCACTGCCACTGGCCGACGGAGGCAGTCTTATGGCTGCTTTGAACCTTGCACGACAACCGCTAAGAATGCTGGGATAAAAATAATTGGTTGGCTTCAAAGATGTCCTAAATAGGACATGGGGGCAGGATGACAAAATAAACAAAATGGCTGTGAATAGTAATACGCTGCTTGTACTTATTGTCCCATAAGAAAAGCAAAATAACATATTTCTAAACTCAGGACAAATATTAGAATCTATTTAGCAGTTTTTCCATTAGCTTTTTAGATGAGTTAAAGATTCTCAACATATTTTATTATTTTCTTTATAGTAACTTAGATGATATTGATCAAAATAATGGTATCTAAAGAACACCGCAGAAACCTTAAAGTGGCCTTGTGCACAAATGGTACAAAAATTTAAAAAGCAGCCCAGTCCTTAAGGAGTTAAAATTCTATTTAAACAGAAAGATTAGTGTTATGTACTATATTTCATTTTGTTTTTCTATTTATTTCCAATAAACATAGATATGTTTTGAGTGCTTTGCATGGCTAAATTTCCCTATCCCTGTATGATATGTTTTTAAACTTAGAGAACGATATGAACATTTTATATTAAGGTTATAAGAATACATCCTTTGAGAGATTTTTGACCTTTTTTATACATGTTAATTTTATATTCTAAGCATAATTTTACATGCCAAACATCGTAAAACATCTTTGCTTGTTGACTTTGCACAGAAGCATGTATAAACCAATATCATATAAGCCAGATAAATGAAGAATATGAATGGATAATAAACATGTGGACGGTGAGCAAAATCATTCAGGACAAGTTAATTTTAGTTCTTCCCCTCATTTATTTTTGGAAAACCAATTTAATTTCCTGTGCTTTCAATTTTGGACAATCTCTCTCTTTCATAAAAAGTCATAGTACCCTATACACATGCAAAATACACAATGCAGTCACACTATCCTAGGCACATAATGCACAGTCACAGTCAAAATACTAGTGATAATTAAATAACTTTAAAAACATCTATAAAAATGAACAAGTATAAAATAAGTAAAAAGTCTTCTCTTTTTACTTATTTTATATTTGTTTATTTTTATAGATGTTTTAAAAGTTATTTAATTATTACTAGTATTTTAGGGGCAAGTTTTCCCAATAAATTTATATCTTGATCATTTCTGGAGTCGACTGAATCTTATTGGAGGAAGCTGGAGTACATTTTGGGAAACACTATACCAGGAAGATAACTTCTGGACACAGAAGGGTTCCCAAACCCCCTTCCGGAGCGTTTTTTGCACATATATGGATGTGCATGGAATCTGTTTTATTTATAATAAAGCTCCTGGGTAACAATATCACAACACTGGCTAAATCTCTTCTGTTTCCAATTGTGTAACCACCTAAGAAGTGCAAGAATATTTTAAGCACTATTGTGAATACATTTGACGCCATATATCTAATTATACACTATTATTATTTGTTTTCTTCAGAATTGGACTTTAGTATTACGTGATCCAGGACGGTAGGTGATGTGGAGTGGAAACCGCATAAGGAACAGGGACCACCTTGGCCTAACGCAAATATTCCACATTCTTGTGGTCGGTGAAGACGGTGATAGGGTGAAGAGCGCCCTCAAGCAACTGTTGCCATTCCTCCAGCGCAAGTTTTATTGCCAGCAATTTGCGTTCTCCTATGCAATTATTTCTTTCAGTCTGCGTAAGGTTCCTGGAGAAAGTTCTGGGACAGGATGGCACCTACCGCGGTATTGGAGACATCGACTTCCAACATGTAGGGTTTCTGTGGAACAGGCAGTATCAGGATAGGGGCAGAGGCAATTTTTTTCTTTAGATACACAAAGGCCTTCTGGGCAGCTTCATTCCAGCAGAACTTGTGTTTCTTTGAAGTGAGGGCGGTGATGGGTCAGATGATCTGAGAGAAATTACGTACAAACTTACAACAGACGTTAGTAAAGCCCACAAATCATTGAACTCCCTTCAATGTGTGGGTGAAGGCCATTGAAGAATTGCTATCACTTTTCTGGGATCCATCTCAATACTTGTAAAGGATAGGATATTCGATAGTCTGCAACTCAAACACGCATTTCTGCACCTCAAACACGGCATCAGAAAGTCAATTGCCCCCCTGTAGCGACGCCATTGTACATGTGCACTATACCATACAAAGTTACACTACCCTATACACATGCATATTTAACTACGTACAATGACATTACCCGATGCACATACACACTACCCAGTACACTGTTGTACTATCCTATAAACATGAAAACTCAGAACTCACTTTGCCTATGTTATTTTAATCATTTGTTTTGGCTGGCTTCCCTTTGCTGTGCCTATCTTAACCACTTGTAACCTTGCCCAGATCATTTTCTGAGAACTTTGCCAGCAGTTGGGAACTCTGCCAAAAGCCAATTACCTCTTGCAGCTATCAATGACTCCAATAAATAGCAGGTCCTAATTAGGCAGGCAGAGTTCCCAAAAAACCTGCAAGGGACAGAGAAGTGTCAGCCTCAACAGACAAGCAAATTACCAAATTTACAACCAATATTCATAGCTTTTTTCATTGATTGTTTTTTTTTTATGTTTCTTGTTTTTATACGAATGCAAAAAAACAGAATGTTGCAGAATCTTGTAATACCTTTTTTATTGGACTAACAGTATTTAAAATAATAGACGAGCTTTCGGGAGTCCTCCCTTTGTCAAGTCAAAAGCATTTCTGACCAAGCAAGTGAAAAACACAGTTTAAAACAGTTTAAAACTGACCAGTACATGTTCTGATACAGGGTTAAAACAGGGGTTAAAATAACAAGATAGAGAATTTGCAGACAAAAAACTAAGAGGGTCGTAAATAGTAAATAGTGGCATATACTGCACAGATAAGGCTGGGGGGGGAGCAGGGGTGAGCATGTAGGAGAGAGAGGGAGAAGGGAAAAAAAAAAAAAAAAAAAAAAAAAAGGCACAGGTTATAGGAAGTTTTGATAATGAGCTAAGAAGCTCAAATCCACATTAAGTCCTCTGTTTTTACAATCATAAAAATGTATCATTTTGGCTTCAAATGTCTTTCTTTCTTGGGTGTTTTTGAAATGACCTCTCAGTGTTTTGATTTTGAGGTCATGTATGGAGTGACCGGTTTGGGTAAAGTGGTGCCCAACTGGGGTGCAAAAGTTTTCTTCATCATGATGGTTGATGGAGTATCTGTGCAGATTCATCCTTTTATTAAGTTGCTGGCAGGTTTCACCGATGTAACACCCTATAGTACATTTGGTGCATTGAATCATGTATACAACATTCTGTGAAGTGCATGAGTATGATCCTTTAATATTGTATGTCTTGTTGTTGTGGGTGGCTGTGTTGCTGGTACAGATGTGTTGACAAAGTTTGCATCTAGCTTTGTTGCATGGTTTGCTTCCATTATCTGTGTGTGTTGTTTCGGTATGTAGTTTGCTACTCACCAGCTTTTGTTTGAGATTCGCTGGTTGTCTGAAGGCCAAGATGGGGGGTTCAGGGAAAATTTCTTTTAACACCTCATCCTCTGCTAGCATTGGTTGCAGATCCTTGATGATTTTTCGGATTTCTTCTAGGGCAGGATTGTATGTGGCTACCAAAGGTATGCGTGAGGATGTTTGTTTGTCTCTGTATTGCAACAGGTGTTCACGTGGGGTTTGTAGCGCAGAGTTAATTTTCTTATTGATTATCCTGGGTTTGTATCCCTTTTGTTTGAATGTCTCAGACAGTGTTTTAAGATGCATGTCTCTGTCATCAGTGTTGGAGCAGATGCGGTGGTACCTGGTGGCTTGGCTATGGATGATGCCTTGCTTTGTGTGGGATGGATGAAAGCTGGATTTGTGCAGGATGGATGAAAGCTGGATTTGTGCACCCCAGTTGGGCACCACTTTACCCAAACCGGTCACTCCATACATGACCTCAAAATCAAAACACTGAGAGGTCATTTCAAAAACACCCAAGAAAGAAAGACATTTGAAGCCAAAATGATACATTTTTATGATTGTAAAAACAGAGGACTTAATGTGGATTTGAGCTTCTTAGCTCATTATCAAAACTTCCTATAACCTGTGCCTTTTTTTTTTTTTTTTTTTCCCTTCTCCCTCTCTCTCCTACATGCTCACCCCTGCTCCCCCCCCAGCCTTATCTGTGCAGTATATGCCACTATTTACTATTTACGACCCTCTTAGTTTTTTGTCTGCAAATTCTCTATCTTGTTATTTTAACCCCTGTTTTAACCCTGTATCAGAACATGTACTGGTCAGTTTTAAACTGTTTTAAACTGTGTTTTTCACTTGCTTGGTCAGAAATGCTTTTGACTTGACAAAGGGAGGACTCCCGAAAGCTCGTCTATTATTTTAAATACTGTTAGTCCAATAAAAAAGGTATTACAAGATTCTGCAACATTCTGTTTTTTTGCATTCGTATACACTGGACTAATACGGCTACCCCAAACTACAGTTGTTTTTATACTGAACAGTCTTGTTAAAAAACTTGAAACATGTTTGCCAAATTAACCTCTTGGCCTTAAGTTTTCATCACCTAGTATTACTCAAATGCATGCAAGTGAACAGATATGTTTTCACTGCACATCTGCAATATAATTATTCACAATTCGAGCGTTTCCAGAAATTACAAAGTTTTTTGTTTTTCATGATCAAAATTATTGCTTTATTTGTCATTATAAAATAGACCTCTAATGCAAACAAGCAACTTTCTTGTTAAAATTAAAATTGATTTGTTGGTTTTTGTAAACAACAAGTAGTGAAAATATTTTAAATATCCCTAGAAGATACCATGGGCATCAAACTCAGTTATCTTACAATTTTATTGAATTTGATTGCCTACATACCAATTTGATGTGCAAGATAAATTTCAGTCTTAAGTAAGGCCATAAAAAGAGCAAACAATGAATGTGCATGTTTTGTATTATTTTATGAAAATGAGCTGCTCTTTCCTATATTGAATACATGGGTCTTAAACAGATGGCTATACCAGTTTAGTTGAAGAAATTACCGTTGTAAAATTATTAAAATAATCCCCACTAATACAAGTGTTTTGCATTATAACACAATTCCTGCCAGCATATTTCAGATGCCTGGTATTTGCAGAGAAATGTTTACATTTTAGTTAACCATCTGCATTTTCCAATAAAAGTAAAAATAAATTATAATACAAATTAATATGCATATTAAATGCATGCTTCTGTGGATACATAAAAATAGGCATTCATATAAATCTATGTTGTCCTGCGATTGTGATTCATTTGTATAATTTTCAGAAAGTTTAGTTTGTTGTTATTTATTTTTTATTATTTATTTATTATTTTGGTATTCCATGGTACAGATATTGGAGTACAATCTACATTTCTCCAAATTTAGCTGCAAGCACCACAACAGAGGTCTGTAGGAACACACCTCACACTTTTACCACAAGACGACAATGTAAAAAAAAAGAGAAGGAGAAATGTAAGATATAGTGATAAAGGAAAGATAATGAGAAACGAGAGAGATAAGGAGAAAATGACAAGGAGAGATATGAGGAGAAATGGGAGAGATAATTAAAAGGAGGGCGATATTGAGAAAGAAGAGAGGTGGGATAGATAATTAGAAAGTAGGGAGATAATGACAAAATGGATTGAAAATTAGGGGATAGATAATTAGAAATGGAAGAGATTGTGTCGAATTGTACCAATATCTGAAAACGAGGCCAGACCCCCCACAAAACTGATGAACACAAATCAAAAAGCTCAGAATTTTTGTCCAAAATGTGCGGGCTTTCACTCCCTCTCTCTCTCAAACTCTCTGAATGTCTCTATGCCTTCTCTGTCAAACACATCCGTGTCTTACCGCTCCGCTTTCAAGCCTCATGTCTTTTTGTTCTTCATCTTCTTGTTCTTCTCTCTTATTTCTTCTCTTTTCTCTCTTCTTTCTCCAATCTCATCTTCACAGACCATGGAGGATCAGAGGAGAGGATGGCACTGAAACCTCTGCCATTTTTCCCTAAGGTAACCTTGTGTGAACTTCCACCAAAATGGCAGAGCTTCTGGTAACGTAAGGGCCCGGGGAGAGGATGTCAATGGAAGCTCCACCATTATGCCTTAAGACAGCCTTGTTTGAACCTACTACCAGTGGCGGAACTACCGGGGTCGCAGGGGTCGACCGGGCCCTGGAGTTCTGCCAGTCAGGGGGGCCCAAGGGGTGCCGAGCGGTTGCTGAAAACGACCGCTCGGCAACTCTTGGGCCCCCCTGACTGACAGAAATCCAGGATGTCTCCGCTCCCCGCCGCTGCTGCCGCCGTCGCCGCCGTCGCCGCTGCTGCTGCCGCCGCCGCTGCTGCTGCCGCCGCCGCTGCCTCAGCGCTGCCCAGAGTGCAGTGTTGGGAGCGTGAGGTGTTTGTCTCGGGTGCCGGCACTTCACGCTGAGCCCGAGACAAACGCCTCACACTCCCAACACAGCACTCTGGGCAGCGCTGAGGCAGGCGGCGGCTGCGGCAGCAGCGGCGGCAGCGGAGACGGTAAGTGACCTACAAAGAGGGGGTAGGGAGGGAGTGGGTAGATCATGAGAAGGGGGGGAGTAGGGAGGGAGTGGGTAGATCGTGAGAAGGGGGAAGTAGGGAGGGAGTGGGTAGATCGTGAGAAGGGGGGTAGGGAGGGAGTGGGTAGATTGTGAGAAGGGGGGTAGGGAGGGAGAAGGTAGATCGTGAGAAAGAGATAGATGGGATGGGTTGGGGGTGGGGTTGGGGGGGCCCTTAACAGATTCTCACACCGGGGCCCTGAGGTTTCTAGTTACGTCCCTGCCTACTACTTACAAAGGAGATGATTCTGTTAATTGAAAAGACAACTCAAGGCATTCTAGATATCCTAGAGCAGATGTGCATCAGCTCGGTAACCGCGTGGCAGACATTGAGAGAGATAATGTTAACACAGTGGACACGCTTACTGAGCAGGCGAGGATGTTGAGAGAACTTTGCCAGACGCTTGAGGGATTTGGACAATAGGGGATGTAGGAATAACCTAAGAGTGCAAGGTGTCCAGGAGACGGTTACACAATCTTTAATAACATTCTCCAATGGCTAGCGGACATGCACATTACATTTGACAGAGCTCATTTTGCTCTAAGACCTCATGGGGAAACTTCAGGACCCCCAAGATATTATATGCCGACTGCACGAATACCCTTTGAAGGAAAATATCCTCTGTAAATGCAGAGCCGATGGTGGGATTGCATGGGAGGTCACCCCATAACTAGTTTTCTGTACCTCTCATAGACAACCCCACAGACGAGGAGATTACTCAAACCACAGAGAGAATTCCATATCAACTGGGCTTCCCGTTTGCTTTGATTGCGCGAAAAGGTTCCAAGACCCACATTACCAGACAAGCCACAGATGTCTCGACCTTTCAGGAACATTTAGGGCTCCCAAAAATCCAAGTCCTGAAGTGGGAGGCTTCATTTGACACTCTGCAATGGCTTGGAGACCCAACTAGAGAGTGGTCCCCAGTGCCACAAAGACACAAATGGCAGAAGACACCTGTTATCTGATAGATACTTTCTGCATAGAATTTTATCGTTGTTTGCTTCTACCAGACCACCACCTCAACATTCAACACATTACTTTTCTTTCAATATATTATTCCTTTTGGTTTAGTGTAACACACTGGATGGATGTCTACATTTCATGGATTCATCAGGAGATCCTTCAAGGATTACAACTTTATTCTTTTATTCCTCGCAAGACAGCTCTGCTATGAGAATGAACCCACATCTACCTTCTATTTACCTTTGGAATACAATGGCATGTTGGATGGATATACAATCGAGGGGATAACCTTTATGGCATTGCGGGAGGACTCTTCAAAACTTCTACTAACACCGGTTACAGTACAGAGCCATGATGCCAACGGACCCAGTTGCGCAAGTATTACTCTAACCAAGTCAGCAGGTTACATCACACCTTTCTTACACATCACTGCAGATGAATGAGTGCTTTCTTTTCTTTTGCTGTTTCCCCGTTTTATGGCTTTATAGTTATCGCACGCTTTAGCAATATTATCACCACATGCTGTTTTCTTACCCACGTACAAATGCCGGCATAACAAAGTGTCAGACGACCATGGTCGCCTTGACAGGTTAACCCCTTCATCACTTCCACGTATGGACCATAACACACACTACAGGAGGCAACATTTCCGGCTTTTTTTGCTTTTGATATTAGTTAAGTTTACACACCTCTCCTATAACATGTTATACTCAAAGGTTCTTAATTATAAATAAGATTTTATTTTTAATATCATAAAAATTGCATCATTATCTATAATAATCACTTCTTTTTTATTCCATAATATTCAATATTAACCCCTTAAGGACAATGGGCGGTCCCTTAACCCATTGAAAACAACGCATTTTGAGCCCGTACATGTACGGGCTTTGTCATTAAGGGTTTAATTTAATGTATTTATATTACTACTTATTTGGAATATAATAGGAAATATAGTTTATAAATATAATTGTAAATATAAAGATAATCATGATTTTAAAAACTCCAAAAAAAAATGTCATTCGTATAATATTTATTTTCCCAATGGGAATCAATGCCATTGGCAGCATACATATCTCTTCCCCTGACAAATCAAATTGCTGGCTGAGGCGTGAAGTATTAGATTATGATCAGTTTAGCGTGACATTGTGATTCATGGCTACTATATTACTGAGGGAAAATGGGGATTTATGCTTGATATCCACATACAATTCTAGCGAAGCAAGATGATAATTTTAAAGTAGTTCACATTAGTATCCATCTAGCATACAGGTATCCTTTTTATGAAAGATTAACTTAAAAATAAATGAACAAGAGCAGAAAATATGAAAGAAAACAAATTGACAACAAGAGTGGCTTTTTTATAAAAACAAAATAAGCCTATTTTTCATTGAGTTTAATATTTGGAAGGGAATGGTTGATGATTGATCCTAAAATTATGGAATGATCATCATAAGTTATGCCTTTGGGCATTTTAGACAATAGCCAAAACAACAGAGCATAGGGTGGTGCTATAGACCCATAAGCCAAATAAGCAGCAGATGTCTTAGCATCTGTGATACGGTATTTCCATTCAAATCTAATTTGAAAAGGACCTTAAAATTACAAAGCAAAAATGTAATTTAATTAAATCAAGAAGATAAAAAGTAGCTGTAAAAAGTATCTGGTTGAGATGATAAAATACTGTTTGTGATGATTATTGCTTTACAATGAGAATAGAACCCACGTCTCCAAAGTTGTTTTCCAACGTCATTCCAATCTTATAATTGGAAAAAACATTAGTGACAAAACACATATAAACTGAATGCAACATGCTTCTTTGTGCAAAAATTGACATATTTACAATATACAATATCTCAACATTAATATATTTGCAAGAAGGAGAGGTAAGTTGATGCAAGCTAAAAAAAAGTAAGCAACTTGCTTGCGAGTAGCAATGTGAATTGGAACTATGTTCTTCCTGGGGATGCAAGATGACATCCAAGTCAGTCTTCCACAAATCAATACATGAAAATAATAAAACAAGGCCCCTCAGTATCCCCTGTTATTATTATTATTTATTGTTTTATATAGCGCCATCAAATTCCGTAGCTGTGTACAATGGGTAGACAGGACATAACAAGTAGTATGTAACAAAACAAATTGACTAACAGAGACAACAGGTGAGGAGGGCCCTGCTTACAGTCTAGAGGGAGTTGGGTTGTATTACACAATAGGTAAAAGTGCCGTTGTTAGGGATAGACAAGCCACACTAGTAAAAGTATTGCAGGAGAGGGAGTAGGAAATGTGAGCTAAAGGGATATGGGAGTATGGGAGGGCCTTAGTGTGCTATGTTGTAAGCATCCTTAAAAAAGTGGGTCTTAAGGGATTTTTTTAAGGAATAAAGACAGGGGGAGAGATGGTGAGAAATCTTGTAAGTGGGCATGAGAGCTAGAAATCAGAGGAGAGGATAGAAGGAGATCATTGGATCATTGGATGAGCGGAGAGACCGGTTAAGAGTGCCTTAGTCCTACACCCCTATTTTTTGATCACTGTGTTGCATGTCTCTGTCACTCTCTCTCCCAACCTCACACTAATCCTAGTTAAATTCAATATACCTACACCAAACTCCTTGCTGCCTCTTAGCTGTTATCTTTTGGTCTGTCATAGTGGACCATCTTTCCCACACACCATGAGAGCTACCAACTCACTTGACCCACCTCTGCACTATCTCCTAGTTCTCATATAGCCCACTCTCTGTCTGATCATCATCTTCTAACCTTCTTCACCAAATGCCCTACATTGTTCAGTTAGACTCTTCCCTACCTATTCTAACAAAATGCTCACTAAAAACTTGCCTGTTTAGACAAGAATACAAAATGTAAAACAAAGTAAATGGCTCGGACCTTCTTTATCTTCTGGGGGGGTTATTACCAACCTGGATGATCCCATGATCCCAATTTAATGGAACATTGTGGGACAACAGTCAGTAGGGTTGTAATTTATCTTCTAGTATTTATTTTCCTGGTGTCTCTGAACAAAACTATATAGATCTGAGTTATTTTGGTGGAAAATAAACTAGGCTAACTTGACCTTGCATGCTAACACTTGGAAAACACATCACAAATTCACTTACATTCAAGTTGTTTATGAATGTCTATGACTGTAAATTTTGCAATTCTTAGGTGAAGGCATGCAAGTTGAATAAATAAATAATAAAAATTATTAAATATAATAAATTATTTAAAAATATAAATACAATTAAAAACAGTGATATCCTTTTCCATCCCCTCTTGAGTGTGGCCGGGGGTAATACAATTTGAGGGGGGATATTTTCCCTTAACTTTTTATGGTTCATACAGCAATGCTTGGTGAAAGCATTGAGTGCTCATCTTTGGCCCAAAGAAGAGTCCATCCAAAACAATAAAATAATAATAGTCGGTTATATTTGCACACTCTTGAACTACCAGATGCCAATTTAAAATCTGCTGCAATCTTTATTTTTTTAATGCTCCTTGGGCTAAAGATGAGGATGTAAGGTGATATTTGCAGTCCATAGGTTAATGAATCTGTGAGTTGCTTGCCTTTTTAGCATCAAATTGACTCTCCTGGAGTTGAGTGTTGGAAAGTTAAGAGTGATTTTTGTACTAGTGCACATGTGAGTTGGCTTAAGTGATTTTGCAAGTTGGACCATTTTTTTGGTAACAGAACTGCTCCTGCAGCTTTATGAACAGACCTCCAAATATTTACCTTAATAGAACCAATATCAATAATAAAAAAGGTGTTGAGTGTGCCCTCACTTACAAACAAGTAAACATATAAATGACTCTTACTCCTTTGCCCACTGGTTCTCCCAGTGTCATCAATGGTAGGCTTACATTATCTCTCTCTTTAGTTCCTAAACCTACATTATAGAAATGCACTGGCTTTGCATGATATTTAAAGAAACACTTAAAACAGTGGCTAATATACTCACTATGCTCACCAGTTTGATAAAATAAAATCTAACGTAATTTCATATTGTGTTTGATAAATTGAGATATCTTTACGTGTGCACAACGGGATAACGGAATAATTAAATTTGGTCACATGCATATGGCAATATATCACACAGCACATCAATGACCTCATTGTACTCTCTAAATTATTTGTTGAATTTCATTGTATCTTAGTAGTTTCCACAACAACCTGGTATTTACAATATTGGCATTTCACTGTCTTAGTTAAATTTAGCTGTGAAACAAAATGCATCTACTACCTTTGTGTCTAATACATCCAGTTACATAATAGAGAGAGACTGGCATAAATGTTAGTGCTTGTATTAAAGGTGTATCATTTTCACACAGGAAAATAAATGAGGGTGATTACCACCTTAAGGATTTGCTGTAGCCTTCGTGACCGAGGCCATTTTAACATTTTTGTAGAGTTGCTGCTTAACTGCAATTTTCTTTTCTTTCCTTTAGTGTACCCATACACATTGTTGTTTTGTCTTGAGGACAAGAATGACATTCATTTGATACCATTGTTTTGATCATATTATCCAATTTACAATAAAAAAATATGGTGAAATTTTGAAAGAAAAAAACATACGTTCTTACTTTTATTTAAAAAATGTTTTACTCATCTACAAAATCTAATGAAAGAACCTGCTAAATAAATTCTAATATTTTTCCTGCGTTTCGAAGTACCCAAGTGGCATATTATTATTTCCAAACCATATATATATATTGTTAAAAACTCTTTTGACTTCCTCCATGCAGTAATTTGACTACTAGCCTTTGTCAAAGTTTGTGGTAGTAATTGTTTGTATTTTTACACACACATTGTACTTAAGTTTTTGAATTTACAGCTCCTGGTATATGTATGTACACATCAACATCTCCTGAGTATAGTGATACCATGCACATTTGGGACATGTGCATTTCAGTTTTTCAACTTGGAATATTGACATTTTGTCATCCTTCTCCCATGCCCTATTTGGGACATCTTTGAAGCAGTCCAATTCAATTTCACCTTTGGAACCATATAGTCTTAAAACTAGACATCACATGGTATTTCAAATGCTGGTATTTTAACTATTGCCATGCACAAATCCTACCACCCTTTATCAACGTTTGTGGTAGTAATTTTTTGTGGGTTTTTATTGTACATTGTACTTGAGGATTACATTTATAGGTCCTGGTATATGTCACTGCCAAACAACACAATATGTGTTCAGCAACTTCTTCTGAGTACCACCCATGCATAGGTTTGTCGGGTTGTTTGGGTTTAAATGTCCACATTTGTGACATGTTAATTTCATTTTTTTCAACTTAGAATTTTAACATCTGGTTATCTTGCGTCCATGTCCCATTTAGGACATCTTTGAACCCAGCAAATTGAATATACACAATCAAATCATACATTTCTTAAAACTAGACACCTCATGGGTATTTCAAATGCTAGTATTTTAACTGGTTCTTTTACAAAGAATACAGCAATAATTTGGACTTGCTTGCTAAACTTTTTTTTTACATTTTGTTGGAACTGGATGGTTCCCCTGATGGTGACTTTACTGGAAATTATTTCTTTGTTACCACATTTTTAAAAATTTTAAAAATATTTTACTAATCATATTGTTATAAGTAAGCTTGTCTCAATTGACTTGCAAGATTGCAGCATCTGTAACCAACTTGTAGAGGTTTCTGATTTCTCAAAAGGCAACATGTCTCTCGCTATGGTGCTTATGGTTGCACTCCGAAGTGATCACAGTGTGCCCTGTGGTGGGTTTTTGGTGTCGCTGAATGCCTTGATATCGAGGCATTTTAGCAACACCATTTGAGCTTAGGCAGAGATCATTGATTGCCTTTTAAGATCTTCTAAAACAGGCAGCTGCCATATTGTATATGGCACACGTGCGAGGAGCGATCATACGAGACCCTGCAGCAGTTTTCAGTGTTACTGAATGCCTCAATATCTTTGTTTTCTTTCTTTTTTTCTTTGATCGCTTTCTAAGCCCATTTGATGCCATGACATGCACATCATTAGCTGGTAACTGACCATTTTTTCATGATGTTCCTGGCAAATCACTGGTCATTAAAGGGTTATAAAATAAATTGAAATGAAGTGCTGAGAAAAATAGAAGTAGAAAAAATGAAAAAGCAGTAAAAGAGGAATGATCGGATATACGTTTTGCAAAATAAATCACAATGAACCAGGGTTGGAAAAAAAAATCACAATTGTTTTATTTAAAATATATTGAAATCTGATTGAAATCTGATTTTTTTGTACTTAAATGTTTGATTTAAATGCTTAAAATGTTTGCGTTAAATGCTAAATAATGTCAAATATCAAAATTTTCCATATGAGAAAATAGGCATCCTTTAATTATGCAACAGATGTTTTTCCCTTTTAACTCTCCCTCATAACAAAGCATAGGTTGTGGATTCTATCCCAGCCCAGGAAAGGGGACATTTAAGTCACATCCCCTCTGTTATGTAATGCTTCACTTTTTTTGCTAGTACATCAGTTAATAGTTTTCTTTTTAAAAGTAAAAAAACATGAATGCCTTGTTATGGATACAAAAACCCTCTTGTACTAAATGGAGACACCTAAACCCTCATCTTTTCTCTTTTAGGGCTATGTAATTCATGGACTTTCAAAAAGGACTTTTCATGCATTCCCTCCTTTTATTCATAATGCTTGATGAGCATGACTATGGCAATAATTTAGAATTCACTCCACTTACTAGATTCAACTGGAGTTGCATCATAATCTTCCAAAACAGTTTCTCTTTCTGCACATGGGCATTTTCAGATGAGCTTTCAGCCTGGACACAATCTCCTGGAGCTATTTATCACAATATTTGCAATTTTTGCTTAACTCTTTACCACTTACCGTTGGCATTTCCATAATGTACACCCAAAAATGGTTTGTGTCATGTTCTGACATTTTCCTTTCTTTCTGCTTTTTGTTGATGTGAGTCAATGTTTTTTTTTTTCATGGACTCTAAGTGCATCCAATGGTTATTTATATAATATTTATTTTCTTCATTCTGTCCCTTCCTTCTTGCATTGTCACATTGTCCATTTTATAACTGTTATTCCCCTAAGCAGCCCTTAAGAATGTATTCCTTTTTGACCACCAACCATTATTTCAGGACATCTCAGATCTACTTGTATATAGTACCTGCTAATAAAGCACTTAATAATATTTCAGTCCCATGTGTAGTGGTGTTTCAGTTAAGGATATAATCTATTAAAATGTAAGTTGATTCCATTTTCTCTCATGCATTAGAAGGCACTGGCAACCATGTTGTCAGAAACAGTGGATGGCATCCAGAAATACCTTCTGCATTTCTTATCTACGTTATATATATTTACCTCTTTAGCTTATTAGCTGTATCAGCTTATTACAAGCATAGTCACTTAATGCATTATATACATTCTTTGCCTTATTGAAATCAATTAAAATCAATCATTTAAAAAAAATCGAAAGATTTCAATTATAATTAAAAAATAATGATTTAAATCAAACAACCCTATAACAAACCTACAAACACGAGCAAAGAAAAACACCAAAGACATCCCTATATGATAGGATTATGTATATGTATCATAATGACTATTGACTACAGTTATTTAGTATTCTAATTGAATAATATCACGTGTTTCCCTTGACATGATAAAGAGAGGTCTGTGTTTTTCTAGGCTTTGTGTGTCATTGTTTCAATGAATAAACAACTCTGTGTTTGTTTCTCTTCAGTAATTCTATAGATTGTTGGCGTCTATTAAATCCATTTTAACTGGTTTGAAGAAGACTCTTATCATTCACACCCTAAACAAATTATATCTTTATTTGTCAGGTGAGAGACAGTTGTAATTAGAAATGAAAATTAGTTTTCAAGGAATCAACCAATTTGGCACAATTTCAGAGTTGAGCCGCCAGGCATAGTCAAGCCAGATTTATGAAGAATGAACAGACAAGACAATGTTTGAATATTATTGGTCACGCCATATCAGACAATTATTTACAAACACTCTCTGTTAATTCGCTAGTTATCAAGGAAAAACAATACTCATATTATTGCAAAAGGACTTGTAAATACAAATGTTCCTGAAAGTGAATTTGTTTGGCCAGCTCTGTGGTTAACTCTGTACAAGAAAATAATAACGCAGAGTATGCAGTGAGAGTGTGTTTATTTTAAATATTTGTGACACTCGCATCACAGACAGGCATCATCTAATAACACTGAATATTTTTAATTAATAGAGTATATTCTAGAATAAATTTGATTTAAATTATATATTTTCACACAGAATGGATAGTTTCTATTGTGGATACATTGACAACATATTCTGCAGGTTTGTATGTATTTCTATTTATGAATTTCTTAATTTTTACAACTACTTAAGTGTATAGAACTAATTGCAAAGAATATACAAATTGTCAAACAACGTTATTTTGGATTTTGTGTGGTGGAAATAGTTGATGACTGTCACGACACAGCGTAGGATGGAGAGACCGAGGTCAGGTAGGACAGGTAAGGGATAGTCCAGAGAGCCGAGGTCAGGATACCGGAGAGCAGGAGCGTTGTGGAAAAAGCAGAGGTCGATAACAGGAAAACAACAGGATCGCGTACTGGGATAGGCACTACCGAGATAGGCACTACCATCAGAAGGCAATGGCTATGAGTTAGAGAGTCTCTTAAATAGGCACAGGAGTTTTGGTACTAATTAGAGATTTCCCGCATAGAAACAAAGTGCCGTTACGTCACTTCCTGCGCGGCCATCTTGTGTGGGGCGATTTCGTAATCTCCCAATATAAGTCGATGTAGTACCTGCCGGCGCCACTAGGTGGTGTGAAGAGGAACGGGTCCGGACTCCAGAGCAGGACCTGTCTCCCGGCTGTAGCTGCTGGGAATGCAGTGTGGAGGAGGGAGGTCTCCCTCGCCGTGGCAGCAGATGCTTCTGCTGTGCAGAGGCGGGGGATCTCCCCCTTCTTCGCGGCGCCTGTGGCTGCTGCGGCTGCTGTGTAGAGGCGGGGGGCCTCCCTCTTCTTCGCGGCGGCTGCGGCTGCTGGTCTGAAGCGGGGGGTCTCCCTCTTCTTCGCGGCAGCTGTGGCTGCCGGGCTGAAGCGGGAGGTCTCCCCCTTCCTCGCGGAGGCTGCGGTTGCCGACCAGGGGAACTGGAGGATCTCCCTGCCAGGTATGTAACAATGACAAGATATATTTGTATAAAATATGAAACTTGAATGTATGCATCCTCTCACTTAAGAGTTTTGGAGTTTTATGGTTGATTGAAACTCAGTTGCAGCTGTGCTTTGTAATTTGGGGCTCTGTAAATAGAATACTTTCATTATATAGAAACAGACATTAACCAAGTTACCAAGCTCAAAGAGGACTGTGCAGATATGTTGAAGCTTGAAATGTAAGATACTATATCTCAATAAAATGTGTGTATATTTTACTCTCTATATATTTATGTATATTTATTTCTTTATTTCCTGAGGTAGAAACCCTCTGATACATTGCTAAATACATGATTATACACAGTGTACACCATGGTTTTTATTTCCTTTTCTTTTTGCATAATTGAGAATTGCTGTTTACAATTTGAAAAATCAGATCAATTTCATTATTTTTGACACTTTAATGCATTGGGCACACATGGACAATTGTGTTTTTTTTTTATATACCAGGAGCTGTAAATTTATTCCTTGAAGTACAATTTGTGTGTAAAAAACACACAAAAAAGGTTTATTTTTACAAGCAAGGCCTGAAATTAGTGCTGTATCTTCACAAAATTTCTGGTATATATATATATATATTAAGGAGTTAAAGTACTAGCCTTTAACAAACCCATTGAGTGTCAAGTTTAAAAATGTATTAATATATATGATAACATAAGATAATTTAAAAGTTTGATGGTGTAAATTGAATTGGCCGGGTTCAAATATGTCCAAAATAGGATTTGGGCGCAGACCAAAATATGCTCCTCTTAAATATGGCCTTTAGGCTCCATAAAACAAACAGACAAAACCTATGCATTGGTGCTCAGGAGATGTTGCTAAAAGAATACTAGGATGTTTGGAAGTCTATGCAAAAAAAGCACAAAAAAAATTACTACCACAAACTTTGACAAAGGGGGGGTGGTAGAATTAGTGCATGCCCACTAACTCATTTAGTGCACCCGCACCACAGGTAGGGCTTTCTTTAGAAATAATAATGAAATACTTTAATTCAGGTAAGAATTGATAGCTCCTGGTATATGTCACTGTCACACAACACCCCAAAATGTGTTAAGCAACATCTCCTGAGTACAGTGATATCATCCACGCATAGGTTTGCCTGGCTGTTTGGGGGCAAAAGGGCCACATTTGGGGCATTCCACATTTTTCAATGTTGAACTTTGACATTTGATGATCCTATGCCCATGCCCTATTTGGTACATCTTTGACCCTGGCCAAATCAATGTGCCCAATAAAACCTTATCTTTTTTAAAAAATAGACACACCAGGGTATTTTAAATGCTGGTATTTAACTCTTTCCATGCACAAATGTTACCATTAGCCTTTGTCAAAATCTGCAGTAGTATTTTTTGTGTGTAATTTTCCCACACATTGTACTTTACGTCAGGTATGAATTTACAGCTACTGGTATATGTCACTGTCACCCAACACGCCAATATGTGTCCAGGAACATCTGCCGAGTACAGTGATACTACCCGTGCATGGATTTGTTGGGTTATTTGAGGGATAAAAGGCCACATTTCAAATTGGAAATTTTACATGTGGTCTTCCTGCCCCTTGTATTAAGTGGGACATTGTTGAACCTGGCTAATTCAATTTACCTGATCAAATCATACAACTCTTTCCATGCAAGAATTGTTTGAAGATATAGCACTAATTTTAGGACTTGCTCATAAAAATATTTTATATTGTGATTAGAAAGCTGGGCTCCATTGACTTGCATGGTTAAATGCAGTACCTGTATTCAACCTGCAAGGGAACCAGTGTTCTCAAGAGGGTCTGGAGAGACTCTTGGAAAACTTGAAAAACTCTCTCTTGGAAACTTTGGAAACTTTTTTTTTTTTAAAGGACGCACCACCATCTTGCGAGTGGCAAAATCTCTCACAGTGGCGGTTGTGACCATTCTCCAGAGCTTTCACAGCGCATCCTGGGGTAGGTGTTTAGTGTTGCTGAATGCCTCCCTATCGAGGCATTTCAGTTACACCATTGAAGTTGATCGTCTCCTAAACTCTTTTAAAATGGGCATCTGCCGCCATACAGTGTATGACTAACTAATTTTCACTTTAAAAAAGGAGATTAAAAAAAGCTTTTAATTATTTTTAATGCCCGGATCAAGGGGAAAAGTGCACTCAGTTCTTTTTTTAAACAAATATCTGAAAAGTTTTACCAAAACCTTTTTAATGAGAACGTTATAGATCATTCCTTTGTAAAAGATACTCTGTTGGCCATAACTAATGTTTAATGATCAAATGGGTTTAATCAGAAAGCTGTTGTTAACCCTATTGCACGATTCAATGAAAAACTTTTCTTCTGGTAAGTCCTCAGGAGTAGATTGAATCCCTATTGAATTTTATACATGTTTTTGGGAACTTTTTATAGAAGCTTTAACTACCCAGTAGTTACCCTCTTCCTGGAGGTCTATCATCCTACTGAATGTTGACTATAAAATTATGGCTAAGATTTTAGTTAACAAAAGCAGGGCACAATGCAGGACACTTAATAGATAAGGAAATTCGCCCAGATCAGATCAGTGGTATCCCAGGATGTGATCTGATCTGGTATCAGAAAGTCTGTATACAAAAACTGACCATTTTATCTCCTGGTTTAAAAAAAGTTTTTGGTCGTGTATCCCATTAATATCTCTTTTTGGTTTTAAAGAAAATGGCATTCCCAGATGATTTTATTTAACGTATTAATGTTTTATATAAGTTGTGTTTTAGACAAATTTGTCAATGGCTTTTTAACTCAAAAAGTTTCTCTCAAATCTGGGGTGAAGCAGGGTTGTCCACTTTCACTTTTCCTTCTCTGAAAGAATAAATTCATCCAGGGCGTCCCCTTACTGGGGGCAGGGATACTGGTGAAGGCTCTGGGCTATATGGATGACATTAATCCCTGAAAAGAGCTATAAGAGTATTTTACATGTGCCTCTGATTTTAAGCTGAATCTTAACAAATGTGACTGTTTCTACTATTGGTGATTGGGGTGGCAGTCAGACACCTGCTGTCCAGACCCAAGGTGACAGTATTACAATTCTGGAAGTGGTTTTTGATTAGTCAAATAATGGCAAGAGATCATGGGATATTGTTTTAGAAAAATTAAAATATGGAAAAAGGCAGGACTGCTTTTAAAATGCATTTGTGGTTATTAAAGTATACAGTTGTTTTATATGGCATTTTTACTTGTCCCACAGCTGACCAGTCGCGTGTTTTATGGATTATGATAAATTGTATAAAAGAAGCAATTTGGAAAACCAGGAATATTTTATTGCTTAAGAAAGAATATATAGATCCTTCCATTTGTCTTAAGATGGCTTTGGATGCCAAGGCCCTTGCAGGCGCCCAGTAGAGTCTGTCGCATGGCCCTTTAACTTCTAACGTGGAACTTGGCCTGGGGAGACCATTGGTCTTCCCGCTCCAAGAGTAAAAAGGTCTGTACGAGCGACTCTATTGGTCGCCGGCAGGGAGCTCCTCTGCCATTGGTTGATGGCAGACAAGCCAGATAGCAGCAGCAGTGCCCCCGTGATCACCACAATTGTGGCGAAGTTAAGACATTTTTTTGCATTATGTACTAGGTACATCACCGAACCAATGAGCCCACTTGGGCATGACATACCTGGTAAGTCACCGGACATGAAAGGGTTAAATACCAACATTTGAAATACCCTGTAGAGTCTAGTTTTCAAAAGCATATTTGTTTTTTTTGTAAATTAGACAATATGATCAAAATAATTGTATCTAAAGAAAGCCCTTCTTATCCTGAGGAAACCAATAAAACATAAGAATAAAAAAATATAATTTGTGTGGGTACACTAAATGAGACAATTACAGCTAAACACAAAAACCACAAAAATGTTAAAACTTAGGTATGTGTTTAAAACAAAAAGAAATCAGCCCAGTCCTTAAATCCACCAAATTTACAGAAAATGAAAGAATTATGAAACATGTTTTATCAACTGCACTTGGTCAGTCTAAGATGAAAACTAAATGTGTTTAAATACCTGGAGGGTGGGTCTGCCAGACGTGAAAATAATTTCTGCTACCTTGGGAGTCATTTGTATCATTCTGTTTGTAGATTTACTGCAATGTTCACAGGTGACTTCAATCAATATAGCTTTGAAAATACTGTTGAAAATAATGTTGTGTTGCTTCAGAGGCCACACTTATAGCAAAAGAAGTGAAATGTCAAATGTAATCGCCAGACATGAGGTGATCAGTGTGGTAAATGTCACTTAGCAATATAACAGGTGCAAATCACAGAAATGCTATTACCTTCAACAAAGTGCACAAGGTTTTCCTGCTCACTAGATAAAAATTGCAAGGCCCCACGTAGGAGGCAATTGTCCTTTTAACACAAAACCTTTAGGATGGAATTATCAAATCAAAGATGTCTGAAATCTGATTGTACTTGCTATTACTTTTTGAAGAAATGATAAAATAATCACAGAGCATTCCAATAACATGTCAAATTTTGTTTTATGTTGAATTGCCATAAAAGCTTTTTTAAATCAACAAGATTGTGTGTTCTAAAAAGAAGAATAACAATAAAATGAGACCATAAACTGGAAGGAGTGCATTTGTGTAGGTAATAAATGAAATTATGAATGTTACAGTTGTGCAATAATTCATGCATAGCACTTTAGGCACATACAGTACCTATGAGATGTCTGCAGGTGACACAAAGTATTAATGTGTATATAGCTCACATACTGTACTGTTATCTTTATGTCAAGAGTGTCCTTTCCATATGTACTGCTAAAGTTTTTTCTTAATTTCTAAAAAAGTTCATGCACGTTTTAAATGGCATGATTGTTCAAATGTTATTCCATATAGCAATTTATATATACTAGCCATTCTGTATCTGTTATTGTCCCAGGTAGCGAAGACAAACGCCACTGGAAAAAAAACTGGAACCAAAGGATCTACCGGTTCGTCCCTAGCAAAAGCCGGCTACAACTCGGGTAGCTACTCTAGTTCCCAGAGTAAGTGTGCTCTTTTAGGAAAAAAAGGTCTCCCAAAGAGCCTTACCACCAGTCATGACACACATGTCAGGATGCAAGAGGATACATTTTATTGGGACTGGGCAAAATTTATTTAGACACTTTACCAGGGGAGGTTAAATTGACATGCACAGGAAACATTAAATGATTAACAGAATTAACAAATAGCATAATGGCACAGAGAGCATCAGTACCCAGTGGCGGAGCTACAGGGGTCGCAGGGGTTGTGACTGCGACCAGGCCCTGGAGTTCTGCCAGTCAGGGGGGCCCAAGGGGTGCTGAGCGGTCGTTTTCAGCAACTGCTCGGCGACCTGTCTCCTCTGCTCCCTGCCGCTGCTGTCTGCCTCAGCGCTGCCCCGACTGCAGTGGTGGGAGCATAAGGCGTCTGTCTCGGGTGCCGGCGCTTCACGCTGAGCGCCGGCAAATGACATCATATGCTGGCGCTCAGCAGTGAAGCTGCGCGCACTGCGGCAGAGCAGAGAGACAGAGGCCTCGCGCTCCCACCACAGGACTTCAACACGGTAAGTGAACTACAAAGGGGGGTAGGGAGAGAGTAGATAGTTAGAAGGGGGAGGGTAACATAGAAACATAGAAACATAGAAAGTGACGGCAGATAAGAGCCAGAAGGCCCATCCAGTCTGCCCAACCTCTGAGTACTCTCCTTTAGTACTTGCCCTTATCCTATATCTAGCTTGGCATTATGCCTATCCCATGCTTGCTTAAATGACCTCACTGTATTAACATCTACCACTTCCACTGGGAGGCTATTCCATGCGTCCACTACCCTTTCCGTAAAGTAATATTTTCTGATGTTACCATTAAACCTTTGCCCCTCTAGTTTATGCTTGTGTCCTCTTGTTGCGGTTTTATTTCTTCTTTTAAATAAACTTTCTTCCTTTACTTTGTTGATTCCCTTTAAGTATTTAAATGTTTCTATCATATCCCCCCTGTCCCGTCTTTTTTCCAGGCTATATAGGTTAAGATCCTTTAACCTGTCCTGGTAAGGTTTATTTTGTAATCCATAAACCATTTTAGTAGCCCTTCTCTGCACTTTCTCCAACATATCTATATCCTTCTGGAGATATGGTCTCCAGTACTGTACACAATACTCCAAGTGAGGTCTCACCAGTGATCTGTACAGCGGCATGAGCACTTCCCTCTTCCTACTGCTAATACCTCTCGCTATACAACCAAGCATTCTGCTAGCATTACCTGCTGCTCTACTGCATTGTCTACCTACCTTTAAATCCTCAGAAATAATTACCCCTAAATCCCTTTCCTCACACGTTGAGGTTAGGACAGTACCAAATAGTCTATACTCTGCCCTTGGGTTTTTATGCCCCAGGTGCATTACTTTGCATTTATCCACGTTAAATGCCAATTGCCACAGCTCTGACCATTTTTCCAGCTTACCTAGATCGTTTGCCATTTGGCTTCTTCCTCCAGGAACATCAACCCTGTTGCAAATTTTTGTGTCGTCGGCAAATAAACATACCTTTCCATCAACACCATCTGCAATATCACTAATGAAAATATTAAAGAGAATGGGTCCAAGTACAGATCCCTGAGGTATCCCACTGGTAACAAGACCTTGTTCTGAATATACGCCATTGACTACAACCCTCTGTTTTCTGTCACTCAGCCACTCCGTAGATAGTGAAAAGGGGGGTATGGAGAGGGTAGCTAGTGAGAAGAGGGGTAGGGAGAGGGTAGACAGTGAGAAGGGGGTAGGGAGAGGGTTGATGGTGAGAAGGGGGGTAGGGAGAGGGTAGAAAGTGAGAAGGGGGTCCTTTTTATTTGCAGAACCACACCATCAATGGCTGTGACGTGTGACTTTTTCCTATCCTGAATGCTGCATTGTTGAAGATAAAGTAAGTTGGAAAGGTTGACGGATATGATAACAGATATGATAACAGAGGTAAAGGGTATGGGAAGTAACACTTAAAGGTCGACTAGCTGGTAAGTCATTTTTAATACACACACAGAGTGAAAAACACAAAATATTACAATTTAACCCAGCAAGTCGGTATACCATTGCTGTCCCAATAATATTCTCAAAACAGGATCCAACATTATAACCATAACCAACTAAATGAATACACAATAACGTCGACATAAAAACATCAATATCCAGATAAAAAAGATATAAAATATCCAAACAAAACAGAGAAAATAAAATAACAGGGATATAACTAAAACAATCACAAATTAACAAGACCGTATATTGTTACATCTGCTAACAAAATATAAATATAATTGGTAAACTGTCCAGCCTCATCGATTTGGCTAGGAAAAATGTGTTTATTAAGATGCAAGATTATAAAAACAAAGTTATGAACACTCTAGTAAAAATAAAAGCAGGACATTTATTTTTTCCTTTATGTATTTTTCATGCTGGTTGTTTTTTTATAAAATGATACAAAATGATGCAAGGTCAGATCTTCTGTTAAGCTTATGGTATATTTTTGTTTCTTTTCATGTTTTTTTTGCTTCTAGATTTCTCCCCATGTTTCGCCTCTATAACTGGGTATCTTTTTCTGTTGTAGCTGCTTGCTCTGTGTCCCCTTCTCCTTCCCCTAATGGTATCCACTTTGTTTTCAGTGGGTTTGCGACTCTTTCCTCCTTCATCCTCTTCTTAAACTGTTCTAACACTGTCATAATTCCATATATCTCCAAATTTCAAATGGCCTGTGTCCATTAGGGGCTTGTGTATACATAGCCTAGCTACAGTGCACTGGGAATGTGCACAGTGTGAACTTGGGGAATATTGCATGTATTACACCAGGGCATTGTAAACCTGTAAAAAAAAACCAGGTGTGTCCTATGTTATCGTAAAGTATGTTATCTGTGTCATATTCATGCTTTGTGACAATGGCTGTTTTGACATTTCTGCATTGTTTGTGTTTAGCTGTAATTTTCTTCTTGTTTACTGTACCGACACACATTACATATTGTTCTTTTCCAGGACAAAAGAGGCTTTCTTTAGTTGATATTATTTTGATAATATCATATCATCTAATGTACCCCACCTCTTCTGACTTTAATTTGAAATATATCTGCAAAAACTAATAAAAAAAACATTTAGAAGTACAAAATGTTTTTATGTTTTTTGCAAACTGTAAGGCAATTAGTACAAGTAGCTTATTATTATTTCAAAATATTTTTTTGTCAAATCAGATCATCCTTCTATTTGGGACATCATTGAATCTGGCCAATCCAATCCCACCAAATCGTATATTTTTGAAAATTAGACACCTCAGGGTATTTCAAATGCTGGTGTTTTAACTCTTTCCATACACCAATTTGTGGTAGTATTTTTTTTCCCACACACACATTGTATTTGAAGTATAACTTTACTACTTCTGGTATATGTCACTGCCAAACATCACCCCAATATGTGTTTAGCAACATCTCCTGAGTACAATGAAATTGAGATTTTGACATTTGGTCATCTGGAGCCCATGGGACATCTTTAAAACTAGCCAATTCAGTTTACCCCATCAACACATATATTTTTGAAAACTAGACACCCAAGAGTATTTTAATTGGTATTTAACCCTTTTCATGTCAGAATTTCTGAGAAGATATTGCACCAATTTTAGGACTTGCTCAACAATTTAAGCATTTTTTATAAAAACAAAATTCTGGTCATTTTTCACACATTTTCATGGAAATTTAACAAGAAACAAGTCCTCAATTTATAACCCTACATTTTTCCCAAGGGGTAACCCTAGAAGACCCCTGAAAAAGCTAGAATAGCAAAGCATATGTCGGGTTCTCATAACCTGAGCATCCCCATTCATATTATTTATGAATGATGAATCTGCAATTTGCTTAATGCTAATTTAGATTGAATTGTATCTTGATAAGGACACATCAATCAACTTCCTCATCAATTGAATACCTCATGCACTGTAGACAGATAGTAATATTCTACTTCTTAACAGGCAGAAAAGCAGGTTGGTAGTTACAAATGGATATAACACTCCCTTAGAAGTTTTATTAATACGCTCCTACTCACTACTGCAGCTAGGTTATTATTACCATTGGTTAGTGTTACAACGCTAAATGATCTCTTGATATACTAATACACCAAGCTGCAACATACTTTTATACGTCTAAGATTGATTTTGGCAGTAATAGGAATTAATTTTTAATGGCATAAATACGAGTTATTTACCATATTGATTGTTTTCTGCCTAATTTATCGGTTCATTTCCTTGGAAATGGTTCCCCTTATGGTCACATGGTGACATCACTGGAGCACTGTTTTTAAATGTTACAACATTTTAATTTATTAACTATTTTTAATGTTTTTTTAAATATTTTTTTTATTGAATCTTTTTTAAAAAAAAATTACTAATCACATTAGAAAGCTGGGCTCCACTGACCTGCATGTTTGATTGCAGTACCTCTAATCAACCTACAGAAGTCTCAGGAGGGTCTAGACAGACCCTCTGGTAACTCCTGTTTAATTTTTATTGATATCGAGACATTTCAGCAACACTGGCTGAGCTTAGGAGGAGATTGTTGATTGCTTTCTAAACTTGTTACTGCAGGCATATAAAATATGGTGAATACGATCACTACAGAGAGTGACCGAACAGGGCCTTAACATTGTATTTCACGGCTGAGGGAAGAAAATGATCGTTTATCTCTTTTTATGGTTGTTAAACCCCATGACATGGTGTCAAGGGGTTGAGATGGATGAAAAAACTAACAAACTCTTTCTCTGGTGTTGTACATCTGGACAAGATAAACAGTTATAATAAAGAGGCTACACAGGACACGTTTTGTTTACTTCATGAGCTGTAACAGTGTATGAAAGGAAAGGGATCCCGTTTTTAAATCCTGTGATGCATGGGGATAGTTCCGTTCTTCTACATCACGCCTTCTCCCCTTTCTTAAAATAGAACACAACATTCATACCAAATAAACTATTCTCTGTGAGCAAAGTTTAGAACAGGCCCATCCCTTCCCTAAGGGTGCACCTGAGCAAGCATCCTGGTGCTTATACACTGATCAGCCATAACATTATGACCACCTGCTTAATACTGTGTAGGTCCCCCTTTTGCTGCCCTAACAGTCCTAACCCTTCAAGGCATGGAATCCACTAGACCTCTGAACCTGGTATCGGGCACCAATGCATTAGCAGAAGATCTTTTTAGTACTGTAAGTTGTGAGGTGGGGCCTCCATGGATTGGACTTGTTTGACCAGCACATTGCACAGATGCTTGATTGGATTGAGATCTGGGGAATTTGGATACCAAGTCAACACCTTGAACTCGCTGTTGTGTTTCTCAAACCGTTCCTGAACCATTTTTGCTTTGTGCCAGGACGCATTATCCTGCTGAAAGAGGCCAATGCTATTAGGGAATAACATGTCCACGAAAAGGGTGTACATGGTCTGCAGCAATGCTTAGGTAGGTTGAACGTGTCAAATTAACCATTACATGAATGGCAGGACCCAAGGTTTCTCAGCAAAACATTCCCCAAAGCATCGCACTGCCTCCACCGGCCCGTTCCCGGACATCCTTGTGATTCATCAGACAAGGCAACCTTCATCCATTGCTTTGTGGTCCACTTCTTATGCTGACATGCCCATTGTAGACACTTTTGGCAATGGACAGGAGTCAACATGGGCACCCTGACTGCTCTGCAGCTACGCAGCCCCATACGCACCAAACTGAGATAGACTGTGTGTTCTGACATCTTTTTATCAGAAACAGAATTAACTTTTTCAGCAATTTGAAAAAGTAGCTAATCTGTTGGATTTGACCACATGGGCCAGCCTTTGCCCCATGTGCATTAATGAACCTTAGTTGCCCATGACCCTGTTCACCGCTTTTCCTTCCTTGGACCACTTTTGATAGATACTGACCACTGCAGACCGGAGACTTCCCGTCAAGAGCTGCTGTTTTGGAGATGCACTGGCACAGTAGTCTAGCCATCACAGTTTGGCCCCTGTCAAAGTCACTCAGATCCTTACACTTTCCTACTTGTAACACATCAACTTTGAGTATGAAATGTTCACTCGTTGCCTAAGATGCCTTATATATGCCACCCACAGACAGGTCCCATGATAAAAAGATTTTCACTTAATCTGTCAGTGGTCATAATGTTATAGCTGATCTGTGTATATCCTAGCAATATGGATAAAAGCCTGCAGTGGTGTGTGTTCTGCTTCCCTCCAGAGATGCAACCAACAATGCTTTGTTCACAAAATCATGAACTGAATTAAAAAAACATAAAACAGCCGATCCCCCAAAAATATTGATTCTTCACCAATTTCTTAATACAAGGGGTGCACAATTTAAATGCTCATATAAGTGCCTTATCCCGCAAAGCTAAATGATAAAATGTTCTCTACATGATTCTGTCTAAAGAATAATCTATTTATTTTCTAGGGAAAATTAATAGCAGAATACAGTGTAACATTATTCGTTGTAAGACATTTTTTATAAACGTTTGTCTAGCAAATTGTTTGTTTTAAACCTTTCAATGGAAATTTTTGTTCACTGTAATGATATTTGTTTCTTAACGGATTGCTATGGCCTTTCCTGCTGTTGAAGTCAATCAATGAGCCATGCATAGCTGCAAACGCCAGTTGATTTGTACAGGCATATTGTCTGCAAACCATCAAAGAATGATACTCCACTATAAAACACACACAACACACAGTCACAAACAATAGGTCATGATTCATTTTGGAAAAAAATATTTTTTTATTTCCCTTCTTATATAATAATATAAATAACCACTTAAATGCAAGTATAAAGGAATATAAAGTAATTTCCAGTAAGTGGTAGGTACACAGTGCTCATTACTGGATTACATTGTTGAGCCATAATTGTTTGGAGCTTTTATGTATTTGAAATAAAGTAACTTAAAAAAAGTTACATACTGTCAGCGACTTAAACCATTCGGTGTATGTCAGGATATGCTAAAAATGTTATCCTTTATTATTTTCAATAGAAAATTAGCTTTCTGAATTCTCCATGAGGGATAAACTAAATTACCTCTGTATGCACAATTACCTACTATTCCACACTGTTCACTGTTGAAAAGTAGTGAATGTGGCATGAATTAAAGTATTTGCCACCAGATAATAAGTTTAATTGGTTAAAACCATTTTTTACCTACTCTGTGTATTTCAATAGGGAAGGAAAAATTTAGTCTTTAGATTAAAGGAAGGGACAGAGCCATGTTGACATTAACAAAGAAATCCATGATGGGCTTAATGGTTTACACTTATGTGTGTGTAAGAAAATATATAGGGCCAATACAAACTTCAAATAATTGGATCACATATAAATGTATGTGCGTCAAAAATAGGCAGAGTCACTTAGATGCAAACAAAGGTAAAACATTTAATACGAACAAAAATAAAAGAAGAATATAAAAAGAAGATAACAAAAATAATACGAAACAAGTCTTACAAAACCTTGGAAAGGAATTTAGTTGATGGCATCTGTCCTACGCATTCCTGAGGATGGAGGGAGGGAGTGTTGGGACAAGAAGAGTCTGTGGATGGCAAGTACATCTCTCCTCTACCTCTTCTCCATGCCTCTCTTACACCAAGCTTATATATCATTTGAAAATGATGTCAGTCTATTGGTCTTCACCTAATTAGGTGTTCAAACATGTTCACTTAGGTCTTACACGCCCAAACCCTATTTTAGGTGGTCGCTGTACGTATATTGTAATGCCCTTTTAGAGTTACAACTATACCATGCATTAGCAAGCTACTATCCTATCTATAGACTGCCTGTTCAGCAAATCCTTCATTCTATATTTAAGGTCAAGGAAACCTTGAAACATATTAATATATCTTAATTATCATTTATTTATGCCTAATAATTACATATCTTTGACTATTGCCTATACTAATAATTATATATGGTCCATTTCTTAATTGAGGTTAGAAAATGTATTAGAATATTTTACAATTCCCCCTGATGATAGGATAATATCCTTATCATATCTTTTCAAATATACACATTTACTCACCATTCGTATCACATTCGTATCACATTTATACTACAATCACATCACACTTTACCTGGGACCATATGATAATCATTAGCATGAGACACCCTTTTCTCTACATTTGTTATGGAATGAGAGGATTGTGCCCTTTTTATCAATTCCCTTAATATTCCATCTCCCTTATCTACTTCATACTTAACATGTTTATATATCTTACTTATTCTACACATAAGAAAACTTTGATAAATAATACATAATAAAACAAGTATAGCTATAATAACAATTGGATTCAACAATATATTCCCAGCTGCGGATTTTACCGAAGATTGTGACCACATATTTACTGATTTTTTAAAATTTGACCACCAACTAACTCCAGACATATCATTCCATTGATGTTGAATTTGTTCTAATTCACCTTGTTTATGTTGGAAAACAATTTCGGCATCTTTCAATTGTTGTTTTAATATGGCCAATAATCCCTTATCTTTCTTTATTTCTTCAGTCCATGTTTTCCTAGGAAAATGGTCTATCTGTGTGAGATTAAATTGCTGAGGTAGTGTTTTTAAACGCTCTATGCCCATAGTGGAGACATTAAACTTTTTCCCATCTATCTCCAACTTTTTCATATCCCCTTCTATGCAATATAATCCTCTGTGAAGAGTTTCATTATGCATACAATTTGAAAAGAATGCTCTGAACAATGACTCTTCCTTCATTACCTGAAAACAAACTTTCCCTCCTTTTACTTGAGTCATTAATTCATGCATAGATGTAACACTTTCAATCCTGGCCTCACATGATGAATGATTATGAAAACAAGAATGATAGACAACTTTTTCTTGCCCTGGAAGACATATTACTTTGGAAACAAAATGAAGACAAGCTGAAACATCTAATTGTTCCAGATTTTCCCCATCAAATACAAAATCTGTATATCTTAACCATAATTAATCTAATTCGTCCAACAATGTCTCTTGATGTATCAATGTCTGATGTCAGGAGTCGATCCACCTGAACTTCTCTTATTTTATGTGATAACAATGTCTTCTGTGGTAAATCCTTTGTCGGATCATCAATTCCAATTGGCTTCTGGTATAGTTCAAACAACACAGCAATCAAAAAACTCAGCACCAACAACCATGGAAGTAATATGTAACACGCTATCTTGATGTCACGCTTCTTGTATTGCTGTTTCTTTGGAGGTTCTTTGTCCAATAGTAAACAGTTTTGTTCCTCCATTTTCTTGCAGAACTTTGTTCCTGCAAGAACAGAATTTAGTTAGAAACGTACAATTTACACTGGTCAACATGTACCCACAGCTTCTGCTGCCTACGGGTATTTTTCACTGTTTTTTCTGCTCTTTGAACAAGGATCATAACTTGACCCATCGTGTCGATTATTTCAAACGGTCCTTCCCAATTACTTTCCCAAGGTCCCGCCTTCCTAAAAGTCTTAATCATTACTGATGCTCCTCTCACAAATTTAGAAGAGTGAGGCGGTACCATACGCTGCATTCTAGACGCTGCGTGAGGAAGAATTGTTTTTAAATTCTCCTGAAGTATCTGTAACCACTTAGTTCTTGCAATGGCATCTTTCTGTGGAGTAGACAAAAACGGTTCATGAGGAAAGATCAATGGCATTTTCCTTCCTGTCATTAATTCAAAAGGTGTATACTGGGTAGTTGAGGAGCTTGTTCCCCTAATACTCATCAATACCAGAGGTACTGCATCAACCCAAGTATTTCCTTTATCGAGTAACATTTTTGCAATTCTAGACTTAATCGTTCTGTTCATTCTTTCTACAATACCTGCGGACTGAGGATGGTATGGAACATGGAATTGTTGACGTACCCCCAGGATTGCGCAAACAGCCTGCATGACTTTGCCAGTAAAATGGCTCCCCCTGTCAGATGAAATCATCCTTGGGATTCCCCAAGTACAAAAAACATGATTCACTAATGCTTTTGCCGTAGACAAAGCATCATCTTTCCTGACAGGCAACAGTTCTACCCACTTAGAAAATACATCTACCACAACCAATGCGTACCTGAGACCTTGTTTACCTGAAGGTAGGGGACCTACGTAGTCAATCTGCAATGTAGACCACGGACCGTCTGCAGGTGCAATTCTTAGAAGTGGAGGCTTTTGTCCTTTAGGCCTGGGGTTTACTTGAGCACAAACGAGACATGACTGAACAACATTTTGTACAGAGTCCTCCATTTTGTCCCAATAAAACTTCTCTTTGAGAATTTCCAGCAACTTTTGCTGACCCACATGACCTAAACTTTCATGATTATAGCGGGTGAATTCCGTCTGCAAGTGTTTAGGCACAACTGGAAGTAAATTACCTTGCATTTCATAACAAATCACTCCATTTTCACAAACAAAAGGAGGTGTTATTTTATTCTTACATTCCACAATGAACGGATCTTTCATCTGTTCATCACTAAATGAAGGTAAATTTGCTTCCTTACTCTTTACTGGTAGTACTTCCAACGGTTCTAGTTCCATCACTATCTCTCCTATCAAAGCTGCTTCCTTGGCTAGAGAATCTGCTTTCTCATTTCCCAAAGCTAAATCACTAGTCCCTCTGCTATGGCCAGGTACTTTGACAATAGCATATCGGTTAGGATTTTTAGAAGCAAGCTCAAAGATAGTCTGCAATGTATCAACATGACTTAAAATTTTGTTAGATGAATCCACAAAACCTCGTTTTTTCCACACAGGTAAGTAGTCTGTTAGTGAACGTACGACATATGAACTATCGCTATAGATTACCAAAGGATCATTATTTTCTTTCTCATTAATTTCCAATACTGTTTTAACAGCTTCAATTTCTGCTCTCTGTGCAGAAAAATGTCCTGGTAGTCTATGCTGAATAGCTCGACCTTTCTTTGGAAACCAAATGGCATATCCGGTATAATATTGTCCTTTCAAACAAAATCTAGAACCATCTACAAATACTGGTTCATCAGTTTCCTCTACTTCTTTTCTAAAAAGAGATGGAAAATCCCCCTGAAATGTCTCAACACACTCATGTGATTCGCCCTCATATTGCATTAGTTGAGGGAGCACATATTTAGCTTTATGATCCACTTCAATCTGTTTTGGAGATAAAGACAACAACCAATGTGCAAATCTTTGATGTGACACTCCTGGGATACTTTTTTCAAGAAGCAATTTCAAGGTGGAGTGAGGAGTCTGCAAAATTAGTTTGTTAAACCCAACAATATGTTCAGTCGCCTTGACTGCAAAGTGTACACCCACCAGATGTCTTGCACACGTTTCAAACCCTTTTTCCACAGGTGAAAGGAGTTTGGAAAAATAGCCAACTATTCTCCATTCCTTTCCCTGTAGCTGCAGTAAAACTGCCGAGACAGCCGTCTCCGAGGTATGAACTTGTAAAGCAAAAGGCTTAGATGGATACACAGTTGTCAAAGCTGGTGCTCTCTGTAAATCAAGTTTAAGTTGTTCAAACGCTTTCTGCTGCTCATCTCCCCATGGACCAAACAAATTGTCATCATCAGTACTTTTTAGTAAGTCATATAAGGGTTTAGCTTTTTCAGCAAAGCCCTCTATGAAATCTCTAGAAAAATTTACAAGTCCCAGGAATTGTCTTAAAGCTTTGAAAGTTGTAGGTACAGGCAAAGCTGCTACTGTTGCTACTCTTTCCTGCAAAGGACGTCTCTGGCCTGGACTTATCAAAACTCCCAAGTACTGAACCTCTTGTTTCAGTAATTGGACCTTCCTTGGATTTAATTTCAATCCTGACTCGTACAACAGATTAAACAATTCTGCTAGCAAGGTGAGGTGTTCCTCTCTACTCTCTGTTGCCAACAAGATATCATCAACATACTGTAGAATACAATCTTGCCTTGAGAATTTTGATAACACTTTTGCCAATGCCTGATGAAACAGACTAGGTGACATGTGCGCCCCCTGTGGTAATCTGCAAAATACATATTGCTCATTCAGAAAAGTAAAAGCAAATTTGTATTGACAACTCCTCTCTATCTGAATACTGAAAAAACCATTACTGATATCCAGTACCGAGAAAAACTTTGCCTTAGCATTCAATCGAGACATGATGTCGGGGGTATCTGCTACAATTGGCGCCACATTTGGGGTACATTTATTAAACATACGCAGATCTAGAAGCATTCTATAAGAATTATCTGGTTTCTTAACTGCCCATAACGGATAGTTTGTCACCGAATTTGATTTGCGTATGACGCCTTGTAGAAGTAGTTCTTCAATAATTTTGGACAAAGGCTCAATTGAATCTGGAGGCAATCGGTACTGTTTCTGAGCTATGGGATCTGTTCCTTCCACTTTAACAACAACATCTTTCATTGTCCCTACCTCATTCTTAGATTGAGCCCATAACGAGGGATGTTTCTGCACAATTTCTACAAGAGTCAAGTCATTACAATCCATTTGTGGCCAAACATGATTTGGGGATACCTCCTCAATTAAATTGATGACGGCCACTACACTGTAGTCACTTGGATCAATTACTACAGGCCCTTTAAGGTTATTACTTCTCCAAATCACTTGATTCCCTAAGTCAATGACCCAACCTCGTTCTCTCATTACATCAGCCCCTAAGATATTTTCTGAGCTAGGACAATGCCAGATATCAATTTCAGTACACAAATAGCCAGGAATCTCAAACAAAACACCAGTAACCAAAGTTGCTGAAGTATTACCTTTACCACTAAAACCTACAATCGTGCAAACAGGTGAGTTAGATGTTATAGGTAAAGCTTGATTAGTCACACTTAATTGAGCTCCTGTATCAATTAGGAATGTAATCTCTTTTCCCTGTAATTTTCCCTTGACATATGGTCTGCCGCAGTTGTCAGTTGACACTGGAGCTACATAGGTCAACTTACAGAGTGATTGATTCTTATCTAGTCACTGAGAGGGTGTCAGACCCCTCCTGACATTCTTTCCTGTTACATTAGTAGCAGTACTATTTGTTGTGAGCTCTTGCACCTGTCTAATTAGTGGAGTGTATGGGGACGTTGACTTAAATTGTTCACCAGTAGGTGGGGCTGTTGGCATCAGCCCATTTTCTTTCCCAAAATTTTGTGTTCTAGGGACAAATTTTCTATTTTGAAGAAATTGTTTACACTGCCACTTCAAATGTCCTCTTTGACCACAATGATAACAACTAACATTTGGTCTGAATATCTTTCGGTTAGTATTATCAAATCGTTCAAAATTAGTAGGATTAGTTTGTGGCTTGTGACAGTCATTCTGAGTTAATTCTCGCCGTTTGTCAATTAGTTCCTGTACTGTAGATACTTTTACCTTTACAGTTGACATTTTCATTGCTCTTCTAATACGATCAATGAATATGGCTGCTTCTTGCAAACTAGGTTTTTCAGAGGCAAGCTGAACAGATACAGGATCTAGATATTTAAATTTCCTTACAAATGCTATAATCATTGCCTGTGGTTCATCTCCATCATCAACTCCCATTACCATTCTATAGGCTTTCTCAAATTTCAACAAAAATGCAAAGGGATCATCTTGAAGATTTACTTTTAGAGATTCGATTAAGTCAAGAGATGGAGATGAGTCACCAGTTGTAAACAGAATTAATTGTTTCAATCTATCCATGTCATTTGCATGCACTAATTGACCTAATGCATCCTCTGTAGGTGTGTCCTGTAACCTTTTGGACATATGTGAAGGTATCCATTGCTTAAAAATTACGTTTCTTTGTTTATTACTTAATTGGAATTTGTCTGTATTTGTTTCAAAAACATCAATATTATGGAATGCATCCATCTTATCGTCATATTTAGGAATATCTTTGGCAATTTTCATTAATTGATCATTAATTTTTAAAGTCAATTTTGTTGCACTGTCTCTGAGCTTTTGTCTCTCAACTCCTCCTACGTCAAGTTCCTCATCAGAATCTATTGTTGAGGTACCAGCTATTTCAGGGACAAAAGATACGCCCTTCTTACTACCTTGTCTTGTGATAACTGACACCTTCTTATTTTCTAAACATAGTTTAGACAGTAACTGAGCTTGTCTGTCCCTAGCCCTCTCCAATTCTCTAATTGCTGAGCTAAAACAAAACAGTCGGGACAGCTGTTAAAGTCGTCAGTACTGTCATCAGGGTTAGATTCTGGTACGACTTTGTTAATCATGCAAATACTTTGTCTAGGTTGTAAATCCTCCACAATCAAGTCATTAAACGTTTTAAACATGCTTAGGACATTTTGCAGTTTCTTCTTAAGTTTATCAATACATAACAATTTCTTATCTATCTTCATATTCTCTAGCTCACATTGTTTGTACATACTAGCCCATAACTGTGCATTAGTAGGACAATTATCAAATTGAAAAGTTATTTTACTTTTGTTAGCATATGTTTTTATAAAATCCATGACTTACCCTGTTTAGTGAACTCTCCTTGAGTGGGTGTTGTATCACGCTGTATGGCTTTCTTGCGTCTGCCGTCAATAGCGTCTTTTAGCACTTTTGGTTCCAATAAAATCTGAAAGTCTGTATCCTCAAAGGTTCTTTCTTAATTCTCTCCCGACAGTTTGCAAAAAGTGTACAGATATATCTGCCCTTCCCCCTGAGCAAGCTGGAGGGCAAAGGTCAGGAAAAAAAATACGCAGGGCTGGCACGCCAGATATGTAAGAAAATACATAGGGCCAATACAAACTTCAAATAATTGGATCACATATAAATGTATGTGCGTCAAAAATAGGCAGAGTCACTTAGATGCAAACAAAGGTAAAACATTTAATACGAACAAAAATAAAAGAAGAATATAAAAAGAAGATAACAAAAATAATACGAAACAAGTCTTACAAAACCTTGGAAAGGAATTTAGTTGATGGCATCTGTCCTACGCATTCCTGAGGATGGAGGGAGGGAGTGTTGGGACAAGAAGAGTCTGTGGATGGCAAGTACATCTCTCCTCTACCTCTTCTCCATGCCTCTCTTACACCAAGCTTATATATCATTTGAAAATGATGTCAGTCTATTGGTCTTCACCTAATTAGGTGTTCAAACATGTTCACTTAGGTCTTACACGCCCAAACCCTATTTTAGGTGGTCGCTGTACGTATATTGTAATGCCCTTTTAGAGTTACAACTATACCATGCATTAGCAAGCTACTATCCTATCTATAGACTGCCTGTTCAGCAAATCCTTCATTCTATATTTAAGGTCAAGGAAACCTTGAAACATATTAATATATCTTAATTATCATTTATTTATGCCTAATAATTACATATCTTTGACTATTGCCTATACTAATAATTATATATGGTCCATTTCTTAATTGAGGTTAGAAAATGTATTAGAATATTTTACAGTGTGGGATCCCTGTTAGTTGTGCCTCTACAGCAGATAAAACAGGCATACTAGATGGGCTGAATGGGTCTTATCTGCTGTCAAATTCTTATTATTTTTCAATTTACAAGGTAGGCACATATTTCCAAACTATTGGATTTTAATACATATACTTCATGAGCAGATGAAACCAATACTACCAGGGCTGGACTGGCAATGAAAAGCAACCCATGGAAACATTTCGACAAGCCTCATATATTTTATTGCGATGTTGAGCTCTTGTACCCACACACACACCCCTTATACATACCTGAGTCACACTATTTATGCAAAAACATTTAGATTGAAAAGTTTGGGTTCTGCCAGCATATATATAGATATATATATAATGGAAAATGTTCTCCCTTAAGAGAGGACTGTGAAACCAAGGGGAATTGTCCCTATAGAGCATAATGAAATCAGGACTTACGATTAAATTGGGTTTCACACACTCTGAAAATACCAAAATTCTGCATCTATATGTCAGGGTCCATCCCAGCTGCAGAGCTGCATATCTCTGATTTTCCCTGTCTTGCTACAGTTCCCCCTTTGCTGTAATCCATTCCTGGATTTCCATATGCTCTGTGCTTCTGATTCCTTGATTCCAGCTCTGCTCTTTGCTTCAGCTCTGTTTCCTTTATAAGATGTGCCCCACCCATTTATGTCTGTCTCAGTCAGCGGTCTAAAGGTATGTCCTTCTTGGTTTTGTATTTAGATTCAATGTTTAGTTTGAGTTTATTAATTCAGTAGGCAGGGTTTAGTGTTAGGACCCACCGAATATTGGAATACTTTTGCGTAATGGTGGGCTAAGCATACTATGGCCATATGATGTGACGGAATCTCTAATTGTTATCACATAGTCCTAGGCTGGTTCCTGTATTCATGTTTGCCTGTACCTTTGCCCTCTTTTCCCTGAATCATCTAAGGATTTCAGTTCCTCTCTCCTCTCAACAGCAAACAGTGGAGCGCATATACATGGGGGAACAAAAATAAATACCAATAGTGTAATATGTAAATCAAATAGTAATTAAATGAGGTGTAAGATCCACTCACAAAAGGGCTGGATACATGAAGCTCATCAAAACGGACTCTGGATACACTTGAATGTAAAATGAAATCTTGGGAGCTGTAAGACCAAGGAGAACCACAATGGTGCAGTATCTTTAAGCCGCAATGGAATAAATCAAAATTGCACTTACATAAATGAAGTGGCACAACTCAGAGAGTGATGTGCAAATGCCAGATAAATGGGATACTCCGGTAGACAGCTGTAAAATATTGAATTTTTATTGGTCTTGACGCGTTTCGCCGATAGCACGTCGGCTTCTTCAGGAAACAATAAACCAAACAAAATAAAATAAAATAAAAACAGAATAAAATCGAATTAACCGTTCAAAAGTCCGTAGTCCGTGTTATATGGGTGCTTCTGGGTACGTCATCACGGTATGTGCGTAGAGGAACGAGTCCTGGCGGCGTCATCACGTCAATGCGCGTCGTGATGCCACTACGTCCCTGTAGGTATCCGTGGATGCCTTCATTCGCCGTTGCGGTTGCCGCGCACGGCAAACAAACAAAATACACTTCCGGGTTGAATAAGGAAGGACACAGCGGCTTGCTCAAAGGTCCCAACACGGAACGCTCTCGGGCACAAACACGGACATATTTCCCTTTAGCATCCCACACATGTGGTATTCGAAATAAAAGAGATTAAAATCAGAAACATGCTCCATTTGTCTTTTTAAATATGTAACTAAAAACAAGAGTAAAAGGGAGAATTGATATACTATAGACAGTATTAACATTAAAAAGGGGAGGATAATCAATACAAGTACCAGGTAAGTAATAAGTGTAGAGATTCAACTACAGCAATACATACCGTATTTGCTCGATTATAAGACGAGGTTTTTTCCAGAGCAAATGCTCTGAAAAATACCCCTCGTCTTATAATCAGGGTCGTCTTATAATCAGACCTCAAATAGGTCTGATTATGAGACTAAGATCCAGATCCCCCGCAGCGATGCAGAGGACCTGGATCCTCCTGTGTTAACCCCCCCCCAACTTACCAGTGCTTCTGAGGCCCCGGTGCTTAGTCCGGGCTGCGTGTAGAGCTCTACGCGATACAATCGCGTAGAGCTCTACACGCTTCCCGGACTAAGCACTGGGGACCCAGATGCAGGGGACCTGGATCCTCCTGTGTTAACCCCCGACCCAACTTACCGGTGCATCTGAGTCCCCGGTGCTTAGTCCGGGCTGCGTGTAGAGCTCTACGTGATATAATCGCGTAGAGCTCTACTCGATACAATCGCGTAGAGCTCTACACGCTGCCCGGACTAAGCACTGGGGACTCAGAAGCAGGGGACCTGGACCCTCCTGTGTTATGCGCCCCCCCAACTCAGAAGCACCGGTAAGTTTGGAGGAGGGAGGGGGAGTGTTAAATGGGGGGTGTAAGGCATTTCTGGAGGCAGAGTGCTCTGTGAAATGCCTTTTTTTTTTTTTTTTTTTGAGAAGTAATTTTTATTTTGTCAATAGAAAAGATGACTTCCAAATAAACTCAAATACAGACAAAACACCACAACATAGGTACAGTGTACACATCACGACAACGCCAATGAGCGCGAAACAGGAGATAACGTAAACAGAATGTACCCTAATAATAGGCCCAAGGCACAACGCCCAAAAGACGAAGGCACACATTGAGCGCACATAATAACAGCGCCGGTGAGTCTGGAATAGGTGTAAGTATCGAAAATCATCTCCAGAGAGAAATGCAGAGAAAAGAAAAGAGATAAAGCCAGAAGACCAAAGATAAGCACCGAAAAAAGGAGAGGGGGAGAAAAAAGAAAGAAAGAGAGAAGAAAAAGAAAAAAAAAAAAAAAAAAAAAAAAAAAAAAAGAGATAGAACTCTCAGAAACCTCAGAGCCTCAGCCAGCCGAACAACAGGTAGCAGCCACAGGTCAGATCCACGAAACCGTTGCTGGTGACATCCCAAATTTCTCCATCCACGGGCCCCAGGTGAGAAAGAAAATGTGGGACCTGTCATGCAGGTAAGCCGTGATCTTTTCCATCTTCAGCATATGCCAAATTTTAGCTTCAACGACGTGCAGCTCAGGAGTGCCAGATTTCCACACTTGGGCAATAGCGAGACGGACCGCCGTACAGACTCGAAATATAAGACGATGCGCTGGTTTAGACAGAGTATCCGAAGGATAGCATCTACAGAGAAGAGCCGACCAAGGCTCGGGTCGGAGGGATTCCCCAAGAGCATCGCTCAGCAAACTGAAGAAATGGGCCCATATCGGCACAAGCTTGGGGCAGGCCCACCAAATATGCAGCGGGGTCCCCACCTCGTCACAGCCACGAAAACAGAGAGGGGAATGCGTCGGGAACATACGGTGCAGGCGTGAAGGGGTGAGATGCCAGCGAGACAACACCTTAAAGCAGTTCTCCTGCACAAGAGTGCAGGCGGTGACTTTCCAAATGTTCTCATAAATCTCCCCCCAATCAGAGGAGTCGAGAGCTTGATCCAAATCGGTCTCCCATTGGCTTTCAAAAGAAGGCGAGGACGGGTACTTCACCCCCAAAGCGTGGTTGTACAGAAGTGATATCGCCCCACCGATTCTATGGGGACGCGCGCACAAGTGTTCATAAAAGGTAGCAACGTAATCCGGAAAACGCTTGAGGAACTGAAGGAGAAAATGAGAAATCTGGCGGTATCGAAAAGTTTCAGACATAGGCATGTCGTGCAATGAGGCTAGTTGCTGGAAGGAGTAGGGCCGACCGTTGAGGAGCAGATCTCCCACTGTAACCAGACCCTTGTCAACCCACCACTGGAACGGACGAATCTGAAGACCTGCCGGGAAATCTTGATTCTGGAACACCGGTTGCAATCTAGAACCATTGTCCATGAGCTTATATTTGCGACGAACCCGGTACCAGAGAGAGAACGAATGTAGGAGGGTAGGGCTGTCAGATATCCTGCTTTTATCCAGGGTAGGGAGCCACATAAGCCATCGGAGATTCGCCCCAGAGGAGAGATCAGACTCCAGCTGAACCCAGCGCGCAGGGGAGGGGCGCACCGAGAGGGACAAAAGCATGGCCAACTGAGCCGCAACATAGTATTCATAAAGGAGGGGAGTGGATAGCCCTCCAGCCTTCTTCGACCTATATAGGGTCGATCTAGCAAGCCTGCTCCTCCGGCCCTGCCAAACAAACCTCTCAATAGCCCCCTGAAGGCCCGCAATATCTTTCCGAAGGATCGGCAAGGAGATGGAACGAAAAAGATACAACAACTTGGGCAACAAATTCATTTTCACCGCATAGATCCGCCCCATAAACGATAAAGCATAGGTGGACCAAGTGGCAAGATCGCGCTTTAGGGTCTGAATTAGCGGCAGGTAGTTGGCCGCATACATCTGGTGATGAGAGGGGGTGATATTAATGCCCAAAGACCGCAGGGAGAAAGGCCGCCATTTAAAATCAAAATTAAGGGAGAGGAGCTTAACCGTAGGGGAGGGAAGACTAACATTGAGGGCTTCGCGTTTATCGGAATTGATTTTGTAACCCGAAAGCTTCCCGAACCGTCCAAGCAATTGATACAAATTAGGCAGGGACGTGAGGGGGGACGTCAAAGAGAGCAGGACATCGTCTGCAAACAAGCTAAGTTTGTAGTCCCGACCACCCACAGTAAGACCCTTAATATCCGGGTGCAGACGGATGGCCTGAGCTAACGGCTCAATGGCCAGTGCAAATAACAATGGCGAGAGGGGACAGCCCTGGCGGGTACCCCCCTTAATTGCAAAAGACCGGGAGCGGAACGTGCCAATATCCACCACGGCAGAAGGGAGCGTATATAAAGCCTGCGCACCTCGCAAAAAAGCCCCGGAAAAGCCAAAGGCCCGCAAGACCGACCACAAATACCCCCAGTCCACTCGGTCGAAGGCCTTTTCCGCGTCCAGAGACAGGAGCATCATTGGTGACCCGAGTCTCCGACACGAGTGGACCAGGTTCAAAGAGCGCCTAATATTATCCGGGGCCTCCCTCCCCGGGACAAATCCCACCTGGTCAGGATGGACCAGAGCGGGCAAGACCTTGTTTAACCGGAGGGCGAGCACCTTGGCAAAAAGCTTCAAATCAATATTAATAAGGGAGATGGGTCTATAACTGGAACAGAGCGAGGGGTCCTTGCCTTCCTTGGGGATCATAACTATCTTGGCTCTCTGCATGTCTACAGAAGGGCACGCCTCCCCCTTGAGGAACGTATTAAATAATGTGGCCAGATGCGGAAGAAGGCAGGCAGCGAAAGATTTATAATATTTAGCGGTAAAGCCATCGGGACCCGGAGCCTTCGAATTCTTAAAACACTTAAGGGCAGCAGAGACCTCATCCACCGTAATAAGGGCATTCAGGTTAGCTAGGGCCGAAGGAGCAAGCGAAGGCAACTTACACTCAGAGAGAAACTGTTGCAGGTCAGACGAAAGCGAAACCTCAGGGGCAGCCTTCTTGCCGTCGTATAGGTGAGAGTAGTACTCCGCAAACCGATCCGCAATCACTCCAGGGTCAGAGGTCAGGCTGCCCGATGTAGTCTTTATATGACGTATAGTCCGGGAGCGTATGAGGTTCTGGAGCCTCCTTGCCAACATAGTGTCTGGTTTATTCGCCTTCTCAAAAAACCGCTGTTTAGTGCGGAGAAGCGCCCTGGTAGTGTCAGATGAAAGCAAGAGGTTAAGCTGGCCCCTGGTGGAAACTATCTCCCGCAGAAGACGAGCGTCCCCGGAACGCTTGTGCTCCGCTTGAAGTCTGGAAAGGGTGGCCCCAAGGTCCTCCATCTGAGAAAGATGTTGCTTCCTCTTGGCTGAGTTCAGAGCCAGGAATTGGCCCCGGAGAACAGCCTTGTGGGCATCCCAGGTAGTGCCGAGGGTAACATCCGGAGTCAGGTTCTCCTCAAAGTAGGTAGTAAGGGATTGGGTGATGGTCTCACGAACAGCAGGGTCGAGAAGCAGGAAATCGTTGAGTCGCCAGAACGGTCGCAAGTTCGGCGGGAGAAGGCCGACCAGGGAAATCTCATCCATGGCGTGATCGGACCAGGAGATCTCGTGTATCTTAGATCCAAGAAGCGACGGGAGGAGGCATTGATTGAGGAAAAAATAGTCCAGCCTAGAATACATTCTGTGGGGGTGAGAGAAAAAGGAATAGTCCCGATCAGTAGGATGGAGGAGCCGCCATGCATCAAAGAGTCCACTCGACTTGACGAAGCGCTGCAAGGGTTTAAAAATAGAGGTCGGACACGTCCGGGCTGTCGAAAGAGTCCTATCCATATAGGGGTCCAGAACTGAATTAAAATCCCCGCCAATAACAAGACCACCCGGTGGAGTCGTGAGAAGCAACTGAGCAAGCTGATCGAAAAACGCAGATGTCGGAGGGCTAGGAGCATACACGTTGACAATCGTGAGCGGCTGATCGTTAAGCAATCCATCCAAACGTAGGTATCTTCCCTCCTGATCAGAGAACTTGTGTAGGACACGAAAAGGAAGTCTCTTATGTATGAGAATGGATACACCATTATGCTTATCTGGAGCTGCAGAATGAAAATGTACAGGAAATCGCGGATCCCAAAACTTAGGGAGACAACGCTGCCGGAAGTGGGTCTCCTGGAGTAGAACAATGTCAGCTTGGGAGCGGACATAGTGCCTCACCGCCATACGCCGCTTTTGCGGGGCGAGCAACCCTTTCACATTGTGGGAAACTATCTTCAGCCCGGGACGATGTAAGGAAGCCATTGGTCAGAAAGCTGGGCCCGGAGGAGAAGAGAGAAGAGAGGGAAAGACAAAAAAAAAAAAAAAAAAAAAAAAAACACAAGGAGAAAAGGAAGAAGAAAGAAAGAAAAAAGAGAAGAAAACAGAAGAGAGAACACCAGTGGGACAGACCACCAGGAAGAGAACAATACAAGGCAAACGGAATAGACTCAACCCAAATGTGTCTATTTCAAGAGTAACACAGGGGAACCAGGAGGAGGAGGAAACGACACTCCCCCCGGCAACAATCAAAAAACGGAACACATCACCAGTAAGATGGAGCAACAGAACAAACCCGATCAGGGCAATAAGGAGCGACAACCCCTACGATGGACCACGGCTACAACCCTCCCGTAACAGGACCAGACAAACAGTCACGAAGACATGTGCGGAGGAGAGGTGAAGTGAGTGCAGATGAGAAAAAATAAATAAATAAAAAAAAAGAAATGAACATGCATGAGTGTGTGGAAAGTGTGTACGGAGTCGGCGAGGCACAGCGTGCAGATAGCCGCTAGAGATGACGTACATCCTGCGGTCACAGCGCAAGCACTGAGAAGCGCCCAATATAATAACAAAAAAAAAAAAAAAAAAAAATGAATATGCATGAGTGTGTGGGAAGTGCGTAGAGAGGCGGCGAGGCCCAAAGTGCAGGTAGTCGCTATAGATGATGTACATTCTGCGGTCATACCGCAAGTGCGTGATAGATATATATATGAGAAAAAAAAAAAAAAAAAGGAACATGCATGAGTGTGTGGAAAGTTTGTACGGAGTCGGCGCGGCACAGTGTGCAGGGGGCCGCTACAGGTGACGTACATCCTGCGGTCACAGCGCAAGCACTGAGAAGCGCCCAATATAATTAAAAAAAAAAAAAAAAAAAAAAACGTGTGCAGACATAGACAGGACCCCACAGGCATGGAGCCAGCAGTGCGGAGCCACACACTTATGCAGACTTGCAAACAGATAAAGAGCGCCGAGTAAATCACATAGTGTTGGTAGCAGCTAGACGCAATGTACAGTCTCTAGGCACAGCGGCCACACAGTACCCAATGCGATAATGATAATAGTCAAAATAATAATAAAATAAAATAAAAGAAATAAAAAAAAAAAAAAAAAAAAAAAAACCTGAAGTGAAACGTATGCGTACATATACAGGACCCCCCAGGCACGGAGCCAACAGTGCAGAGCCACGCACTCATGCACATATGTAGACGTGCAGAGAGGTAAAGAGCGTCATGTTGGTAGCAGCTAGAGGCGGTGAACAGTCTCGTGGCACCATCGGCCACACATCACCCAATGCAAGAATAATAGTAGGCAAAATAATAAGAAAATAAATAAATAAATAATAATAAAAAAAAAAAAAAAAATAAAAAAAAAAGTGTAAATATGCAGGACACCACGCATCAGAAGTATGGAGCTACGGAAATATGCACATACGGGGCCGTGCGACATATAGAAATAGGCGGTACGACAGCATGGAAGCCAGTACACAACACAAACATATGCATACAGTGGAGGCATAATAGCGGATAGGCGCTCAGAGGCAAAACAGGCAACCCCCACACCGACGAGGGGCACCAACACAAATAAATGCATAACGGCGACGGCGAAGTAAAAGAAACCGAAAAACAAAACAAAAACGCGTAGTCCGACATAAGTCCCACGAAAATAATAACCGACCGGAACGATAAAGAAAGCAAAAGAAACTCAAATAAACGCGAATTGAGCACTTGGTCATCCTCCACCAGGAGAGCATGGACGATCCTGAAGGAAGGCCAACAGGTCCCCGAAGGACGCGGTGAGAGAGCCGCAGGGGTCAGCAGAGGCTAAGCCAGTCCCAAGGGCGCTTCAGGGCTATCAGCCGGGCGAGGTGGCGAGTGATGCCGCTGCAAGGCCCGTGGGGAGCGTCCCTCCGGTCGAGGAGAAGCTGCCGTCTCAGGAGGTGGTCGGTCAAGGCTTGCAGGCGGTCGGAGTCCCAGGCGGCGCAGGAACGGCCCAGCGTCGGCAAGCTCCCGTAGTTGGAGAAGGAGACTGCCTTTCTGAACCAGGAGCCTGAAAGGAAAGCCCCATCGATAGGACCACGCTCCCGCAGGAAATCTGTGAGCGGCTTCAAGGCCCGGCGCTTTCGAAGAGTCGAAGGGGCAACGTCCGCATACCACACCGGGGCAATGCCATCCAGCTCCGGGGAAACATTCCGGGTCGCGCGGAGAACTGCCTCTTTCGTTGTAAAATAGTGGCATTTGAGGACGATATCCCTGGGAGGCTCGCCATGTCCCGGTTTAGGACGCAGAGCTCTGTGGATCCGCTCGAGGCGCAGCTCCTCGTCCGGCACGTCTGGCAGAAGTTGCTGTAGGTAGCGGTGGATGTATGAACGAATGTCCGTCAGGGTCTCCGGAACCCCCCTCACCCGTAGGTTAGAGCGCCGGGAGCGATTATCCATATCCTCAACGGCATCCTGAAGATCAGCGCACGTGGCCTCCAAGCGAGCAATGGCGTCATCTCGTTCCTGTTGAGCCGAGGTAAGGTGATCAACCGCTGCTTCAAGGTGGACGGTCCTGGAGGCTAGAGCAGTGAGATCCGCGGAAATAGCCGACAGGCCAGCTTTAAGATTGGCTTGTAGCTCCTGCTTCACCGACAACACGCAGGCCTTGAGGTCCGCGATGTCGCTGCGTGTACTCAGGCCTGCTGCATCCGCGCCTTCTAGGCCATCACCCCGCGCAGCGTCCTTCTTCTTAAAAAAGTCTGGGAGCTCAGAGGAGGCCCCCGGTTTTCCGCCCCTACGGGTGGACATCACGATGCCCGACAACGGGGCAGCAAAAACGATCGGGTAGGGCTACTGGTAGTGGCTGTAAAAGCTATCGTTGCCGAGGGAGAGCAGGAGCTCAGTCAATGTGCGTCCATTTCCCTCGAGCACCAGGACACGCCCCCCGTGAAATGCCTTTTAACCCCTTTAATGCCACTCTGCCTCCTGAAATGCCTTAAACCTCCCTATATGCCACTCTTCCCCATAATATGCCTTTTAACCCTCTAAGTGCCAGAGTGGCATATAGGGTTAAAAGGCATATCATGGGGCACAGTGGCATATAGGGTTAAAAGGCATATCATGGGGCACTGTGGTATTTAGAGGGTTAAAAGGCATATCATGGGGCACAGTGGCATATAGGGGTATAAGGCACTTCTGGGGCAGATGTGCATAACTGGGGGGCAGGTTGAAACCAAAATATTTTTCTCAAGCATACCTTTTATTAAAAAAAGTGTTTATATGAATTAACATTTACTGGTAAAACTTTTTTCCTATAGGGTCGTCTTATATTCAGGCTTTTTCTTTTTTTCCTAAATTAATATTAAGATTTGGGGGGTTGTCTTATAATCAGGGTCGTCTTATAATCGAGCAAATACGGTATTTATAAAGTGCATTATGTTTATTTTGTTTATAAAGTGCAATATATTTAAAGTGCATTATTTTCTCATATGAGGTGCATTGTTTTTTGTGCAATGGACAATTCATTATCAAAAAATGAATAGTCCATATTTGATAAATCTCATTTCAAATGAATAAATGTGAATAAAAACCAAAAACAAAAACAAAAGTGCAAATTCAAAGCTTATAAATCCATATGTTAAAGTGCCACAATATGAATTTTTTTTATTTTTTTATTTTTTTATTTTTTTTATTCATTAATAAACGCAAGAATATCAAGATCGATATTTAGACCCCCTCTTTTATGTGTCTGAAATTTGAAGATCCACTCTGTCTCTTTCTTCGCCAGCACCTGTTTCAAATCTCCACCTCTTTTTTCCTCTCTCCTCTCCCCATGTCCCAGTAAAGATGTCCTATCCTTGGTGAAAGGATAAGCGTCAGAGGATCCCGGCTCCTCACTCCATCCCTTGTGGTCCTTGTTCCCTGTCCTTTACTGTGTTCTGTATTATGTATGTCTTGTCTGGCTTTGTTTTTTGCTTGGTCTCCCTGTCGCTTGCTCGCTCTGTCCCCTCTTGCTCTATGTTTCTGCTGTTACTGTGCCTAGTTTCCATACTCCTAGCCTGTACATTCGTCTGTAGAGCTATGTCTCATGCCTGCTCCAGGGTGCCTTCAAGATATTGCCAAGTTTTGCTTTGTTCTGGACAACATCAGCTGCTATGTCAGGGCCCTGGTATGTGGCTGCCCAACCTTAGATTCCCAGCCAGGAGAGTGCAGTTACCCTGCACCAGGCCCTGTCCAACTCCGCTACTGCACAATAACTCCTGAATCACATGTTTGGGCGCTCTGGGTCATTACAGTCGTCTGTATAGACCCCGTTCGTGACACTGTACCTTTTTTGATAAGACATGCATATCAAAATGGAGTAAATAACACAATACCTTTACTTTTCCACTCACTGAGTCTAGAAATGACGGATAAGTAAAAAATAAATAGTTCTATTTATTCCTACAGTTAGTTAAGTGCCAGAAAACAGATGGTCAAACACACACACACACCAGGCCTCTGTTACACCAACACCCAAAACAGGGTCTGCCACACTGACATCCAAACACACATACAAAAAGGCAGGCTCTGCCACACCCAAACACACACACACCAGGACACACCCTTGTGTATTGATTTATGTGATGTTCCCTATTCTCCCTTGTGTATTGATGCCCCCACACTCTTTAGTATTATTTAATGTGATGCCCCCCACATCCTTGCTCATTGTTCCCAGGGAAGCCCCTCCTATAGTATTGATTTATGTGATGATCCAGCAACCCTTTTGTCTATTGATGCCCCTTTTGCCATGTGTATTGACCCCAGCCACCCACCTCTTGTTTGCATTGATTTATGTGATGCCCCAAAACCCTGTTGTGTACTTATGCCCCCAGCCCCCCCCCTGTTATATTATTTAATTGTTACTGATGTCCCAAGGCAGCCCCCTTTTTGAATATGGGTACACTTCCATCCATCACCCCAACTATTTTTTGCAACTACATTTTTGCTGGCTTCTTTCCCCTGCAGAATGCTGCTCACACTACTCTCCTCTGACATGACTGACTCCTTTCTGTCACTTCTGAGAAGGCCCGTCCCCATGAGTGGCATGCTGAGGCACGGGGCATCATGGCACATGCACTCCAGCCGGTTTAATATCATTAGGCAGCCGGTGGATGAAGTCTTATGGCCTCTTTGAATCTCGCAGCCACACAACGCCACACAAAGCCATTTTGAATCTAGTTCTGCTAGCCCACATACCGGCTACCCCACCTGGAAATCTCCCGGATGAGCCAGTCTGGCCCTGAAAACTACCTAACAGAATTAATATGCAAATTACAGTTGATCAACGCCTACAAGGAAAGTTATGCATTCATTTATATCTATAGACAAGCAAGGCTTATGTTATAACTGCAACTTCTATTGAAGGGAGGTTAGAATACCCTCACTGATGTTGAAAAGGGCATATTCTACAGTCATTCAATAATGACCATGAAGCCAGCTGCACTAAAGACCTTGTCACTTCTAGTGCCCTCTTGTGCCCTGTTCATTCCTTCTACAGCTGTTGATCAAGGAAATCATGTTTGGTGTTCATCCTCCCTCACATAATTCTCTACTCACTCTATAAAAGTATGTGGCCCCTCTGAACCATGTTCAGACTCCTCCCTATACCTTGGTATTAATTGGGAAAACTATTATTTGAATCAATAGTCATGAGAAGAATATTCAGAGAGTGTTAGAGAAGAGAGAGTTAATGAGAATTTGAGTGTATGAGAGTGTGAGTGAATATGGGCCCACATATTTCGGACATTTTTTTTATTTTTTGCCATTTTGACGAATCTGAATGTATTGAATGGTAGTATCCATAACACTCTGTGAATTTGAAGTGCGCTGTGCATAAATACATCATTACAAAACGTAAAACATTAAATCTATAAATTACTGCTGGATACCTTTACAATCAGATGTTCACATAGTAATGTTTGATATGTAATTGACAATTACAATATTGAAGCATTTAGTTTCCACATTGGTGTTCGTTCGTTGCATACGGAATCAAAATGCAGGTTCCAGAGACTTTTATCTATAAATAGTGAAATAAACATAAGTAGCCATATGCATAAGTGGTAAAATAAATGTAACTATCCATTGTAATCTACTGATTAGGTCATCATTTCATTGTGTAATTTAAAATAATATAAATAAATAAAATAAATTCAAGTAATTTGTTTACATAATGAATAGAATATGTCTCTGAGTTGGACCTATAAGTAATTGTTATACATTTTAATAATGTAAAGTCCAATTATGCATATGCCTCTAGAACTTCATGTAAAAAATATATATACACTGTATTTATAACATTAGATTTGTAGGCAGAACGTGATTTCCAATGTATTGATTAATTTGTATATTTTTAATTAAAATAGATTCTGTAGCTGTATTTTTAAATAAGGAGCCTGGCTCTTAATTATGACATATGTTTTGCTGTGTCTTTTCCCTTATTCTCTTTTTATTCTTTCACAATTTTGAGTTCATTATTAAATATAATTTACAAAAAAAAAAAATAATAAAAACCTCCACCTCAATATAGTTCAAATCTTATTCATGATTTACATATTTTTGTTGTCTTGTGGCCAATTTAAAAATTCCAAAGTAATTCTCTTTGTTTATGCACATGGAGGAATAGGCACAATGCACCAACAGAGGGCAAGGTGCAGATCTCCTCTGAGGGTTTATATAGGACTGGAAGTGAATAGTTGCCAACTCTAGGATGTGGCTCCAAAATGATCAAACGTATAACGTCACTTCCTGTTAAGATATTACGGTGGCAACTGTAGGAGCCAGGATTCAGATGACTCATGCCTGGACCCCCTCTCCTCCACGATGACTGGAACGACTCTAGGGATAAAGGTCTCCCTCTTCTTCGCGGCTGCTGGCTGATGGAGGGGCGTATCCCTCCCCATTGTGGTGGCTGCTAACTGACAGAGGGTGGTCTCCCTCTCCTTTGTGGAGGCTGCTGCGGCTGCTGGTTGACGGAAGTCATTTTTTCTGGGTTTTTAGTCTTCTTTTACTAGATGGCCCATTTTTTTTTTTTTTAACTTTTTTATGTCTTGCAATATTATAGCCATAATCTATTGTCCATTTTCGATAAGTCATTTGATGTAATTTGTTTTATTTCCTCAAATTGTTTTTCTAATATTTTTTTATACTACACTATAATGGTCTTTTTATGTATGGTTTTTATTTTTAAGCCACCTGCTTCTCTGTTTTACTGAAATTTTTAAAAGTTTTTATGCATTTTTCTATTATTGTGGTGAGAGTGCACTTTGCATTCTTCCATGTTTTGCAATTTATTTTTTCTAATAGGTTTCTTACAACTAATTTCTAGAATGAAACCATACAGTGATACTTTTTTTTAAAATCATCTGTTAGATGGTATCTACAGGAGAAAAAAAATATAATTTGTTATAAAATGATAAAAAGATTGACCCCTAAATTTATTGTTCTGCAGATTTGACAATTTGCCAACATTAAGTGACAAACTGATTAAAGATCTGCCACTGTTCAGTATTTTTCTTGACAGCTAAACCTCAGACCCTACTACCAAAACAGAAATAGCTTGCATCTGGCCATCTATTTCTTTGCTAAAGAAAATCAGTCTATTGTCTTTAGTTGTAATATATTCTAGATGTATATGTTTTAAGGAAAGAAGTACACTGTGAAGTTTACAAATACATCATTTCAAAAGTATGCCATTTAAGGCAACTTTTCATATGTATCTTTATTACATGTGCCCCTTCTAACTTCTAGGAAAATTGAGTTTCAGGATTTTTTTAAGGATGTTCATCATCACCATTATGCAGCTGTTGTTGCCTTTAAAATAGTTGTATCCTCTAAACAAAATCTGTAAAACAAGAATTTTTGGTACCAGTACTTACACTGCCTGCTGTATAACCTTACTTTTATCCCCTGTCATTAATAAATCCCTTCAGTACTAACTTGAAGGGTTTAACATCCTCCTCCTAAATAATAATTATTCAAAAGAATGGTAGGAACTTTGTTTTATAATCACAAAGTTAATCTCTTGCAAATGTTTCTTTGTGGAACTTTTGTGTACTTGTAGCAAATAATATTATTGTGGCTGATAGATTCTGAAAGTGTTTAACTTTTTTAATAGAAAGTATGCTCAGCATTAAAAGTTTTTATCCATGTGAGGATTAAGGAATGAAAAAACTATTATTTACTAAACATATGTTACAGTCCTCCATGAATAGGTAAATTCATACTAATTATACACCTTGCAATTTTCCAAAACGATTGCACTGGTATATAATTACCAAAGAAAAAGATTGAGAGTACTTGGTTGAATCTACATTCTTCTTTACAGAAGATAATTTGAAAGGTACATTGTTAAACTTTATATTTTTAACAATTCCAAATTAAATTAAATTACCCTTGACATATTTTTTTACAGATACACTCTGTACACTTATCTGAGTCCCATCTCCAAGGATACTGTACAAAAAAAGGCACCAAATACTGCTCGCCTCTATTTTTTGGAAACTCAGATGCAACACTGTTATTTAAAGCTGTATTAGTAAATGGCCAACATAGTTTCTATTTAGTAAAGATAATCTATTGGTTTTTTTATACAATTTACTGGACAGAACTGTGCTTTATATTTGCATTAATGGCAGCATTGTAGGTTGATATACATGATCATCTAAAAGCAATAGTAATGTGCTTAGGGTGCGATAATATAATTGTGGGGGGTAGAGTTAATATTTTAGAAGAAGCATTCACTATGGAAGTGCTGGTATATACTCAACATTGACCCCACCTTCAGTTTCTATATAGGATTCAGTAGGCACTATTACATAATATATTTAATACATTACCTACATTAAATAATAACATTTTGAGGATGGATTGGGGCAGCAAAAAATTAGGGGTTATAGGAAAGTGGACCCATATTAAAGGGGGGATTCCCTTGGGACAAAAATTAAATACAAAAGGGGTGTGGCTGGGTGTGGCATTACAAAATCAATAGGGGGTGGCTGGGGGTAATACACGGGAGGTTGGTTGGGCATCACATTAGCCAATACAAAAAGGGTGGGGACATCAATACACAAGGGAGGTGATTGGCTGGGGCATCACATAAATCAACACAAAAGGGGCCGTTAATGACAAAGCAGTGTAGAAAATACATTTTTTAATGCTTCAGTGCGGCAGAGCCTGTCCTGGTGTGTGTGTGTGTCTGGGTGTCGATGTGGCAGAGCCTGTCCTGGTATGTGTTTGAGACACACACCAGGGCAATTGGACAATGCACTAACAACCTGTTCTGCTTTCGAATGCAATGTAAAACGTGCACATCGTAGCTTATTTTGATTTTGCTCAATGCTCTTTAAGTTATTTTAGAGATAAAAATGTAATTTCCTGCTGGAATCTTCAAAAGGGATATTAGTAATGTTGTATCCTTGCTATCTGTGACCATCATCCAATCAATCCACACTTTATATCACTGTTTGGCAAATATTAAAAGTTTTCTTTAGTATAAATATGGGACATACTCTCATTGTAATAAAAAATATTCTTTTTGGTATTTTTAAATTACCATAGTTAATTATTTCTTCTCATCATGCAAATCTTAAAAGTCTCTTTAAAAGTGGCAATTGTTACAATCAATTATGTTCATTAAGAAAAGGCAAAGTGAAAGCTCAATGCATTTGAATGACATTTTAATGTTTTGCAAATACTTTGGATGTATGTTTAAGATAATGAAAACATAGTTACATAGTTCATAAGGTTGAAAAAAGACCTAAGTCCATCAAGTTCAACCCTTCTACCTAACCTTCCTATTCTTGATCCATAAGGCAAAAAAAAACCTAATTAAGCTATCAGGGGAAAAGGGTTCCTTCTTGACTCCAAGAGGCAGTCAGATTTTTCCTTGGACCAAGAAGCTCTTAAATATTAATATTATTCTATTTATATCCCTGTATGTCATGACTTTCTAAAAAATATCCAGACCCCTTTTGAAGGCATCTAATGTATTTGATAACACCACCTCCCTTGGCAGTGAATTCCATACCTTTATTGTCCTTACTGTAAAGAATCCCTTAATTTTGTGTCTATGAAATCTACGCTCTTTCAGTCTCAGAGGGTGACCTCTTGTTCTTTGTATATTTCTGATAATGAACAGGTCACTGATGAAGAGCTCGTTATATTGGCCCTGCATATATTTATAGAATGTTATAATATCCCCTCTGAGACGCCGTTTTTCTAGCATATGTAATTTTAATTTTTTTAGTCTCTCTTCATAACTAGTATCTCCCAATCTCCTTTGCACTTTTTCTAATTCCATAATGCCCTTTTTAAGGACCAGTGCCCAGAATTGTACCGCGTATTCAAGGTGAGGTCTTACCATTGACCTGTAAAGAGGCAAGATAATATCCTCCTCCCGTGAATCAATATCTTTTTTTATGCATGCCAAAACCTTATTGGCCCTTGCAGCTGCTTGCTGGCATTGCGCACTGTTGTCAAGTCTGTTGTCTTCCATTATTCCTAAATCCTTCTCATTGGTAGTTTTCCCCAAGGATATTCCATTTAAAGAATGCTTTAAACTTCTTCATAGAATGCTAATAGGTTGATTTGACAAGACCGGTCTTTCACAAATCCACGTTGACTTCTACTAATTGGATTATGGATCAAGATATGATCTTGAATGTATACCATTAGCAACCCTTCAAATAACTTCCCTACTACCGATGTTAAGCTTACTGGCCTTAAGTACCCTTGGGCGTATACCATCTGGTCCAGGGGCCTTGTCTACCTTTACAGTATTTAATTGCTTGAGCACTTTTTCTTGTGTCAGCCAATCCCATGTTTGCTGCAACGGTTCCTTAAAATTAGCCAGCAGGGGCTCCGTCATTGGTTCTTCATTGGTATAAACAGAAGAAAAAAAAGTATTTAAGATGTTGGCTTTCTCTCTGTCCTCACTAACCAAATTTCCAGTTTCAGATAATAAAGGACCAACATTCTCTACCTTTAACTTTTTCCCATTTCTTGGGATTGATTTTACTCTCCTTGGCAATTAGTTTCTCATTTTCCAGTTTAGCCATTTTAATCACTTTTATAATGCTTAAATGCCATTTGTTTATTCCTTATTTCCGTTTTTACTTTCCACATTGGTTTTGATTTGTTTTTTTTTGTATTTTTTTGTAATTTTGCAATGTGTGCTTAAAAGTATTCTATTTGTCCTCTGCGTTTAACCCAGAGAACCATCCATCCCAGTCTATACATTCCATAGTTGACCAAAGTTTGCCCTTCTGAATTTAAGTGTTTTGGTAGAGTAGTTACCCATTTGCTTTTTGGAATTAATCTCAAATGAAATCATGTTATGGTCACTATTCCCTAAGTGTTCTCTTACTTTGATGTTTGAGATAAATTCCTCATTGTTAGTTATTACCAGATCCAGACAGGCATCTATTCTGGTTGGGGTCTCTGCTAATTGCAAAATAATTTGGTCAATAAGCAGGTTCAGAAACTTGCTGCCCTTAGTGGAAGAAGTTCCACTATTCCAATCTATATCTTGGTAATTAAAATATCTCATGATTAAAACTTCATTCCAATGTGCAGCCTTTTGAGATAGCAGCTGATCTTCCCCCTCATTACTAATGCTGGGTGGCTGTAGCATACCCCCTAAAAGCAGTGTGTCACTCTTTTTACTATCTAGGCTAATCTCCACCCACATCGTCTCCACATTACTACATGCACAACTTCCTTAATACTGGGCTTTAGTTTAGGGTTTGCATATAAACAAATCCCTTTTCTATTTACTCTGTCCATTCTAAAAAGTGAGTATCCATGTAAATGTACTGACCTGTCATGGGTATCATCCCACCACGTTAAATCTTGCATATCTTGAACGGAAATTAACATTTTCTCATACTGGCTTTACCGCGTATATCATACATACCCAGGTCTTCTTTATATAAACCAGTGCCTGTCATTTATAAATGTGTAACGGCCAGGGATAGTCAGGATCAGTAGCCGAGGATCCAAAGTGCAGAACCCGTGCACGAACCAGAGGCAGGCGAAATGGTACTGGAGAAGTTCGGATAAACGTGAGACGAAGCCGAGGTCAAGGATTGGAGAAGTCAGGATAGCCGAGAGACGAAGCCGAAGTCAAGGGTTGGAGAAGTCAGGATAACCGTGGTACGAAGCCGGAGTCAGAACTTGGAGCAAACACAAAACCGCAACTGAGCCCAGAGAAACAAAGCATTGAAACTCTTTGACAGGCAGTGAGTGGACAGCTAAGGAGCCCTCAAATAGCCCCAGGCAGATAACCCCGCCTCAAACTATTAGCATAAATAAACAGAGAAAATGTCCGGCTACCTTAGGAGTGGCGTGCGCATGCGTGAGGGGCTCGTCCGGCAGTGTCTGCGGGAGGCTGCTATGGCTGTAGCAGCTGGAGGTAAGTTGTTAGCTGTTACAAATGTATTAAATAAAGTGCTAAGTATGCTGATATAACGACATATTTTACAGAACTCTATATGTTTATTCTCAATCAAAAAAATCTTGAATATGGTTGCAAGAAACAGGTGTAAACTACCTCCATTAATTTCCAATCTAGAATTTTAGGCATAATCTCCTGACATGCCATGTTCGTTTAGAGTTTGCTATACAAAAAAAAAATATAAAAGTCTAATTTACATAACGATTAGAAAAAGTTCTGTGGAACAATTAAAAGACACTTTTTTTCCAGTTAAATGCTCACGTTGATTTTATGTAAGAGTTTTTGCTGAGGCTTAGGACTGTTGTCACAATAGTTTTTTTCTCACCTATATTTTTGTCACATATATATATATATATATATATATATATATATATATATATATATATATATATATATATGTCACTTTTTGAGAAGAAATGAAGACCCTACAAAATAATGCATATTTACTGCAGTCATAACAATTCAGAATACAGTGTTTTGAGCAAAACAGCTTAGTCATTATTATCATCCCTTAATAGGTAGGCAATCAGTAAAGATAGTACAGTAGAAAAAGTTAATGAAAAAAGAAAATCCTATATGACAAATACTCTGCTTGGTTGCTAATACACAGCTTTTTTTTACAGTTGAAGACTTAAGTTACATTAATCATCTATCATCTATGTATCAATGTATCTATCTATATATGTATTGATCTATCTGTCAGATATTGTAAGATGAATTCCTTTAGTCTAGAATGAATTATGACATTTACATTACAACATTAATTTTTTTTTTAAATCATATTTGCAGAGCACAGGACAACATCATTTATTATTTTGGATACGCTTCAGCTGAATTCTTAATGTCTTGTGGACTAAATAATTAATTACTACAATGAACAATGTACTATGAACAATGAACTATGTTATTCTTAATGAATTAATGAATGAAAAATAAAATAACACAGAGGCACAGAGAGGGTTATACGAATCTAAAAATACTAAAGTGTAATTTAATGAAATAAAGTAGAAGAAAAATGGTAAAACTACCTGGGGTTACATTTCTTTACAGAGAATATAAAGCAGTTACAAATACGTTACACATTATAAAAATACAAGTATATTTTAATCTACACACCAGGGGACTTTCCTTCCCATATATAAACTTACATTTCATTAAAGTTTTAGAGCGTTTATTCTTTTGAATTGAATTGCATTACTCTTTATATGGATATAGATAGGAAAAATAATACAGATTTGCATAGCTGCTCCACATTGCAAAATGAATACATTGCATTCCACAAGCTCCAAGTCAGGGGTTGAAATAAGAATCAGATTCAGATAAAAGTGTTGAACAATAAGAACTAGTACATGTGTAATATTGTGCAGTATGATACAAATACTAGGAAAGATATACGTATACAGCTACATAGCTTTGTATCTATTTGGTAGATTTGTAAATAACATATGCGGAAACAGAGTAATGTATAACATAGAATACAAAAAAATGTAAAACATGAAATACAGAGTATTAATTTCTAGACTTGTGTATTCGGACGAACATGAAAACGAACACGAAGGGTGCTTTTTCGTTGTTCAGCCCAAATACCGAACATATGAACATGGCGGCGGCAAATGTATACGAAGACGAAGACACACAACATGAAGAATCTTTGTTTGCTAATCTCCCTGATCCGTTCCCCATCTAACTTACCTTATCTACGCAGCATCGCAGGGGTTAACGGACGCGGAAATCCATAGGTTCACCAATTGGTTGATGGCCCCTGCAGGCGACCAGTAGACTCACTCACGCGGCCCTTTAACTCCTGACGGAGCATCGTGGTCTAGGGAGGCCATGGTCTCCCTGTTCTAAGAGTTAAAGGTCCGTACAAGCGACTCTATTGGTGGCACCAGGATTTTAAAAGTCTGTACGAGCGACTCTATTGGTCGCCAGCAGGAGGCTGTCATTAACCAATAATGTACAGGTGTACTCAATTGGTTGATGGCAGAGGAGGCCCCTCCTGGCAACCAATTGAGTTGCTCATACGGACATTTAAAATCCTGGTGCCAAAGCTGCTGCGTAGTGCGTGCTGCGTTAACCCCGTATTAACCGCTTCTACAAAAACGGCAAAAAATGAAGAAAAAAACGAACACGAAGAATGTACACAAATATTTGCCCAAACCGAACACAGGAATGGATGAATATTCGTGGAATACGAAGATTTTTCCCCCAAGAAGACGAATACGAAGAAGAACACGAAGAGTTGGCTGCTGCCCAAGTCTATAAATTACTCATTTTGTAAGTTAAAGTTAAGTTAAGCAGCCACTCTGTTGATGTTGATATTAGTCCATCCAGTGTGAGATCAAGAATCCGTCCAGATCGGGATTCAAACCCCTAATCCCTGAGCTCATAACCCCTCTCACAGTTGTTGATTAATAATTATAATACGAGAGGTCCAGACATTTGAATATTGAATGGAAGATTAAGACGTCCTGTGGGACATTTTTTTCATGACCATGGGTCTGTTAATTTCTATGTACAAGCTATGGCTAGTTTTGCAGTTTCTAAAAAGTGAATGAGAGATTTTCAAGATGTGGAGGGGAGAGGATCAGGAAACATATGAAGTAATGCACTCTCAGGCGATCACGGGAGGCTGATATGCAAGATAGAATTTATAATTTTAAAACGGAATCTAGTCTCCGGCTTCTCCACCAAATATGGGCCATAGAACCCTCCTGTCTGCATCCTGTCAAGTAAGCATGAGGGACTCCCTTGATCATGTGGAATAATCTAACTGATTTTTAACTCTTATCTGCAGTTTATTTTTTTTGGAGCTCTATGTGGCTAATGCAGTGTGAAACCCCTCTTAGTGGTTCCTCTGCCTCCCACCATGACTCATTTTGTAGTTCTCTTTCCCATGCTCTCATATTTGGACTTTCATGTCCTAAGAATGGGGACTTCAATTGGCATACGAATGGCACCACAACATGCTAATTTGTTAATGGCCAAGCTAGAGGAGGACTACACCTGCCACACCAAACCAATAATATATCTCTGCTACAAATACAAATTCCTAATCATCTGTCACGGTTTAGTAGATGGGGCCCATAATGCAAGGCTGCAGACGTGGGAGAGCCAGAAGCGAGGTACCGGTAGGTATTAAGCATAGGCGAAGTCAAGACTAGCAGAGGTCGGTTCAGGCAGCGTAGGTTCATAAACGATTAGGCAAGCAAAAGGTCAAAATCCAAGGAGGACAAAATAGATGATGCAGATAATCACTGAAGTGAATACACAGAAAGCATAGTACATCTGAGCACTGTGAATAGAAAAAGACACAGATTTATAGGGGGTAGGGAGGGATACCCCCTCTGACGTCGTGATTGAGCCTAATTCCATTAATCTGGGATTCACGCCTACTATCCCCTTTAAGAAGCCATCTGGTGGGCGGGCGCGCCGGAATATGGCATCATATGCCAGCACTCAGCAGTGAAGCAGTGCCGCCGCGGTAGAGCAGGAAGACAGAAGCCTTGTGCTCCTGCCGCAGGACTTAAAGGTGAGTGAACTACAAAGGGGGGGTGAGGGTAAATAGTGAATAGGAAAGGGTAGGGAGAGGGGTTAGAAAGCGATAAGGGAGGGAGAAGGGGTAGATAGTGAGAAAGGGGGAGATGGGATAGATAGTGAGAAATAGGGTAGTAAGCATATTAAAATAAGTGTGAATGAGTGATTATGAATTAAAGTGTAGATTAATTGTGTGAATGAGTGAGAGTAAGAATTAAAGTGTGGATGAATTGTCTGAATGAAAGTGTAAATTAGTGAGTGACTATAAAAGTGTTTGTGTGTATCAGATATATAATTGTGGAAAGGCAAAGATTGCACTAGCAGGGTGTTTGAGCCTTCGGGACCAAGATGGCACAGGCAGGGTGTTTATGGGACAAACATGGCACAGGCTGGGCTGTTTGGGGACAAAATTGACTTGTGCTGGGCTGTTTGGGAACAACGATGGCAAATCTGATGTGTGTTATCTGGGTGCTGGTCAGGTTCTATGTGAGCAGTGTGGATGCCAGGGCTGGCTTTTAATGCCATGTTTATATGTGAATTCCAATTGATCTATACCTGCAAAGCTGTGTTTTTGTGTTATTCTGTAGATCCATATCTGCTATGCTATGTTTCCATACATTATTTATGGATACCTTGTACCATGTATTTGATCTATATACAGTGCTGAGTTTACATATGCTTTCCAGTTGATTTATGTTTCCATGCATTTCTATTGTATACCTGCAAATACAGGATTTGTATGTCTGATTCTGTTTATTTGATCTATACCTTCAGTGCTGAGTTCACAATGCTGGGTTTGTGTGTTAATGTGTTGATCTATACCTGCTATCAGCAGCAGGGTCTAATAATTATATATATATATATATATATATATATATATATATATATATATATAATATAATATAATATAATATAAAAAACTATAGATATATATATATATATATATATATATAAATAATCGGCAGCAGGGGCTAATATTAATATATATCGGTAGCATGATCTAATATTAAAGCAACTGCCAGTTCAGCTGTTATTTTCAATCATATTTCAATCATATTATTTACTTCAAGGATAAGTACCGCATTTGCTCGATTATAAGACGACCTTGATTATAAGACGACCCCCCAAAATCTGAATATTAACTTAGGAAAAAAAGAAAAAGCCTGAATATAAGAGGAAAAAAGTTTTACCAGTAAATGTTAATTCATGTGAACTATTTTTTTTAATAAAAGCTATGATTGTTTTTATTTCCTTGTATTTTCCAACCTGTCCCCCAGTTACGCACATCTGCCCCCAGGCTTGCCACACCAATATGGCACTGTGGCCCATGATATGCCTTTTAACCCTCTATATGCCACTGTGCCCCATGGTATGCCTTTTGACCCCCTATGTGCCACTCTGCCTCCAGAAATGCCTTATACCCCTATATCCCATTCTGGCATTTAGGGGGTTAAAATGCATATTATGGGGCAGAGTGGCATATAGGGAGGTATAAGGCATTCCAGGAGGCAGAGTGGCATTAAGGGAGTTAAAAGGCATTGTATAGAGCACTCTGCCTCCAGAAATGCCTTATACCCCTATATGCCACTCTGGCATTTAGGGGGTTAAAAGGCATATTATGGGGCAGAGTGGCATATAGGGAGGTAAAATGCCTTATACCTCCCTATATGCCACTCTGCCCCATAATATGCTTTTTAACCCCCTAAGTGCCAGAGTGGCATATAGGGGTATAAGGCATTCCAGAAATGCCCTATGCCCCCATTTAACACACTAACACACTAACACACACACACACTTACCGGTGCTTCCAATTTCCTGCTGTTTTGCCGGGGCAGCGGGTTGACGTCTCCTTCCGCTGCAGCCGGAAGTAGGTGGAATTGGCAGCGGGGGTTTGTCTGTGTCCGTCGCGTATACCTTCCTCGGCTGTCAGAGATCAGAGTTCCCGGCACCGGTGCGGGGAACTCTGATCTCTGACAGTCGAGGAAGGTATGTGCGACGGACGCAGACAACCCCCGCTGCTAGCCACACCTCCTTCCGGCTGCAGCGGACGTTGTCTACGCGGATCGCTGCCCCGGCAATACAGCAGGAAGCACCGGTAAGTGTGTGGGGGGGGGGCAGGAGGATCCAGGTCCCCTGCAGCGGTACGAGGGATCTGGATCTTAGTCTCATAATCAGACCTCTATTTGAGTTCTGATTAGAAGACGACCCCGATTAGAGCATTTGCTCTGAAAAAAAACCTCGTCTTATAATCGAGCAAATACTGTACTTATTATGTAGTTAAAAATGCACGTCTAGTGCGTATTTGTGATGGGGCCATCACATAAATCAATAATAAAGAGGCTTGCTGGGGGCATTAATAGAAATAGTGGTGGCTGGAGGCAATCATACCAGGATGTGGGGGCACTACATTAATCAATACTAAAGAGGTGCTGGCTGAGGCATCAATACACAAGGGGCAAAAACACTAAGGGGGTATAAACAACCACGCAGTGTGGAAAATCCATCCTGATGTAGATGTCTGTGTCATAGATAGTGTCTTGCTGTTTGTGTGTTTTTGGTTATTAGTGTAGCAGAGCTTGTCCTCATGTGGGTGTCAGTGTGTCAGAGCCTGTCCTGTGTGTGTTTGGGTGTCAGTGTGGCAGAGCCTGTCCTGGTGTGTGTTTGGTTGTCAGTGTGGCAGAGCCTGTCCTGGTCTGTGTGTTTGGGTGTCGGTGTGGCAGAGCCTGTCCTGGTGTGTATGGATGTTGGTATGGCAGAGTCTGTCCTGGTGTGTGTGTTTGGGTGTTGGTGTGGCAGAGCCTCTCCTGATGTATGTGTTTGGGTGTCGGTGTGGCAGAGACTGCCCTACTGTTTGTGTGTTTTTGGTGATTAGTGTAGCAGAGCCTGTCCTGGTGTGTGTGTGTCTGGGTGTCAGTGTGGCATAGCCTGTCCTAATGTGTGTATTTGGGTATCAGTGTGGCAGAGCCTGTCCTGTGTGTGTTTGGGTGTCATTGTGGCAGAGCCTGTCCTGGTGTGTGTTTGGGTGTCAGTGTGGCAGAGCCTGTCCTGGTGTGTGTTTGGGTGTCAGTGTGGTAGAGCCTGTCCTGGTGTGTGTTTGGGTGTCAGTGTGGTAGAGCCTGTCCTGGTGTGTGTTTGGGTGTCGGTGTGGCAGAGCCTGTCCTGGTGTGTGTGGATGTTGGTATGGCAGAGCCTGTCCTGGTGTGTGTTTGGGTGTTGGTGTGGCAGAGACTGTCCTGGTGTGTGTGTGTGGGTGTCAGTGTGGTAGAGCCTGTCCTGGTGTGTGTTTGGGTGTCAGTGTGGCAGAGCCTGTCCTGGTCTGTGTGTTTGGGTGTCGGTGTGGCAGAGCCTGTCCTGGTGTGTGTGGATGTTGGTATGGCAGAGCCTGTCCTGGTGTGTGTGTTTGGGTGATAGTGTGGCAGAGCCTGTCCTGGTGTGTGTGTGTGTGTTGGGGTGTCAGTGTGGCAGATCCTGTCCTGGTGAGTGTGTCTGGTGTCAGTGTGGCAGAGCCTGTCCTGGTGTGTGTGTTTTGTCATCTGTTTCCTGGCACTTAACTTACAGTAGGAACTATTTCATTTTTACTTATCCGGAGATAAAACACCCTTCTGAATTTGTAGTGACTTCAGGGGACAAAACTTTCAAGGCCCTGAAATCATTTGGTGGAAAAGTTAAGGTATTGTGTTATTTACTCTATAATATTTATTTCAAGGAATAGTCACAGTAAATTGTGGCTTCAGGCTTCCCGTGTTGAATGATCATATATTATGTTAGTCCAGTAACAAAAGTATCATTCCATTGCACATTACTTTTGACAATATATATATATATATATATATATATATATATATATATATATATATATATAAGTGTGTGTTTTTTTCCCAGTGGTATGATTTAATGGTGGAAATTATTAATGCCCCTCAGTTTTGACTGTGGTATCTTATGTGCCCCCCCCATATATTGTTTCTAGAGTCGCCACTGTCTACAGCCAAGCCATCAGATATAATCAGTTAATCACATCTGTTCGGATTCTATGGACGGGGATAAACATCTTCAAAATCTCAGGTAGAAGTTCATCAACCATGGGTACAGAATAAAAATCGCAGACTCTTAAATACAGAAAGTTATTTCTGCACAAGATCTCAAGGGAACTACAAGCAATCCTACACATGGATGAAAGACTCCAGACAATATCCCCACATCCCCCCACTACTTTTATTCAAACAGCCTTCTAACCTCAAACAATGGATTGTGAGGAGCACCCTTCACAGACAAACAGCAAATGATACCTCTCTCTGCCAACAAAGGAGATGTGAGACAGAAGGTTTTGGTGCATTATGGCATAATCATACTATAAGATGGCATGTGACTGCCCCATCAATATACATGATATTTCTGGAGACTTGCCTTATTTGCCTTATATTTTAATATAGACTATGAAAGCACTTTGAATAGTCATCAGCAGTTGACATAGAATTTTTGCTGGGATTGTGCACATGATGTATAATAGTTTGGGTGGGTTTTGTTGCCTTTACAATAGTACTTTTGCTTACGTTTTGAACTTGAAAAGCATTTCTGCCGTTCGATGGGAGTTTATGTCTGCCAGTTTCAGATTGATCTTTTTTTTAATTTCTTATAACAGAGTCTAATGGATTTAGTTTATTTACTTTATCACCTGCAAGTAAACTTGAGGGAGAAAGACAAATGTTAGAAAATGAAAATGGAGACTTTTGCTTATAGTTTTGGCCATGGAATGATAGCCCAGGGGTAATCCCTGAAGTGAAGCGGCAGAAGTTTTGGATTGCATTAAATGTATTCCTTGAACTAGAGTAGATATGGGCTTTCAAATTTTTGGGCTCTTCCCACAACAATATCTATTTATGAAGATATTTTAAACACTCATTAACAACAAGATTATATATATATTGAGTCTATAGAGGAAATATTAGAGTGCAATCACACATAGTGGGACCCATTTGAGAAGACAAGATTTGAAGTGATGTGTGTGTTTGGATTGTGAAAGTGTAGGGAGCCCACAAGGAGGAGGTTAGAGGTTATTCTTCTTTAAACCGTTCTTACCATTATGAATGCCATTAATTCTCAGCAAAGTTCTATCAGATTCACAACCCATTCGCCATTCTAGGTGATTCTAAAATATAAATATAACCTCTTTATTGCATTCTGAAATTGAACAACAGTGTCTAAATGTGTTTCTAGGATGATACCACCAAAGTAAAATTTGAATAAAAGTATATTGATCATTCATATTAACACCATTCATCTTTCATATTAGCTCTCCATTCATACTTTTTTGCAGCTGTTCAGATATTCACTGTGAATAAGCACACACAGGAAAGCAAAATAAAGCACCAGTTTCATGGTCTGTATATAATTAGCAGAAACAATATAATGTTTAAGTTATAGTTATGAAAAATATGCCCCATTCATACTTTCCTCACATATTCTACTTAGTCAGCGCTTAAAAACACAGCTAGTATTTGAAAAGATCAAAAACATTCATTTATGAAAAGTGCTAAATCTATAATTTTACATTGAAAGCTTTTCATTTTTCATGTACCATAAACATCAGAAGTTTTGCTGGTTATGCTTAGAAATTGTGGATTTTTACTTAATGTATTCTACTTTCTCACTATTAGAATGGTAACTATTCTCTTTGTTTCTAGGTGAAGGAAGCCTTGTTTGCCTGACAATGGTCTACTGTCCTTGGAGTCCATGAAGTGCTGGAGATCCTGATAGATAGAATAAGCATGTTTATGGTACACCAAGGTTTAGGGGAGCAGAGTTAAATGACTTTGGGGGAAAGTTTGAATAGATTGTGAACAAGTCTGAGGAGTTTATCTACCAAGGATGTAGGATGTAATTTAGGCAATGGAGTGGTCAATCTGAAGGCAAGAAGCAACAACAATGGTGGAAGGAATAGCATGCATGGGTTGGGGTGACTTTACACAGAGTGGGAGGCATTCTGCAGGTGTTGGGAAAGAATCTAAATGGATTAGGGCAATAGTCTGCAGGTACTAGGGGAACTGTATGCAGAGGTTTGGGATATTGTTCATTGTAAAGGGAACAATGCAAAAGAGAATTGTGATTGAAAACATTGCAGGTCTACCTCTGATATGGTGGCAAAAGACAGCAAAAGTAAAGGAAACATGCATCTGCATGCATGCATACTTTAGATTTTGAAATGTGGAGTGAGACATATCTTCAGCTTGTGTCTGATTGAGGCTACAGCAGATGGTAATGCTATATCTATGTTTGCTCCCCATCTCAAAGGATCCTCACCTCAGTTTCCTTCTGACAAGAAACTACAAAAGATGATAGCATTAAAATAAGGAAAATTATCAGGACATTAAGCATGCTAACTTAACTGACTCATCATTTCAACCAAAGTGGTTTGAAAGAGAGTGTGAGAGAGCATGAGAGAGTGTGAATAAAGAATGCACACATTTGGCGTTATCTGCTTAGTTTTTATTTGTTTTGTTTTTATTTGTTTAAATTTGTATGACTCCAAATGCATTGCCTTGGCTGTGGATTGTTTAAACTGTTCATTGCGTCTTCGTCTTTGTTAATATCCCTGGTCCCTTCCCCCAATATAAGTCACTGCCTCTAGCCTACCTTGTCTACGCAGCATCACAGGGGTTGCTGGCACAGGCCTGCTCTGGCATCAACCAATGAACAGCAGCTGCCCTTCATTGGTTGATGCTAGAGGAGGCCCCTGTCGGCGACCAATAGAGTTGCTCTTATGGACCTTTAACTCCTGTTCCCTCCCCAGGCCAAGTTTCTGCATCAGGAGTTAATGGTCGGTGCAAGCGACTCTATTGGTTGCTCATATGGATCTTTAACTCCTGGAACAAGGAGCCCAGACCGAGATTCGTTGTCAGGTGTTAAAGGTCGGGGAGACCAATGGATAAAGGTGCGTACGAGCAACCAATAGAGTCGCTCTTACAGACCTTTAACTCCTAGGACTTAAATGAGTGACTATTATTGGTCGCCGGCAGGGATCTCCTCTGGCATGAGCCAATTAAAGGCAGCTGCCCGAAGAATGTACACAAAGAATGTACACAAATATTTGCCTGAACCGAGCACAGGAACGGGCAAATATTTGTGGAATATGAAGATTTTTTCCCCACGAAGACGAACATGGAGAGTTAGCCGGCACCCATGTCTAGTTTAAGCCCCTATCAGTCTTTGGTCAGGTGAGGAAAGTGAGGAAAGCTTTATGTCTATCCCATGATTGGTTAAATTCCCTCACTGTATTAGCTTCCACTGCTGCTGCTGGGAGACGGTTCCATTTAAGCAGTCAGCTTTTTACTCCTTTATTTAACTCCCTTCATTTGTCTTTAGTTAAATTATTCCAGATATGTGTTTTCTTCTTTCACTTATGTTTCACCGTTTTCTATTAACTTGGCAACTTTCTTCTCTGTATTTGTTTTGGTGCATCTAATAATGAATTTACCTACCAAAGCTTAACTTTCTATTTGGTACTATCTTCCTCATTTTGATTCTGTTTGCGTATACAGGTACATTTTGAAAAAGAGTCATCATTGACAAACATCTGTCAAGTACGTGGCTATGCTGGAATATTTTTTTTAGGAAAGTTCTCATTAGGTAAAAATACTACTACTACTACAGGGATAAAAATGTAAAATACCTGCTATTTAGTTTGCATAAGGTTGTTTTCACAATTATAAAATGAAATATCAACACCCTTTGACAAACTTGACACTACTTCACACCAATTAAGATTCAAGCAGTTGTGGCTTGAATCTTAGATGAGTAAATGTTCATAGTTGTTGTTAAAGTTGTTACATTTGTAGCAAGCATAAACATGTGGTTCAATTTAGTAATTTTACATATTTTTGGCATTAATCCCAGAAATTCCCTCGGCTCTTGTTGCTTAACCACATTAGAGGGGAACATGATTTACACACAGCAAAATGTTTTTTTTATTATTATTATTATTTAACCTTTTCACACTTAGTATAGTTTAATTATTAGGATAATATAATTTCAAGCTACCCCTGCAATATCCCAAAGTACATTAATTTGTATAATTATACTTTAGTTTATAATTTATCAGACTTACATGCAATTACTATTTTAACAAATATGAAATTTTTTTCAGTTCTCACTTTTTGGTCAAAGTATAACGGAAGATATATACACATTTGACAGCTGTTTTAAATTAAGTTGAACCTAATTTGTCAGTTATCTTATTTTGATGCATACGTATTTGCTTATTATACTTTCAGTTGTATTTATACTCACTATGCTGTCAGCATATAGGTGGCCCCTATATCCCTAAGGCTATATTATTACCACTTTGTGCCTATTGCACAAAAGGTGGGGGAAGAGAATGGGTGACCCCCCAGGTAATATGGAGCCTAGATTACCTCCATTTTGTTGCATTTTAAAATGATTTCTTTTTAAATTGCTTCTTGTATTCAACTTTCATATAAGTGACTATGGAAGATTGATTTCTGAGTATTTACATTCAATGTGAAATTAGTAATGTTGAATCTGGTCAGCTTTGTTTAACCTTTAACTCGACTGGCTGCTTTACTTTTTAGGGAACAGACCCCAAATTGGCGAATAGGGGAGGTAGTTGGAAAGAACTTATGTTAGGGAAGTAAGGAGACAAACTATATTTTAGATATTAGTCTGCAGCAATGACTTATTCCAATAGAAAAGGTGGTTGTCCAGGTATGCTACTTGACCAACAGCGACAATACTACAGAAGAACATTAAGCACACTAATTTATGTGTCCTAATGTATGTGTCCTGCATCAGAGTGTTAGAGATAAGATACGACTTAAGATTCCTTTAAGCCTAAACCTTTTAATTGTCATTAACCAAAGCAACCTATTTTTTACTTGCATTATAGCACAATAATAAAACCCTAAGGCTTATACATATCAGTGGCAAAAGCAAGCATTATTCCCCTTATTAGTATGGCTTATTACCATATAGCAAACACTGTCTCAATATTTATTGTCACTGTTCAAGAAAATGGTGATAGTATTTCATGTTTCTCATCATTAAAATGATCAGTCACTTTTGTCCCTCTAAGAATGTACAAAAATAGACATTCATACCTTGAGGGGGCTGTATAAACTCTACAAAGTAAATCAGGCTGAAACATTTAATTAGCAAGGTCACTCAATAAATTCAGTAAAATGAGGTACAACAAATGTGATTAGAAAAAAAAAATTCACATCCCTGTGTACTTAAGGTAATGCTAATTTAAAACAAACATCTGGATATAGTTACAACCAAAATGTTGATGCACTTTTCATGAGTCTGCAGAGGCAGACATTTCTTTATACATCTTTTTATTTCATCATCCTTGTAAATCCTATATATGTAACCTGGCTGTGTTTCTTCCTGGCTGGAATGCAAGAACAATTCCAAAGACTACAGAGCTTTATGGTACCCTTCATTTTTTTCCTCCTGAAGAAAGCTCTAATGAGATCATTAAATACAATGCAATTATGTTTGCGTTTATGAAGCTCCATAATTGTAACAGCATGACATTGTTCTGATGATAATGTTCATTGATCATTCATAACGCAGTGGGCTTATGCTGTTAATCACAAATCAACCTTGTCGACTGTTTTGTAGCTGAACCTTTTCACAAAAGACCAATTCCACACTTTTTTAGCCTTAAATGCAAATGTAGCCCATAAAACATGATTAATGCATTGTGTCTAATGCAGTGAGACAATAGATGTGTTAATTTTCCCCAGAAACTAAGGCAAGGCCAGAGGATATTTCTACTAAAGTGGTCAGAAACCTAAACCACATATGTCAAAAATAAAAGGCCATGTCCCTCACTTTATGCCCTCTTTACAATAGAGCAATCATAAAAAAACCTTTTATACAGTGCATGCCAGGGAAATCCCCAACTGAATTGGCATCAGCTTCAGGAGTATCATGTACAGTTCTAGAGACCCTATCTCCAGAAGAATATTGACATACTGGAGAGAGTTCAGATGTGGGCTGCTAAATTGGTAAATGTTTTTCAAGACTCACTTGTATAGCTTAGAGGAAAAGAAGATAGGGGGATGTGATAGAAACATTTATATACTTAAAGGGATTAAAACAAAGCACAGGAGGGAATTTTATACCAGAGTGGTCATAGTTTAAAACTGGAGGGCCAGAGGTTTAGATCTAATGTATGGAAGTTTTACTTTACAAGAGAGTGGTAGATAAACTGCCTCACATCAGAGTCTAATCAGTGAGAACATGTAAACATAGGCATAAAGCTATGCTGTCTCTAAGACAAGACCAAGGGCTCATTAAGGACTAAGTGTTTTCATAAGTAATAATGGGCAGACCAGACAGGCCAAATGTTGCATAAATGCCGTTAAATTTAATGTTTCCATCTCCTTATAAATGATATGGTTATTTTAGAAACATTGTGCATATAGAAAAACAAATAATTCTTAATATTGTAAAAATGTTAGAAACCTAAATTTATTTTGTCAAAGTATGTTGTATAATCATTGCAGCTTTACATGTCGTTTTTATCTATAGAAGATATGTATTTTCCTAGACTGAAGGTCTGTTAGCTTTCCCACTTTTACCCCAGTGGCAGAAGTTCACTGAATGGGCAGAATTTAGCAGGGGACTTTATATCCTTTTCTCCTCAAAAGTAATATGTTTTCATGAGAAGTGGCATTAGAGCAATTTGGTTGCCATTGTTATTTCGATATCATTATAGAATAATTTAAAGAACTGTTTAAGGGTTAAGATTTGATGAATTCAGGATTGGCTCATTTCAAATGTTTCAAAGTATATAAACTACTTAATAAATGCCTACTAGGCATGTGATACCACCTCTACCAACAAACATGTGATTACTGTTTTCTAGTAATGAATTCATAACACATCCTTATAGTGAACAGATTGGATCCTCTCTTACTAAGTAATTAGGTACATAGGATAATAAAGGTGCCAGTCAACTACTTGTTTAGTTGGCAATTATCTTTTTTCCTGGATGGTCCTCTGAGAAAATCATCTTCCAACATCACTAAAGATAACATTTTATTCCAGAAAACAAATGTAATACAATGTGTAGGGTTTTATGATTATTTCATTTATTTTAGCCTATTTTGATTCCTTAAGCTCCTATAACAATACTGTTCATTGCTCTATTGATGTATCCAAGATAATTTGTTAAATAAATAGGGACTGCTTTTATGAGACTCATTATACATGGCTGTTCATGCATAATATAAGCATAAAACCTACTGATAAATAAAACAAAAAGACACTTAAAGTGCATAATCAGAAGTCAGAACAGATCCTATTTGCCCAATTCATGTGTAACAATAGATGCCTGTGTGTTCATTGTTATTTTTTACTAATAGGTATAGCATGAGGCATAATATATTGCGTAATGCTGCTACTTTTTTTTCATTTAATTTGTTTCTTAAAAATAACTGGTAACAAAATCAGTACCATCATTTTGAGCAATATATTGGTATTTAGGTTGTGTTTACTTTTGTGAACTGAAGTACCAAGAAAGAGAGAGAAGAAAAACATTAGAGAAGAAAGAAATTTGGAACTCTCTTAACAATCGACCATTATGGTTCACCAAGCCTCAAATCACTACATTGATACTTTTTTATCATTCATTGATCTCAAAAGGAACCAATCATTACTCAATCATGTGAAAATGCTAATTAAGTCTTATGACTTTTTTTTTCCTTTTTTTTTAAACCTAAGTCTATCAAAACCCTGTTTTAGCCCTCGATTTGTAAATCATATTCTGTCAGAATTTGATGTCATATATCCATTACCTCTTAAGTGAATTAAGATTTTCATGTAATATACATCATTTGAGGACATTGTCGCTTGAATCAGAATTTCTAATTTTATTTCTAAACTATTTTTAATCATTCTAAATGTATTTTTTATATTTATTTTAAGTATGTCAATTTTCTAACCATATCTTTCTTAAAAATTATACTTCCTGAGATACTTTTGTTTTCCTTGTGGCCTTAACTCGCAAAAGATATACCATTTCCTTTTCTAATGATCTAGTATCTTCCAAATTTTCATATGAAAAATAACACAAAGGGAACTGCAATAAGAAAATGTAAACATACATTATAAAGTTTATAATAATAGTTTCTATACTATCATGTATAATTCTTCTGCAACACAGAATTAGATGACATATGATAATCAGGACTGTAATCCCAAGAAAATAATGTTAGATAGCCTTACCAGATGAGGGTGTCCTCTGGTTTTATTTAGTTATACAATCTACTCACTAAAGGCACCAATTTAATTTTCTCTGCTGCTTTATTTTTTCCTATTGATTGCACAGCAGTGTCTGAAAAAAACACGTTAGTTCTTCCTTTGGATTTTTACCCTTGATGATCCTCAGTCTGACAAATACTGTAGCTTTTATTTCGTATTGCTGTAGACCCACTTTTTTTCGTGCTTTTTTATTGTCTGTTTCATTCACATTTCCTAATAAGATTGCTGTTTTAGCAGACCAGGTTATTTACCTCTTTAAATTAATACAAGCAAAGCTATAAACTTTAAATTTGTTTGTGGCAAGATTTTGTGATGACATTTCAACCATTTCCTAATCTTTCCCTATTTTAGATTTAAAATGTGTTTACCTTATGATTTGGGTTTACATTCTTAAGAGATACTGTATCATTTTATGCAATCTGTATGTGGAATTTAGTTTTTATATATATATATCATATATATCATCAAATTTACTTTCAATGAAGTGGAGAAGTATATCTCCAGGCTATGATGAAATAGCATTGCCATGAAATTTGTCATTAGGAATAATCACCGCGTAGCCGATAAGCAGACTTTTGCTAATGAGGTTGAATGCACAGGTAATCTGCAAGATGGCCAACTCTCTATTGACACTTTTTAAAACATTGCTGCAGTAGGGTATGAAGCTTACACACATTAGTGATATTGTTCATTAGAATTCACAGCTTGATATGCATATATTGCTTTGTTTTCAACAGGAGCACAATTACAGGGAATCAAGTTAAAAGTTATTTCCCCTATAATTAAAATCTTTCACTAATGTCCATTGCTTTCCTTAAGCTGCGAATGTGGTGCAAGAAGACAGAAATCTTCATAAGTTGTCTTGTACAACACCTGTCATATACTGCAGTTAAAAAAATATTTTAAACTTTTTTAACAAGGATTATATTCAAAAGACAAACACAAATGTTTACATGTTTAAAGATGTTTACCATGTTTAATGTTAAAAAAGAGATGCTGGGAGCCTGCATGTGCTTGCAGAATCTACTCTATTATTATTTTTTATTTATATAGCGCCAACAATTTACTCAACGCTTAATTCAATATATATATTCAAGGGGTATGACAAGACTAGAATTGACAGTCTAAGACAAACCGATACATTAGGTGAAGGGGGCCCTGCTCGCAAGCTTACAATCTTGAGGGAATGGGGTGACAAACATAAGGCACAGAGAAAGGGTGAGAGGTAGTGTGGGGTTATATCAGTGACAGGGAAGTTCTAGCAGCTAAGATGGTGCGGCTTCTCTGAAGAAGTGGGTTTTGAGATGTTTCTTGAATGTTGGGAGGCAGGGTGAATGCTGTAGGTTCAGTGGAAGTAGATTCCTGAGATATGGTGCAGCCTGAGTGAAATCTTGGGAAAAGAAAGTGAGGAGCAGAGCCTTAGCCTATGGGAAGAAATCTAGTAGGGGAGTATTTGCTCACGAGGGCAGAAATGTATGGAGGAGCAATGTTATGGAGGGCCTTGTATGTTAGTACCAAGATTGTAAGTATAATTCCAAAGGCAATAGGGACCAGTGAAGGATTTCACAGAGTGAGGAAGCAGAAGAGGAGCAGCGTGCAAGGAACATAAGGTTAGCAGCAGCATTTAGGACAGACTGCAGAGGAGAAAGTGGAGACAGCCGAAGAGTGTTGCAGTAGTCAATGTTTGAGTCAAGAATGCCCCAAGGCATCAGGCCTGGTTAGTAGGAGAGATAGTTGTGTTGTTAATGGTGATAGAGAATTTAGGTAGTGCAGTGGAGATGGAAGAAGGGAAGATATTGAGTTCAGTTTCAGAAATTTCAGGTAGTGTTGTGACATCCACGAAGAAATAGCAGACAAGCAGTTGGTAATAAAGGACATGAGAGATGGAGAGAGATCAGGAAAAGACAGGTAGATATGGGTATCATCTGCATATAGATGAAGCTGGAGGCCAAATGAGTTGATTAGTTTGCAAAGAGATGAAGTATAAAGAGAGAACAACAGAGGGTCATGGACTGAACATTGGGGACACCAACCAAAAGTGAAAGGGGTGAAGATGTCTTGCCAGAGAAGTTGACAGAGAAGGAATGGTTAGACACATATGAGGAGATCCAGGAGAGAGTTGCATCTTGAATGCCTGTAGAAGCGAGTCAAGAAGAAGGTGGTGATCAACAGTATCCAAAGCAGCAGAGAGATCCAAGAGTATTAGAATGGAGAAGTGACCTTTTACTTTGGCAGACAGCAAGTCATCGGAGACTTTTGTTAGAGTCATTTCAGTAGAGTGAAGGGGTTTGAAACCAAAGCATAGAGGGTCAAGGAAGAAAGTAAAGGAGAGGAAGTTAGTGAGGCGATTGTACACAATCCGTTCAAGCAACTTAGAGGTAAAATGAAGCAGAGAGATAGGGAAGTAGTTAGTCAGACAAGTGGGATCTAAGGAAGGATATTTTAGAATGGGTGTGATTAGCGCATGCTTGAAGGCTGTTGGTACAGTTCTGTTTCAAAAGGTTCCTTGTCCTGCAAATCTAGAGAATTAGCAATTGCAAATTCCAACAGAAAGCAATGATCATAATTAGAATTCTTTGCATAATGTGTATTGGAAGCAGGTAGAACCGTTCTGCTTATTTAGTCTGCTCATTTTTCCTGCTGCAAAAACCTTAGGTGGTTTAGGTAATCCTATTAATGCTAATTCAATATCATCACAAAAATAGCTATTTAATAATATTTATAGCTTCTAGCATAGCAAACTTGGGTGGTGCGATCTGGGAGGACTGGTTTGGTAAAATACAGATTATTTGTGCGTGTGTATTAGACTTTTGCATCTGGATTCATATGTATTGCAAATAAACTAAATTTTGGTAAATTCATTGATTTGCACAAAGCCCCGAAAAACAACACCTAACCCACACGAATAGGACGAAAACAAAGCAAAAAACTTTGTCTGAAATCTGTGGGTCCACATACACTCACACTCATATATATCTTACATGGCAATAACTAACAATGAGGAGCTTATCCTAGATATTCAATTTAAAAAAAATTATGAGTAAATACATCTTACAAAATAGAATAAACTTCATTTTATTATTTGGGTACGTAATTCTGTTGCAAAGGGGAACCTAGTTAAACTGACATAGAGTAGGACTATGTTTTTAGATTCAACACATAACTGAAATGAAATTAAAATGAAAACATTCTACCATGGTGCTGTCCTATAAGCCAGGCCTTTACCCAGTGGCGGAACTACCGGGGTCGCGACTGCGACCGGGCCCTGGAGTTCTGCCAGTCAGGGGGGCCCAAGGGGTGCCGAGCGGTTGCTGAAAACGACCGCTCGGCAACTCTTGGGCCCCCCTGACTGACAGAAATCCAGGATGCCTCTGCTCCCCGCCGCTGCCGCCGCCGCCTGCCTCAGTGCTGCCAAGAGTGCAGTGTTGGGAGCGTGAGGCGTTTGTCTCGGGTGCCGGCGCTTCACACTGAGCGCCGGCATATGACGTCATATGCCGGCGCTCAGCAGTGAAGCGCCGGCACCCGAGACAAATGCCTCACGCACCCAACACAGGAGTTGACGGTAAGTGATCAAAGGGGGGATAGGGAGGGAGTGGGTAGATCGTGAGAAGGGGGGGTAGGGAGGGAGTGGGTAGATCGTGAGATGGGGGTGGGGAGGGAGTGGGTAGATCGTGAGAAGGGGGGGTAGGGAGGGAGTGGGTAGATCGTGAGAAGGGGGGGTAAGGAGGGAGGGAGGGAGTGGGTAGATCGTGAGGTCATGATCGTGATGGGGCCCTTAACAGATTCTCGCACCGAGGCCCTGAGGTTTCTAGTTACGCCCCTGCCTTTACTATCACTGTGTTTTTAACCCCTAGATATCTGACCATCTCCTTTATTATCATGGGTCTCTTTGGCGTATTCACCAAACAAACCTCTTGCTCAGTAGTTTTGTAATTACTTATCATTAGTCTCTCAGCTTTCATATGGATTCCTTGGAAATTGATCCAGAACATCACATTTTCTGCCAGGAAGGAAACATTTTTAAGAAACTGCAGATAGCTAAACATACTTATTCACTTTAAGGAGCATCCATAGTCCAATGGCATTTATAAACGCAGATGCAGGTTTCTCATCAATATTTGAAACATCATCTTTTAAATATTATTTCAGAAACTTTTGGAGGTAGTGTATAACTAGTTACATTGAAAGCATTCTAAATACACTGACTATTAATTATGTGAACTGGTTGGAAAATGCATAAGGTTTGGGTTTCCAAAATGCACTCTTATGGTATTTAAATGGTCTTTATATATCGAACTGTATTATACACTAATAAGTCCATAACAATAATGTTTAAGTCATGTAGATAATAGCATAATGGGTGTATTTAACTATTTTATTATTAACACAGCTTTATTGCTGATGTAAATGATTTGATTTGGTATTGAAAATTTAATAATAATGATGTTAACTGATAATGAAGAGCTGATCAACAAATAAATGTGGTAAATCAAAACAATGGTAATATACCTCTCTGCAGTTAAAGGTGTTGCTCCACCTAGAGTGCCTCATAAAATATTACCAGATAAGTGCTGCATTATGTTAAGAGTTTTAAAAGAAATCTGTCATTGTATTCTCAATGTTCCCTAGCAATTAAAAACTGCATTAAAAGGTTTATCAAGAGCGTCCTCTCATACTTCCAAAACCTTCCTTTATATATTATATCACAGCAGTCTGTATTGCTACAACTGCTCTCATCCTTTGAACTAGAAGAACCTTTTTGTGATGTCAGAAATTGGCAGGCAGGCCCGAGTTGAGCAGTGCAGAGAGAGTGGCCCAGGTGAAATCTTTTGAACAAGAAACTACAGAAAAATGGTACATTATTTTAAAATGTACACACTTGCTATGCTTGTTGTTTTTATTTTTTTGTGACCTGAACCTTGATTTTTTTACATTCGTATCGAGAGCAGTTTGAATTGAGTTGAGTTTGCATCCTGATGTGTGCTGGAATAGAAGCACCTTCTTGTTTCTATAATATAACTTCAACACAGTAGCAGATCCTTCCTGGGATGGAAGTGGAGCGGCAGTTGTCCCCTGGGATTCTGAACAGCTTTCATCAATTGATCCACCAGATGCAATTAATCAACCTATTAATCCAGGTAAAAAAGATTACACATACCTCACAGCTATTAGACATAATACAACAATTTGAAACCATAGCCATTTTTCATGACACATTGGTTTGACTACCAGAAAAAAAAATTGCTACATAAATATTGGAGATTCCCATCATATTTATATGAAAAAAACATTTCAAGCCCTAACGACCAATGATGTGTCGGGCATGACAAAATAGTCTGGCATGTCATGGCTTTATATGGTGGTAGAATTAGTGCATGGAAAGTGTTAACATACTACCATTTGAAATACCTTGGTGTGTCTTATTTTTAAAAATATATGGTTTGATGGGGGTAAATTGAAGTGGCTTTCTTCAAAAATCTCCCAAATAGAACACGGGGCAGGATTACAAGATTTGAAAAAAAAATGCTTTTGAAATAGGAAAACTCTACTTGTACTTATTGTCCTGCAAAAAAGGAGATTCTCAGAACAATTCTCAGACTAATGATGTCACAAACATTATTTAGAGGAGGACGCACCAGGTGCAGTTTTCCAAGCAGCCAAGGATCTGACATTTTTAAAACAGTATGCCAACTTCTCTTTATAAGACATTAAAAAATAATTTGATTGAGAAAAATGTACAACAAATCCCCATGAAAAGGGAAACTAATTTAAAAGAAAGTAATTATAATAAAAATCTTTGATAAGCAAAGTGAATTGAAAATGGATTAATTTGTGAACGAGACAGTTTAACAGCAAGATAATACAACACACGTGAACACAGAACACCGATTTTTTTTATTCCTTAAACACAATGCAGTGTTCATATTAACCCCTTAATGACAAAGCCCGTACATGTACGGGCTCAAAATGCATTGTTTTCAATGGGTTTAGGGACCGCCCATTGTCCTTAAGGGGTTAAGATTATTGTTACCCAAGTAGAGACACTTGGGCCATGTGCTGCTCTCACTAATGTTTTGTACAGGTTCCATTGCACAATATTATTGTAAACAAAAAAAAAAGTATTTTAGATACATTTTTGTTATCTTGAACGAAATGCCATTTGCATCTGATTTAATCTCATACCAGGCTGACATATAATGGAAGCGTGTGAGCTAAGTGTAGGAGCTGAGCTAGTGGAAACATCTCTTCTGCTCGTAACATTTTTTTTGCTCTTAAGAAATCAATAAAGTAAACCTTACTTATATTAAATAGTTTGACTGTGGAAAACACAGTATGGACACAACTGGCTCCTGTACTGACTGGCTCTGGAATTAACAGCAGAAAGAAGGCGCACAGGAGGAACTGAGCATCAATAAGTACGTAAAAAAGAGGGGGTCTCTTTTAATCTCTCAAAAGAACGGTTGCGTGAAGTCTACTCTTAATATAAGTAATGTTTACCCCATTAAGGACACTGGGTTGTCCTTAAACCCATTAAAAGCAATGCATTGTGAGCCCGTACATGTACAGGCTTTGTCATGAAGGGGTTACTGAAATATTTTCCTTAATGTTACTTTGGATTTTGGCTCTACTGAGTGTAGTAGGTTGGGAGGCTTCTAATTGGTACACATGCCACCAGCCTAGTCACCTATTTCTAATCATAATACATATAAATATGTATAAACTGTCAAATGATAATTTTTGCTTGCTATTGAAATATATTAGTGTTTAATACAAACAGAAACAATATGTTGTGTTTGAAACAAAGAAATTCTTAAATAAATGACATTTTTTTAGCTATATTAGTTATATAGCAGATGGGAACATCATAGCTACCATTTTATATTTACTATCATGATCAATCAAGAAATGTGTGAAATTAAAAATTAACAAGCATTTTTCATAGAAGACCTTGGTTTGCATTTTCATTATAGAAAATTAATCCTAATTAGCAATGATATTTAGTCACAATACACTCAGATACAAATGATTTACAAGGTCTCCAAGATACAAGAAGCAAATGTTAATGATTCAGTTTGCATAGAATTTATATCTTAGTTCATATTCCATTTGCTAATCAGTGAATGCTCATGGAGACATCCTTGTCTCAACCAATGAACTAGGGGTCTCAACAGAATAATGGTGTGAGTGCCATGCTTTTTTTTACGTGCCATGTCTGCGATGTATAGAAGAAAAATACACTATTTTTAAAAAGTTATAGAAAGCATTTGAAGGGATAATGATCGTATAAATGTCAATTAGAATTTATAATTCACTTGTTTTATGGTTTTACCTTTTAAGTGAAGTTTTCAGAAGGATTAAATAAATTACAGTGCCTTTAGCATTTTCAGGGTGTGAAACTAATTACAAAAAGTTATGCCCCTTTGTAAAAAAAAATATTAAATTTTATATTTGTAATGATATCTTTCTGTGAAGCATAATTTTAATTAAAATCAATCAGATTTGGAGCATAAATGATTTTAGAATCTCCCAAAATGCATTTTCCCCTTTCCCCATCTTTCCAATTAAATGCCCTGCACACTATGTACTCGCCTCCATTCAGCTCCAACACTGGCTCTGCCAAATGATGCATGCAACTTTTAGACCCCAGTACGCAAGTGTAAAGGCTTCCCATTGATTTCAATGGAAGCACTTTCCTGCCATTGGTTGGTGGTTTAAGCAGCCAGTGGCAAGAAAGTTCAGATCATGGAGAAAGAAAGAAGATTTTGTGGCACAAGTAACTGTTTTATTTCTTTAATTTTGGAAGAGTATAGTCTAATGATAATCAAATGATGCATTTGTATTGGTTCACGTACATTGCATACGATGTAGAGTCATAGACCTCAAAGGCACTTTAGATGTAAATCAGTATTCAAAATTTCCTTAGGCTTTGTGTCAGGACTCGGGTGATCAGGTCGGGTAGGAGCCCATGCGCAGGGGATACTTGGGGTTCAGTATGTAACCCACGGTGCATGATTATGCAAACAAAGACACCACAAACAGAAATCCAGGTAATGCAGTGTATTTTATGTATATAACAGGACCAGCAAATAAGGGTAATATAGTCTAAGCAAGTAACCGGACGTATGGCAAAATAAAATACAGGTAATAAGTCTTTTGGCAGGGAGCCCGCTTGGAAGGGTGCGACAGACAGAGAGCCTGCTTGGAAGGGCACGACAAACAGAGAGCCCGCTTGGAAGGGCACAAAAGGCACAAAAGCAGGGAGTCCACTTGGAAGGACACAAAAGCAGGGAGTCTACTTGGAAGGACACAAAAGCAGGGAGTCCACTTGGAAGGACACAATAGCAGGGAATCAGGAACAGTGGAACAGTACCGGTGCAGAGCCACAGCAGGAAGGTCCATAGACTTCAATACAAAGGCCCTGACTGAAGGGCAGGGCAGGTTCATAAAGGCAGGGCAATCCAGGTAACAAGGCCCAGCTGGATGTATTGCTAGGGCTCAACCCAGGTAACAAGGCACACCTGAGTTCTGAGTGCTCCAGAGGGCGGAGGGTGGCCACTAGTGGTCGCAGATGTAAACGCCACAGGTATAAAAAAGCCATGGTTCAGGCAGCGAAAAATAGGTTCCTGACACTTTGAGTGCTGGGACCAACACAGCACTAACCATTTTTGTGTTCAAGGGGAAAAACAATACACTGGAATGCTTCTGTAGTGGTAACTAGTACCTCCGCAATACTATGGTAATAACATTATTACATTTTTTTATTCTCCACCAGCAGTAAAGAAGAATTCAAAATTAGCAACAGCATTAAAAATAACAACTTGCAGAAATAAGTACATACTAGTACAGAATGAGAAGATACGGCTTGTCCAAGCTTATAGCCCCATGCTGCCATGCCTAAATATCCCAGAGGTGTAATTGCACAATCAGCTCCTGGGACGTAATAGCTTTTAAAATGATTTACAATATGACTTGACATATATATATATATATATATATATATATATATATATATATATATAGGACTGCTGTTGTATAGAAAAGCAACACATTTGTTAGACATATATTAACACAATAATGCAAATTGGTTTAGTCTAGATCTGCATGTTCATATGAGAAAGGTTAAAAATATGTTGCCCAAATGAATGATAATACCTTGGTTTGCCCAGAATTATGTTTCTAATGTACTCTGCTGATTTGTACTAGCTGGGTTTTATACATTATTTTCTTCCAGTAAGTAATATTCTCTAGCAGTTGTCAGTATGTAAAAAGACTAGAATTATTTGCATGTATTCATATCTGGACTAAAGAAAGCTGGAGGAGGTCTCTTGTCAGTGTTTGCTGGATTCCACACTCAGTGACATTTCCATAGCTCAGCATTTAACAAGAAAGAGCGATTAATGCTTTTTAAATTTGGACAGCATAGAATTTTCAGCTGCCCTCTGTCAGACAGAGAATAATGAATTCTTTCCTAGTGACTTTTTACAACATGCTTTAAGGTTTTTAAAGATGGGGTTGTATGTATATGCTATTTTTGAACTCTGTAGACCATTGCATTCTTACTATGTTTTCAAGAAAATCACTATAATAACCTTCTTGTAAGTTTTGAAATTGGAATACCAAAGTTTTGTTTCATTTGTTTCTTTTTCCATTTTAAGTAGTGTTTGGAAGAGTTTGAATTAATTCCTCTTCACATTGCCCTGGTGGTTGAACACAAATGCACAGAGACAAGGCAAAACAAAGGCATTTTAAATGATGACACAAAATGATGTGCATTGTGTTGAAAAAATGAATGGTATTCTGCATTATTTATTTTAGTTTTCTTTGTTTAATCAATTATGTTCCTTGAAAGCCATCATACCAATTAACTTGGAGTTACTCTAAGAATGGTTGTGACATCTGAGTATCTGCAATTAACTGTAACATATGAGCACTTTATACCAGTACAGATCTAACAGTAAATGTTTGCTCACTAAATTGAGAAGGTACTTTTTGTTGAAATGTGAAAGAAAAAGTTAAAATTGACAACTTTGCCTTTAAATAAACAGACCCTTTAGAGACCATGTGAGGCATGACTGTATATTTATATTTTTTGTTTTAGATTTATATGTTAAATATTTATGTATGTATGTATATATTTATGTTTTATTCTTTTAAAATATTGTATACTGCAGACTTTGGCTGACTTAAAAATAACCAATGGGTACTCCAATATTATCAGGAGAAATTCCTTATTATCGTTTTTTGTCCATTTATTATAGATTTATCAATGACAAAGCTAAAAGCCGGTGCATTGGGACTTGAATAAAAAAACAACCTTTAGGGAAAAATGAAAAACACTTTAAACACATAAAAAGGAGTATAAATGCACATAGCAATTGATATTTATTAAATAAAACACTTGATGATATATAACTCATTGAAACAAATATTTGCTTCATATATCATTAACCCCTTGATGACAATTGATCTGCCAGACATGTCACAGAAATGAATCCCCTTAACGACTATTGATGTGTCTGGCATGTCATGGGGTTTCTTCTACCAAATGGTTATCAAGACATTCAAAAACTGCTTCAGGGGCCACGTGTGATCACTTGCCAGAGTGACAACGTCTGCCATATACAATACAATTAACAATCGCCTCCTAAGCTCAGATGGTGTTGCTGTTACAGGTACATGTACATGTTCCCACACAGGGCCGGCCTTTGGGGTGTGCGACCTGTGCGACCGCACAGGGCGCCACACTCCAGGGGGCGCCGCCGCAGGGTCCGTCGCCGCCGCGGAGTCCTCCTCCGCCGCGGCTGCCGCCGTGGCCACGGGGTCCTCCTCCGCTGCCGCCGCCGCGGGGTCCGCTGTCGCCCCTTCTGTACCTAAATCCCGGGCAGGGGCGCCGAGCGGTTGCTCATGAAGTTCTCAGCAACCGCTCGATGCCCCTTACTCTCCGTGACTCCGTCGCGGTGCCGGGATCTCATGTTGAGCGCCGGACTATTCCGACGCTCACCATGAAATGCCGGCTGGACTCCTCAAGGTAAGTTAGGATAAGGAGAGGGGGGGGATATTTTGAAGGAAGGGGCAGGGGGGGTAGTTTGAAGGGGCAGAGGGGGGGATAGTTTGAAGGGGCAGAGGGGGGGTAGTTTGAAGGGGCAGAGGGGGGGTAGTTTGAAGGGGCAGAGGGGGGTAGTTTGAAGGGGCAGGGGGGGTAGTTTGAAGGGGCAGAGGGGGGTAGTTTGAAGGGACAGGGGGGGTAGTTTGAAGAGGCAGAGGGGGGTAGTTTGAAGGGGCAGGGGGGGTAGTTTGAAGGGGCAGGGGGGGTAGTTTGAAGGGGCAGAGGGGGGTAGTTTGAAGGGACAGGGGGGGTAGTTTGAAGAGGCAGAGGGGGTAGTTTGAAGGGGCAGGGGGGGTAGTTTGAAGGGGCAGAGGGTAGTTTGAAGGGCTAGAGGGGGGTAGTTTGAAGGCACAGGGGGGTAGTTTGAAGGGGCAGAGGGGGGTAGTTTGAAGGGGCAGAGGGGGGTTAGTGAGGGGGGGCGCCAGAGGAGTAGTTCGTACAGGGCGCCGGAACACCTAAGGCCGGCTCTGTTCCCACACAAACTCTTACACATACATGCTCAAACATAACCACACTGTCACTTATACATACATTCTCATACTAACATACATTAATTGTATGCTCCTGGTATCCTTTTAATATTTTAAACACGCAAGTTTATATCCTTGGTGGGGATCATTCCACCTACGCTAGAAGGTGTGAGCAATCCATTTATTGCTCACCATATTTTGAGTATATAGTGAACTGTTTTTATTTGTTTTATTCATTTTATATATACAGAAGCACTGTGCCTATTTCTGTTTAACGTTTTATGTGCACCCTATCCTGAGAACCCAAAAAAAAGAACTACACAGGACTGCTGCTAAAGATATCCCCAGGCGAGGATTGTATCGCCCATGCAAGTTTTGTGGGATTGCTTAAGTCCCCCAAAAATGTGATTACCCATTCCTTAACTCTTTACCACACGGTGCCAGCCACATATTATATTACTGTGACTTTCTTCTCCTCTATGCGCAACCACTATCTCCTGTGACCTCCATTTTTCAATATATGTCTGGAACAAATATTATTTATTTTTATAGTCCTATGGTACCAGTACATTATTTATAAGTAGGATTTCTACTATAGTCTATATTTTGGACACTTTGGATATTCCGTGGATTGGGGAGCTACAAAGAGATAAGAAACCTTGGAATACACAGGAACCAGTTGGATACTGCTGGGTCTCCATATCCTCACTGAGCGCTGTTTTGCATGTTGTATGTGCAAAGAATTTTGTGAGTGCAACCATTTATTTATTATTTCAACACGTTTTTGAAGTGTTACACTATTGGCTTTTATTCTCTATACATCTTTAGACACAACAAGACAAGAAATTGAGACATGCATGAAAAATCTGAACCCTTTGTGAGTGCTATAACCACCTAACACATATTTAATTTGTTTAACAATCTACACTATTGTGGTTGTTTTTTTTCCTTTTTGTCTTACATGAGTGTCCCTAGTGGTTTTTGAGGTCATATTGTACAACATTTTGGGTGGCTGCTGTAAGAGATACAAAAAAAGGGGAAGTATTGTTTATAAAATAATTTTTCACACATATATATTGTTTGGGTGCATTGGTTCTCTATACGTTTTGTATTTCTTTTGTGCACAGGGGCACAGTCATGATGGAGTAAAAAAAGACCTTCCTTTGTTGATACAAAGTTGGAAGCATAGTATGAACCAAAATGACATTCAGCATTTAATTCACTATAACAAAACAAAAATGATGAAAATTAGCACTTTTTTCTGACTTTCATTTAAAAATATTTTACTCATCTAATAAAATCTACTAAATAGATTATAATATCTGTCCTGAGCTTTAAAATACCCAATCTGGTCATCCTTACCCATTTCTTTTTTGGGACATGGGGGGGCTACACACATTGCATTGAGGTATAAAATTACAGCCCTTGGTATATGCTAAAGCCAAACAACAGTCCAATGTGTATTCAGCAACATCTCCTGAATGCTGTGATACCACCCATTCATAGGTTTGTAGCACTATTTAGGAGCTAAAGGGCCACATTTGGAAGGGGTGCATTTTCAATTTGGACATTTGGTTGTCCTGCCCCCATGTCCTATTTGAGCTCTGGATATACCCTCTTGGGAACTCATTTGCTCATGTGTGAGCATGAATCTGTAAGCAATTGTGGGTATGGGCATGAATGTGTAAGTGTGTGAGGGAGTGTGTGTTAGCATGGTTGTGTAAATGTGTTTTAGTATAAGTATGTTGGGGGGCAAGGGAAATATTGGCTTTACTTGTTCCTCTCCGGGCCAGAAGGTTCTTGGCCCCTCTCTTTGTCCTATGATATTTAGATATACATAAACTGTATTTATGTTGCCCTGTGTGAATCATTAGACATATTATGGCAACAAACCAATACTATTGTAATTGGCTTAATTTCCAAAACACAAAATGATTTTGTAAAACAAATGACTGCATCTTAGCTCATGTCAGGCTAGTTTATTCTGATTTGGTTTTCATGCCAAAAATTATTTTGATAGACGTTTATAGTGCTTCAAATGTGACCTTAAAAAGAAGCTGCTTATAGACAGAACACACAGAAGATTAGCAGTTTCCAAAAATAGGGTGTGAGTTAGAGAAGCAGTCAGAACACAATGTACAGAAAATCAATCATGTTTCAATCATTAACTTTAATGGGAGAATCAAGTAAAATTCACAGCATGACTCAGTGAGATAATACCCCCTGCTGTTAATTTGGCAAGCAATATCTTGGAATAAATAACCATCACGATTTTGAAGATGAACTTCTTATACATTGTCTGTTTGTTAAAGCTCAATGTCATTAGTGAAAAATGACAGGTAAAACTGAGAGGATGGTTACCCTCAAAAAATCTTTTTTTTTGCTACATTGTACAGCTATCCAAGAATTCCTATAAAAATGTAATGATATAACATATTGGGTTATGATTTTGCATGAGATTGCCCATTGGGATTTATTATATGGTTCCAGATATATCACAAGTTAATGATGTATGTAATTTTTAATTAGCACCATGTTCCACCTGTCAGGGGAAAGGGGAAGTATGTATGTTAGAGTGAGAGTGTGTATGTGTAAATACATGTGTGTGTGTGTGTGTGTGAATGTGTAAGTGTTGGTGTGTTAGTATGAATGTGTGTGTTAGCATGAATCTGTAAGTCTGCATGCACATGAATATACGCGTGTTAGCATGAATGCATATGTGTAAGTGAGAGGTAGTGTGTAAGTGTGTATGTTAGCATGAGTGTGTAAATGTGTGTTAGAATGTGTGTTAGTGGAGAATAATTATGCATCAGAGTGTGTTTGTGTAACAACTTGTGTGTTAGTGTGACTGTGTCTACAAATGTGTGCCAGTGTGTATGTGAGTTATCTAAAGGGCAAGGGGCCTATGGGGCCATTTGGCTTTACCTGCCCTTTAGGCCCAAAGGTGTCAGCCCTACCCTGCTTATTGTGCCCATGTCCGGCTTTGTTCAACAATGAACCCAAAGACACACATGGTATATTAAACTGCTGTGCTCCTCTAAACCAGGATATATACCTCTGCCCCTGCCTACTATTTACCTTGTCCAGGAATCATCCTTTGAGAAGAAGGAGTGCATAGTAGTGCCTCTACCGGTACAAAGTAATGTTTGCATGTGGCTGCTGTTGAGCTTGAACATTCCACACATATATATATATAGCTGTTTTCCACCTTAAGGTCCTCTTCAGTGCTGGATAGGAACAACTCTGGCTCACGCAGGTGAATCTTAGATACCTAACCACCAGACCTCTATTTTTTATTTCTTGTAGATGTTCTTGTACAGGTGACATGGTATTAATTCCATGATATTATTATACAACCTGGTGGTTCCCCTAGGCCTAAGTACTTTATGTGTCTGATAAGCATCCTATTCATACCATGTGTATAGAGACCTGTGAGACTGTAACTATGCAGTGTTTCTCTTAAAGCCTCTTACAATACACTACAAATCAGGGGTCAAATGCGAAAATCCAATAAAGTTAATCTTTAGCAATTAAAGTAAAAAAAATATTCTAATTTCCAATTTGTATTTTAAAAAAAAGCAAGGTAAATAACTATCTTTGTTTTATGTTGCCTGTGAAATAAAACTATAATGTACCTTCTTTAGTTATTTTTGTAAATGTCTCAACAGTGTAGCATTTTTGTTTATTTTAGAAGCTTAACACATTGCCTAGAGATAACAATCAGGAGAGAAAAAAAATAAATGGGTTTTAGTTTGATTTATTTTTTGACTTAAATATAATGTTTGTTCCACCGGGACGTATATTAGATATTGAATTATCATGTGCAGCTGAACAATATCTTTCATTTGATACCAGATGGAGCATTAGAACCAATATAAAACATCTTTTTTTTAATTCACTTTGTTACTGTAAGATGGGAAGCAGCAGGTGAGTCCTGGAGGCAAATCTTTGCACATCCCTTAATTGACAACACAAAGAATGGATTTCTAATCATTTTGCTTGAGGATAGCACTAATCTGGACGTAGCCTAGGGAAACAGATTTAAGGTGTTTTAGGATTCCAATCCACTTAGGTCTTCTTTTCATACACAAAATGTTGCAATAAATAAAAACATTTATTCAAAACCTGACCATACACCAAATGAGCATGTTAGATATCCTGTTTCAAAAAGTCATTAATAGCCCCTCATGCCTCTTTGCGGCAACAACAACCTCCGCTCTTCTGAGAAAGCAAGATTTTAGAGTATGTCTGCAGGAATTTGTGCCCATTTACCCAAACAAACGTTTGTGGGGTCAGGCACTGAAATTGGACTAGAAGGTCTGGCTTGCGATCGGCCTTCCAATTAATTACAAAGGTCAGGGCTGTGTGCAGGTCACTTGAGTTCTTCCACATCAAACTCATCAGACTATGTCTTTATTGATCTTTTTTTGTGTAGTGAAGATCATTATAGAAAAACATTGTCCAATTCTTAAGTCTGATCCCTGCTTCAATGATACTTTACTAAATTGACATGTAGTTAGTTTTTGTAGCGGTCATAATATTAGAGACCTTTTACTTCATTCTCATTTACAACCTGCATCCATTGTATCCAGTTTATCTTCTCCTATGAAAAGAATGTTCTGCTGTGGCCATGGCAAATCTTGTAATCTTGTGAAACCCACTAAGGTATTTATAAGCTCTTTTATTCAAGACAAGTTTGCAGTAAACTCTTTTAAACAGTGTTCCACTACAGGGGTAGACTATATAATTACTTGCCATTGTACTAAACAATATATAGGTACAATTATTAGACCATTCAAAAAAGAGGATATTGGAAAATATTGGCACAGTATGAAACAGAGTGGACATACTAAATACGGCAACTAATAATGACGAAGCATTCACTAGGATATTGGTTATCTATAAAATATACTGTATATAGCCATTTACCTTTACTTTACTTCCATGTGTGGTATTGTTTACATCTACTCTGTGTAAGTAATATACAGAAAGGGGAGTGCACAACCTAAGAAACATAGAAGGCATTCAGATTCCTGAGTTGCTGCTAAAATAATAATGACCAATCAGCGCACAAAACAAGTCAAGATTTCAGTGCACACCTTTCTGAATACCATTCCAAAAGCACTTATCTAAGGCATAAATACTGGGAATTGCATCACCCTATATGGCCATATATTGCTGGGCTTGCAACTACATCAAAGTACACCAACTTTGCAAAGTCATATCTACTTTTTTTCATGACTATATTGCTTACGAAGGAGCTGAATCAGTGAGCCTGCATTGCATTTAACCCAGACTCTAACGCAATTTAACTCCTTAAAGACAAATTATGTGCCAGGCATGTCAAGAAAAAACATACAGTTAAGGACCAATGACGTGCCTGGCTTAGAAAGCAATTAATTATCACTTTTTTGTTCAAACAGTGTTGCTGCAATGCATCAGTATTGAGGCATTTGGCAACACTCTAGTGCTGAAACAACTAATCGACTAAATCGATAATAATCGATAAAGAAAATTGTTGTCAACAATTTTCATGTTCAATTTCAATTTCATGGTCTGGGTACAGCACACACTATCGTTTTAAAAAAGGTTAACTTATTTCAGACATATGATACATCAGAGCTGGATGAAGAAGACGTGCAAGACTGCAGGCTGCTGTAAGGTATATATTAACTCCCCCCTGCCCACCCTTCGGTCTGATCTGGTCCCCTGTCTCTCTCTTTTATCCAGTCATTAACTCCCCCGATCCCCTCATTAACTCCTTCCCACCCTCTGGTCTACTAACAAACTCCCTGTATCTCCTTCCCACCCTTCTCTCTGATCCAGTTCCCATCATTAACTCCCTTGGTCCCCATATTAACCGCTTCCCACCCTCCGGTCTGCAAATAAAGTAAACTCCCTGTCCTCCTTCCAGTTCTTCTGTCTGATCCACTCATCAGTTTCCATTAACTCCTTTGTTCACATATTCAGTTGCTATATTGTGGTAGCCCCTTCTAAACAACCAAGATCTTTCAAGGTCATGAGACTAGGTTGGATCTGATCAACAAAAAGAAAAATTGCTGGTTTATCCTATTTTTATTTTGTTTACTTTGTAGATTGCAATACAAACTTGATAGCAATTAATTTTACTCTGAGTTTGCTTTCTCTAAATCCCATGTATCATAATAGCTCCAGTCTGTAATGTCTTTTTCATACAGAATTAGAGATGTGTATGTGTGAGAATGCAGTGCAGTCAGCAAACTATACTGAAAATGGCTATACAGTACAATTTATATGATATCACATGATTTTTTTTTTATATATTAGAGGACCCACAAGGACCATCTGTGTACCACACACATTTTACAGCTAGCCAAAGCAATTGTTGTTATACTAAAATGTGACATCTAGTGGAAAGATGTAGTAGTGGCATCATCCCAATTCACACATCTGTCCTGTAGGAATATGTGTGTTCTCTAATGTCATTTACAGCCATTTTTACATTGTTTAGATTTTATGGTTTACAGCTTGAAGTTAGGTAGCAAACAAAAACTATGCAGAATGGCTGCGCATTTCTAAGAAAGGTAAAATGTGTATAGTCGTATCAGCAGAAAAACAGAAAATTGAGTCTTTAATTTCATCCCAAAAATAGACATCTGGGGTTGTAGAAGCTTATGTAACACATTTCTCTATGTTGGCCCAACAAAAATCTCCTCAAACATTTATATCTTACCTTTGATAAAAGTAAAACAGAATACTTTAATATTATGAACAAAAGGCTAACATTTCTAGCCACATTGTAGTTCAATGAGAGGTACTGTTAGAGCATTATTATAATATAAATGCATTCCGTACCTATAAGTAGATATTAAGCTCTAATAACATTTTCTGTATGACTACGGTACGTATTATATGACTACACTTATTTTAGCTCCGCTTTATTTTACTGTAAATTGTAAAACACTTAGTATCTCAGTTAATCCTAAATAAATATTTTCATATTGTGACACTTTACGGCCTCTAGGAGATGTTTCGTGTAGATTTGATCCACAGATAGCGTGCAGGCCCTGAAAAATATCCCTGAGCCAAATATGGTACTACTTACCTGTGTATGCATTGTCTTGTGAGGTTTCTCAAAGCCCGGCTTAGCTGTGCCTGACAGGGTGGAATTAGTCACCGAGTGTTTAGGCTGGTCAGCAAAGTGTAGCCAGAGAGGGCTTTTGTTTTGGAGTATTTTTAATGCACTTGTAAAACAAAAGTCAAAGTCTGGAAATATGTTGTTCAAGAGCCTTGTTTATATAATACATTAGGAAGCAACCCCACAGTCAGCGCAGCACTTTAGAGTTTACTCACCACCCACTATGAGAAAAGGTCGGGGATCCCACTCCTGTGAAAAAGTCTGAACATGCGGAAGAGAAATTCAAGGTTGGCTGGAAGGACAAATCCAGATAGAATATTGAATCCCAAGGCTAGACCCAAATCCCAGTGAAAAGATGTCTAAAGATCAGCATCAGTTGTTAAAAGAGGAGCAGAGTAAACGTGAGGTTAAGTGATTAACATTACATGCATTTAGAACAGTACTTGCTAAATTGTGAACACAAAATATATTTGGTCAGATACCTAATTAAATTTTATACAAAAAAGATATCTATTAACAGATAACTTTACCAAATGTGACCTTGTATTTTTTGTGGTATCCCCATATTCATCTAGTCTTTGCCCCATCCCAGCTATTTTCTCTGCAGGAGATGTGTTTGGCTGAACCACCAGTCAGCTCCAGTACTAGCCCTTCAGAAGCTGCGTGCAGAGGTCTGTTTAGACCCCCATGCACATGTGTGGAGAGCACTCCCATTGAATTCACTGGCAAGAATCATAGGACCAGGAGGAGGGCAACTCTGTTAAATGCTTTGTTTATTTATTGAAGAGTGCACCTTTAAGTATTCACAATGTACGTGCGAGGCTGTCATGGATAGAAAACTGCCCCTTTAAGATCAAAGAATTGACAACATACATACAAAAGTTATCTGTAACTATACAAATAACACAACAAAAAATAACAAATAAAACAGTATGCAATAGACTTGTGTATTAGGATTCATACAAATTAAAATTTTACTGAAATGTGCAAATTTTGTCAATTCATACATATGCCCAACAATTAGGAGGGACCCCAAATGAAAACGAAGACAAAAGCTCAGAATTTTCAGTTGAATTTCATTGGGTTTTTCAATCTCACTCACATTCTCTCAATGTCTCTCTACACATCCATGCTCAAACATACACAAGTATACATCCATGCTCAAACACACACAAGTACACACCCATGCTCAAGCACACACAAGTACACATCCATGCTCAAACACACACAAGTACACATCCATGCTCACATCCATACAGACATACATAAACGCAAACACAAATACATATGTCCCACCTCCCACCCCCCACTTACCTCTCACTGCTCCTGCAGCTTTCTCTCTGGCTGCTTGCGCACGTGGGGTGCGAAGGAGGCCACAGGGATCACACTAGTTTTTAGTCCATTTCCACAAGTCTAGCATGCAATAGATTTTACCTTTACATATTATGTATATGTCAAGGTAATCTAAGGTGTTCTTATATTTTCACTGAAAAATCACAACCCTAGACCCTTCCTAATTTGTCATTAAGGACCAGGATGGGTCTATCTCATAATGCACATTGTTTACATCCTAGTACATCCTAGTAATACATTGAAAATAAATTCTAAATAAAGAATACATTTTCATAATTAATAAAATAAAAACTAGTTGTTATATTGCATTATAAAATTACAGAACCAATAAATGATTAAAGAAAATCCTTAAACAGTAACCTCAATTGTAAACAACATAGTAAAGAAAAATGAGCATTGTGACATTAAAGTAAAAAGAACAGAAATGTTAGACTGAGATGAGCCAAGGGACTATTATCATCTATCAATTTCTATGTTTCATGGTACAAAGGACAGGACAATTTTGTTAAGATCCATGTCAGCCACAGTCATGACACATACCAATCTTACAGAAAATCAAGTAACACAATTGACAGGGGGTACAAAAGCACTCCCCTCTTTACAATAAAAGTGATGCAGGAAGCCTTGCTAGCAAAGTCAAATGAAAAAAGTATCAGCGGTGATTGCTTTAGTAATGACACAGTAAAGGATAAATAGCCGACAGGAAAAGAATTGTAGAGAAAATTGTTCCCAGTTTGAATATAGAAAGGATTGGATTAAAATGATCGCAATGTATCCTAGAATGATAAGTTACCATAAAACAAAGCATTATAGCCCAAACTTCCTTGAAATGCAGAAACCAAAATACATAGTAAATTACATGTTACATTATGCCAGATAATTGGCTATTAAAATAGTTGAGTAGCATGTAGCCTTTTCCTTAAGTATTGCCAAGTGAGTATAGCTCAACAAATAGTTTAAAATATGGTATGCATGTATAAGTAAGATATTGTATTGCTAATATTAAAAAGGACCATCACATCAAAGATGGAAAACATTTTAAGTACCGATGTGGGTATTAATATTATTTAGTGTTATGTGTGCTGATATTTATCACATTTTGTTTTGCACATATTTCTTAATTTTTTACACAATTTTTCAAAGAAAAGTGCATTGGAATCATATTGTCAATCCAAGCATGAAGTTGTAATATGCTTTTTGGACATTATGTGCATTGCTTTAGCAGGTTTTACATCAGCATCTACTGTTTAGTTCCTTTGTAAAATTATTATTACAATACATTGGGGTGGAGTAGTATTAAAATGGTATTAAGAAGTAAGATGGCACCTCTTACATACAGAGGTCATTTGATCATCAGTACTTCAGAAAATACATGACACATACCAATGTAATAATTAGGGTCAATATTTTTAGAGTACTAATTCATACTGTGACACTAGTCTCCATGGGGAATGGGTAGATTTGTAGAAAAGCTCACAAAAGCTTAGGAATGTTTAAAAACCTCAGGTGAAAGGGTCTAGGTTAAAGTGTGATTGCTTTGGGCCCCGCAGGGAGAGCTATAAGTGAGCGTGTGGACTGTTTTTTTTTCCATAAACCTATCATGGTAGAGTTTCCAGGTATTAGCCTTGAGGTCCCTGACATAAATCCTTTTTATATTGGGCTCAGTTGGAAAATAGTGGTGAATAAACAAAATAAAATATTACAATGTGTCTACATATCACCTCACTTGTTAAGAGAGTGGTAAAATGGGAATATGCCTAGAATCCACCAACAATATGCCCTGTCAGGCCTCACTGTACCACTACTTTTATTTTTACAGATGATTTGTCTCCAGTTTCTAAACTCATCTAAGCAGGGAAGAAATTAGAGATTATTGGTCCCACCATTGTTACAGTATATCACAAAAGTGAGTACACCCCTCACGTTTTTGTAAAGATTTTATTATATCTTTTCATGTGACAACACTGAAGAAATTACACTCAGCTACAGTAAAGTAGTGAGTGTACAGCCTGTATAACAGTGTAAATTAATGTCTAAACCTTGGCAACAAAATTCAGTACACCCCTAAGTGGAAATGTCTAAATTGGGCACAATGCCATTTCCTCTAATGAGTCATGTGACTCATTAGTGTTACAAGGTCACAGGTGTAAATTCGGAGCAGGTATGTTTAATTTGGTGTTATCACTCTCACACTCTCTCATACTGGTCACTGGAAGTTCAACATGGCACCTCATGGCAAAGAACTCTCTGAGGATCTGAAAAAAAGAATTGTTACTCTACATAAAGATGGCCTAGGCTATAAGAAGATTGCCAAGGCCCTGAAACTGAGCTGCAGCACGGTGTGCAAGACCATACAGCGGTTTCACAGGACAGGTTCCACTCAGAGCAGGCCTCGCCATGGTCGACCAAAGAAGTTGAGTGCACGTGCTCAGCGTCATATCCAGAGGTTGTCTTTGGGAAATAGACGTATGAGTGCTGCCAGCATTGCTGCAGAGGAAAGGGGGGGGGGGTCAGCCTGTCAGTGTTAAGACCATACGCCACATACTGCATCAAATTGGTCTGCAGAAGGAAGTCTCTTCTAAAGATGATACACAAAAAAGCCCACAAACAGTTTGCTGAAGACAAGCAGACTAAGGACATGGATTACTGGAACCATGTCCTGCGGTGTGATGAGACCAAGATAAACTTGAAATTTGGTTCAGATGGTGTCAAGCTTGTGTGACGGTGTAATGATGGTGGAGATAGAGGAGTCCAGTATGGCGGAAAAACACAGAGATGAGATGCTAAATACAGCGTAAATGGTACACATAGCCGGGATCAGGATCACGGAGAGCAGCGTAGTCCAGTACACAAAGCCGGGGTAAGGTTCACGGAGAGCAGCGTAGTCAAATCAAGCCAAGTCAAGAAGATGTTTAGTAGCCAAGGGTCAGGACAATAGGAGGCAGGAAAGTCAGAGGAATAGCCAGGGTTGGTAACAGGAATCAGAAGAAATCACAAAAGGAATGCTGTACTCGGCAAAATAACTGAGCACTGAGCTAAGCTCAGTGCTGGGTTTTAAACTTGCCGACGTCATCATATATATATATATATAGAGAGAGAGAGAGAGAGAGAGAGAGAGAGACTTGTGTGTATGCATGCATGTTACAGTATGTAAAGGTGTGTACTACTGTTTGTTTATAAATGTTTGTGTGTGTTAATATAACAGTAGTACACACCTTTACATACTGTAACATGCATGCATACACACATGCATATATACACACATATATATATATATATATATATATATATATATATGCCAATAGATGCCTCACAACCATCCCTACTACACACTACACCTGCTGTAATCCTTGAAATGATTGGCTACACACTCTGGAGGGACAAGATAACATACCCTTCACGGAAAATGAGATTGGAATCCAAGATCAAGGCAAGCCAGAGGTTGTGAAGGTTAAGAGTCCCGCCTACTTGGAAAATACAATGGCCTAACACTATCTAAAGTCCTAGAGACTGCTAAACAAAGGCTCACAGCACTGGCTAATAGACTAAATACATACACTAGAGAAGCAGAGGCCAAAAAGATAAATTCTCTGTTTTTTTCGAAAGAACTATCCATGGTGTACTCTCACTTGCAGGGCTACAACACAGTAAGAGCAGAACCACCAGCAGCAGAAACTGAGTGGTACTTAAGGGACATATTGAAGAAAGAAAAACACCAGCTCAAAGTGGCTCCACAACCTGAGAGCTGGCCACAGCAATCTCCCAGAACAGGAACCTGTCACCATCTGTCAGGACTCGGGCAAGTAGGTTGTTTAGGAGCCCAGTTGCAGGGGATACCAAAGGCACTGTCTGTACCCCACAATGCATTATGAATGGTAGGTACATACAGACAGGCAAATAAAGACACAAGATGCTGTAGGTATGTATATTAAAATAAGTCTATATTGGAGTAAATAACATTGATAATATTGTTATCATGGAACCTGTCAGTGGGTGGGATACATTAGGCAGCAAGTGAACATTTAATTCTTAAAGATCTGAGCGACTTTGACAAGGGCCAAATTGTGATGGCTAGATGACTGGGCCAGAATATCTTTAAAACTGCAGCTATTGTGTGGTTTCCCTGGTCTGCAGTGGTTAGCACCTATCAAAAGTGGTCCAAGGAAGAAAAAGCGGTAAACTGGCAACAGGGTCATGGGCGGCCAAGACTCATTGATGCACATGGGAGACGAAGGCTGGCCAGTGTGGTTAAATCCAAAAAAAAAGTTAATGCTGGTTCTGATAGAAAGGTGTCATACTACACAGTGCATCGCAGTTTGTTGTGTATGGGGCACACAAAAGCTGTCCACTGCCGAAAATGCATACCATGGTCATGTGAGCATAAGTACTGGACCAAGGTGGAAGAAGGTGGCCTGGTCTTATGAATCATGTTTTTCTTTATATCGCCTAGATGGCCGGGTGGGTGGGTGTCGCTTGCCTGGAGAACACATGGCACCAGCACCAGGATGCATCAATGGAGGCCCACCTCACAGGACTGCTGCTAACATCTTGGTGCCAGATACCACAGGACTCCTTTAGAGTTCTAGTAGAATCCATGCTTCGACTGGGCAGGGCTGATTTGGCAGCAAAAGGGGGACATAGACAATAATAGGCAAGTGTATATCACAAGCAGGGAGATATGTTTGGCTGAATGCATTCTCACATGTAAACTAGACAGGGAGCAGCGGAAGAGGAAATTGTGTATGGGGGGGATTGTGTAGACCACAAATTAGAAGGGACAACGCAGCTATAATATTCATGAATAGTGCATATAAGGCTGAGGTTTCCTTTAATTGCCGCTAAAAGAAATTAAATTATCATATTTACATGAAAATTATACTTCATTGCCATTTTGGAAAATCTGTATTTTCAAAGTATAATTTGGGCAGATTTGCTTTTACTTCTTGTACACCACATGCAAGTAAGAACAGCTTATTTTTCTTAATTTGTTGACACTTTATTTCAGTAAATAGAAAGGCATTTTCCTTTCGGCAAAATCTATGTTGTCAGGAAAGAAACAGATTGACTGTGTCTTATACAGTTGGACTGCTTACAGCCATTGACAAGTGCTCCATTTCATCCATATGTTCTTTTCGTTCACATTCTTAAGGAAGAACTTTTTTTCCACCGGCTTATACATAAAGTACTACCCCTGATTGAGCAGCTAAAATTACATGCAATTAGTAAAAAAAAAAAACATGAGTTTTAATCTTGTCAGTCCTAACAGATTGAAAATACCAAATGTTTACGATAAATTTGAAATTTGTATTTAACTCTTAAATGGTCTTGAATGGTCTATTCTTTACCCTGCACCATCTTCAAATTATTTAATTATTACCCATTTTTCTTTTGTTATTTTTAGTGACTACCATACTTACCATAATTGAAAGAAGGTCAGTTGTCCTAAGGATGTTGGTAAATGTTCTATTGTAAATCATCAGGTCAATGTACCATTGGGGCGGCTAACAAAACATGGCACAATCTCAGAACAGTTCATTGTTCATCCATGGTAGGGTATTAATAATTATTAGAACACTTATGGATAAGGGAATCACAGCTTAACAAGAATGTTTCTTAAACTATGTAGGGAAGTTCTGGTATTCTAGTGCCTCATTTGACCCATCCCTTAGCTCAAACTACAGCTGTGTGTGAGAACTCTGAAAGCTATGCTGAAATTTCTACTGTGTTTTCTTGTTATAAGGAGTTTTTGCAGATGTACATGTTTAATTAACAATTAGTATGCATTGTATATTCAGTTTAAATACAGGGAATATTTAACTGATGTATGCTAATGTATTCTTTTTTGTGTGGCATTAAATGCAAAAATATGGTTATCTAGCAGAAAAATGCCTATTACTCATTGTGCAAAAATAAATACTGTACATATAATATATGGTCTGTAAATGACAAATATATATACATAACTGTTCAACAATTCCACAAACAGTAAAAAAGAATTCAGTATGAAACTCAAATAATTATACAAAATATATATATAATACAAACATAGCAGAAACAAAGCAGCAGCTGATCTTGTCATGAAGACAAAAATATAAAAAGTTTATAAATGTAAAACAGTAAGTAACCAGACAAGATAAAATTAAATAAATATTAATCTTTATGATTTATGAAAAATTGTATACGATTTTCAAGTTCATAAATCAATTTGCATTTGTTCTCAAACACATTAATTCCCTGTCACCCCTTCTGTTGCGTTTGGGCATGTACTCATTAGTATGATATCTCAAATGACTAATATTATGTGTAATGATCTGAAAGAATAAAAATAGAATTAGAGTGGAGGCTTTGTTTCACACATTTAACCTTTTTTTGTACTGGTGTCATGACTACATCAACATGAGTTCACAAGCAGAAACAATAAATTAACATACGTAAAATTGTATGTAAAGAAATTCTGACATCCCCTCGGTTGTAGAGTGTTCTGTTTGCCAATCCAAAGACGTGCTCTATTGATTTCCAATTTGATATGTTGGTAAATGAAAATCCATTTCGCCCATCTTGTTTACTTAGTGATAACTCATCGAGCTTGATTACATTAAACCAGGGCCGGCCGAAGACTTAACGCCACCCGGGGCGAAGTTTAAAACGCCGTTATCTACCCCCGCCCCCCCGGTACTTACCTTTAAACAGTCCTGCGGCGAGTCTCCCTGCTCTGCCACGGTGCCGGCTTGTAATGCTGAGCGCCGGAAATTGACGTCACTTCCGGCGCTCTGCATTACAAGCCGGCACCGGGACCGAACAGGGAGACTCGCCGCAGAGGAGAGAGAGAGAGAGGGGCGCCGAGCGGGTAAGCGAAAACCACTCGGTGCCCCTCTCTCTCTCCTCCGCTTCAAAAAAAAAACAAAAAAAAGTGCTTGGGGCGGCAAAGTGCCGCCCCTTCTAAAGTGCCGCCTGGGGCAATTGCCCCAGTCTGCCCCATTATAGGGCCGGCCCTGCATTAAACTATATGTATGATGACACTTTCAAGTTCCAAAATAAAAGCAATGATGAGTTGACATGTTTAACTAATCTTGGTGGAAGGTTGCAAAACTAGAATTAGTGAAAACAGGATAGGATGTTATGTAACTGCATGTAAGCTGCTAAAATATAAAGCATATAAAGCAAACTTGCGCAAGTTATGGGTTGGTTGAAATAAACTAATTTCCTTTTGGGGGCACCCTAGGCAGGGCACAAATGACAAGACTGAAGATGACATGGCAGCCCTCTCACTTTAAGACCAGTGGCCCCCTGAGGATGTTAGTGTTTTGTGCTGCAGCATTTAGCCAGTGGCTGGATATGCCTGTTCACATGCACCTGATCTGCTGCGTGGTGTGCCAGACCACCAGTCCAGATCTGGATGCCCCAAAGAGCATTTATTTTAAATTTCCCTATTCTACCGGATAGGGATGAGACATACGAATGGCTTGGGATTAGTGCCTCCCATAGGGTAATATTCTCAACAGGAGATGGGGATGATCTGCTACTAGTCTGTAGGAAGATATTTGAGACATGTTACTTAACTGATGTACAGTCAATAAATATATTTTTATTAAGCTGTTAAATAAACTTACACTCAACTCTGACTAACAGCATAATGCATTAATGCAAATCAATTAATCACCATATGTAATAACTTCTGACAAATTATCAATAACTACCGTATTTGCTCGATTATAAGACGACCCCGATTATAAGACGACCCCCCAAAATCAAAATATTAATTTAGGAAAAAAACAAAAAGCCTGAATATAAGACGACCCTATAGGAAAAAAAGTTTTACCAGTAAATATTAATTCATGTAAATATATTTTTTAAATTTCCTTTTATTTGCCAACCTGCCCTCCCCAGTTATGCCACTCTGCCCCCAGAAATGCTTTATACCCCCCCTATTTGCCACTCTGCCCCATGATATGCCTTATACCCCTATATGCCACTCTGGCATATAGGGGGTTAAAAGGCATATCATGGGGCTGAGTGGCATATAGGGGGTTAAAATGCATTTCTGGAGGTATATATGCATATCATGGGGCTGAGTGGCATATAGGGGGTTAAAATGCATTTCTGGAGGTCCAGAAATGCATTTTAACCCCCTATATGCCACTCAGCCCCATGATATGCCTTTTAACCCAGCATGTACTGGCTGCCTTGGCTTGATAGGAGTGTGATTGCTGCTAACAGCAATCACACTCCTATCAAGCCAAGGCAGCCAGTACATGCTGGAACCTGGGGATGATAGTAGTGGGATTACAGCCTCCCTATGCCATGCTACAACCCCCACCCCCCTTACACATCCATGCTATCACACACAAACACACATTCACAAACATTTAAATACTCATTCATTCCATTAATCACACATACTTCACACATTAATCACACATACTTACCCAAAAACCCTCCCCCACCCCCTTACCTGAACTGCAGATCTCTCACTCGAAGACTTCTGCAGGGGACCGGCTGTACCAGCAACTTCTCTGGCCCCGCCCCCAGAGGAGGGAGGGGGAGATAGAGTTCTGTGAGGAAGCTACAAGCTTCCTGTCCTCCTGCTTCTAACGGAAGAGACGCTGCTCGCGACCGGTAAGCAGCATGGCCCCAGCCATTTTTTTGGGGTCTGATTAGAAGACGACCCCGATTATAAGACGAGGGGTATTTTTCAGAGCATTTGCTCTGGAAAAAACCTCGTCTTATAATCGAGCAAATACGGTATAACATAATTAAACCATGTAAACTGTAGGGGATGGTAAATGCATAACTCAACTCATACACCTGAAGAGTCTACCGGCATCCAAAAGCATGGCAGCCAAATCACACCATCCATATGACTTGGTCGTAGACCCAGGGAGTGTTTTGCACTTGCGCCCTTAGGGTTGTGCACCACGAGTGCAACCATACCTGAGATGGTAGCGTACTGCGCCGTACCAGTCACAAAACATAACCAATAAATGAGGACCTTATTCTGCTAAACGGCAATGTCAGCAGCCGTTACTGACTCCCCAACATCTCCCTTTTAATGCCAGACAGGACCTCCTGGATCCAAATGTCCAAACTCGTGCCTAGCAAATGGATGCCATTGCTCCTACTGAATCTCCTCCATGATCCATATGCCTCCCCCTTGAATAGGAATAAAAGTGAAATGTTCCTATTGACCTGTTTGAATGTCGTCTCAATCCCACTACGAGAAAACCCACTGAAACCAAACCACTTGACCACTACTGTCACAACTTACCTTTCCGGGGAAGCTTCGTCCGGACACTGTCCCTCCTGCTCGTGTGTGACTACCTCTTCCGTGTACTTTAGTTTCATTGATAACCCTTTACTCAGAGAGTCTTGGACCTTATATTGACCACGTCACCTATCCTTTCAACATCATCCATCATCATCTATCTGTATATACCCCCATTTGCCACCCCTAGATGCACTCACCTATTCCCCAATTTAAAATGACCCACTGAATGCCAAGGAAAAGCACATCTAGACAAAATCACCTCAAACTGAGATCACTTCAACCCCACCATCTCAACCAACAGACCGTATGACACTGGGTGCTGTCACGTCCTACCCAGGCTGCAGAGCTGCATATCTCACTCTTGTTTCAGTTTCCCTGTTTTGCTTCAATCCATTCCTGGATTTCCTTTTGCTCTGTACTGATCTTCCATTCCTTGTTTCTGCTTCAGCTCTTTGCTTCAGCTCTGTTTCCTTTATAAGTTTTGCCCCACCTGTGTGTTCTGTTTGTCTCAGTCTGCAGTCTAAAGGTATGTCTCAGTGCTATGTGTTTGGATTACATGTTTGGTTTGTTTCGTACCTTTGTCAGCAGGGATTAGCGTTAGGACCCACTGTCATTGGAGTACTTTGGCATAGTGGTGGGCTAAGCATACTATGGCCATAAGATGTGACGGAATCTCCAATAGTTATCAAATAGTAGACTTGGGCACCAGGGGGCTCTTCGTGTTCGTCTTCGTGCTCGTCTTCGGGGGAAAAAAAATCTTCGTATTCCGCGAATATTCGCCCGTTCCTGTCTTCTCTTCGGGCGAATATTCGCGGACATTCTTCGTGCTCGTTTAATCTTCGTTTTCCTCCTGGCTGCCTAGCAGGGGTTAATACGGGGTTAATAACACATCACAGCAGCAGCAGCTGCCGTGAAGGTACGTGTGTGCAGCTCTATTGGTCGTTTCGGCAGGGGGCTGGTCTGGCATCAACGAGTGAATTGCAGAACTGCAGAATGCACTTCATTCGTTGATGGCAGGCGAGCCCCCTGCCGAAACGACCAATAGAGTTGCACACACATACCGAGGTGTACTGTCCATAGATGTTTAATAAAAGAATAGGGAATATTTTACATTTTTAAATTGATTTTGGACCACTTTACATGCCTAACATTTGCTACCTATTTACAATGGCATACTTTGCAACAACCCAACTTACTTATTGGACAGGACTGGAAAATAGCAGGACTGTCCACCAAAATCTTGGGTGTGTTGGCAGGTATGCTGATGGAAAAATGTTGGACAAGAACTAAAAAATAGCTTAGGGTTAATGTACGGTTATGTTTAAGATTAGTAGCAGTGCACTGGTTTGGTTAAAGATGGATTATGTCTAAATAATAATAATTTAATTTTAATGTTTTTTTTTAAAAAAAAATAGGGGTTTATTTAAATGTATTTTAAAGTTAGATTTATTATTTAGTACTTGATTATATTTATTAAATGTTTATAGTAGCGTTACCTACCGAGCTATACCTACCTATGTGTATTTGCATTTTGCATACCTAGTTTAGCTAAATTAGATGGGACAGGACTGGAAAAAAGCAGGACTGTCCCTGAAAAAGTTGGGTCTGTTGGCAGGTATGTGGATGGAAAAATGTTATAGGGTGAAGTGTGAGTTATAGTGTTAATGTAATGCTATTAGTGAGTGAAGGCCAGGGCAAATAACAAGGAAAAGGTCCTTGTGTTTTGTGCATTGTAAGTGTGTGTGTATGTGTGTTATGTGTGATGTCACTGTGTGTTATATGTGTTATATGTGTTATTGTGTGTGTTATGTTTGGTTGGTTGTGTATCAGAAGGAAAATAATGAAATGGAAAAGGAAATGGGAAAGGCAAATGAGTGGGCAATTGGCGACCCGCTCACCTGTTTCACCCCAGGGCAAAGCACCCAAACACTGTCAGTCTTAGACGTTTGGCAGCAGACTTCCAGAGCTCAGACACAAGGCCCTAGCGTAAGCTGGCCACTCCGGCGGAGGTAGCAGGCGTTGCCACACCGCAAACAGAGGCAGCCAGGGGGGAGAAACTGCCCTTACCATTAGGGACATTTTGGGCATGACTCTAGCCAGGAAGCGAACTGGCAGAGAAGAGATGCTGGCACCACCACCAGCAGCAGCATTGAAAAGGCGAATGAGTGGGCAATTGGCGACCCACTCACCTGTTTCACCCCAGGGCAAAGCACCCAAACACTGTCAGTCTTAGACGTTTGGCAGCAGACTTCCAGAGCTCAGACACAAGGCCCTAGCGTAAGCTGGCCACTCCGGCGGAGGTAGCAGGCGTTGCCACACCGCAGACAGAGGCAGCCAGGGGGGAGAAACTGCCCTTACCATTAGGGACATTTGATTCATGACACTAGCCAGGAAGCGAACTGGCATCGAAGAGACACTGGCACCACCACCAGCAGCAGAATTGGGAAAGGCGAATGAGTGGGCAATTGGCGACCCACTCACCTGTTTCACCCCAGGGCAAAGCACCCAAACACTGTCAGTCTTAGACGTTTGGCAGCAGACTTCCAGAGCTCAGACACAAGGCCCTAGCGTAAGCTGGCCACTCCGGCGGAGGTAGCAGGCGTTGCCACACCGCAGACAGAGGCAGCCAGGGGGGAGAAACTGCCCTTACCATTAGGGACATTTGATTCATGACACTAGCCAGGAAGCGAACTGGCATCGAAGAGACACTGGCACCACCAGCAGCAGCAGCAGCAGCAGAATTGGGAAAGGCGAATGAGTGGGCAATTGGCGACCCACTCACCTGTTTCACCCCAGGGCAAAGCACCCAAACACTGTCAGTCTTAAACGTTTGGCAGCAGACTTCCAGAGCTCAGACACAAGGCCCTAGCGTAAGCTGGCCACTCCGGCGGAGGTAGCAGGCGTTGCCACACCGCAGACAGAGGCAGCCAGGGGGGAGAAACTGCCCTTACCATTAGGGACATTTGATTCATGACACTAGCCAGGAAGCGAACTGGCATCGAAGAGACACTGGCACCACCAGCAGCAGCAGCAGCAGCAGAATTGGGAAAGGCGAATGAGTGGGCAATTGGCGACCCACTCACCTGTTTCACCCCAGGGCAAAGCACCCAAACACTGTCAGTCTTAGACGTTTGGCAGCAGACTTCCAGAGCTCAGACACAAGGCCCTAGCGTAAGCTGGCCACTCCGGCGGAGGTAGCAGGCGTTGCCACACCGCAGACAGAGGCAGCCAGGGGGGAGAAACTGCCCTTACCATTAGGGACATTTGATTCATGACACTAGCCAGGAAGCGAACTGGCATCGAAGAGACACTGGCACCACCACCAGCAGCAGAATTGGGAAAGGCGAATGAGTGGGCAATTGGCGACCCACTCACCTGTTTCACCCCAGGGCAAAGCACCCAAACACTGTCAGTCTTAGACGTTTGGCAGCAGACTTCCAGAGCTCAGACACAAGGCCCTAGCGTAAGCTGGCCACTCCGGCGGAGGTAGCAGGCGTTGCCACACCGCAGACAGAGGCAGCCAGGGGGGAGAAACTGCCCTTACAATTAGGGACATTTTGGGCATGACTCTAGCCAGGAAGCGAACTGGCAGAGAAGAGATGCTGGCACCACCACCACCACCACCACCACCACCAGCAGCATTGAAAAATTGGAAAGGCGAATGAGTGGGCAATTGGCGACCCACTCACCTGTTTCACCCCAGGGCAAAGCACCCAAACACTGTCAGTCTTAGACGTTTGGCAGCAGACTTCCAGAGCTCAGACACTAGGCCCTAGCGTAAGCTGGCCACTCCGGCGGAGGTAGCAGGCGTTGCCACACCGCAGACAGAGGCAGCCAGGGGGGAGAAACTGCCCTTACCATTAGGGACATTTGATTCATGACACTAGCCAGGAAGCGAACTGGCATCGAAGAGACACTGGCACCACCAGCAGCAGCAGCAGCAGCAGAATTGGGAAAGGCGAATGAGTGGGCAATTGGCGACCCACTCACCTGTTTCACCCCAGGGCAAAGCACCCAAACACTGTCAGTCTTAAACGTTTGGCAGCAGACTTCCAGAGCTCAGACACAAGGCCCTAGCGTAAGCTGGCCACTCCGGCGGAGGTAGCAGGCGTTGCCACACCGCAAACAGACGCAGCCAGAGGGGAGAAACTGCCCTTACCACTAGGGACATTTTGGGCATGACTCTAGCCAGGAAGCGAACTGGCAGAGAAGAGATGCTGGCACCACCACCACCACCAGCAGCAGCATTGAAAAATGGGAAAGGCGAATGAGTGGGCAATTGGCGACCCACTCACCTGTTTCACCCCAGGGCAAAGCACCCAAACACTGTCAGTCTTAGACGTTTGGCAGCAGACTTCCAGAGCTCAGACACAAGGCCCTAGCGTAAGCTGGCCACTCCGGCGGAGGTAGCAGGCGTTGCCACACCGCAGACAGAGGCAGCCAGGGGGGAGAAACTGCCCTTACCATTAGGGACATTTGATTCATGACACTAGCCAGGAAGCGAACTGGCATCGAAGAGACACTGGCACCACCACCAGCAGCAGAATTGGGAAAGGCGAATGAGTGGGCAATTGGCGACCCACTCACCTGTTTCACCCCAGGGCAAAGCACCCAAACACTGTCAGTCTTAGACGTTTGGCAGCAGACTTCCAGAGCTCAGACACAAGGCCCTAGCGTAAGCTGGCCACTCCGGCGGAGGTAGCAGGCGTTGCCACACCGCAGACAGAGGCAGCCAGGGGGGAGAAACTGCCCTTACAATTAGGGACATTTTGGGCATGACTCTAGCCAGGAAGCGAACTGGCAGAGAAGAGATGCTGGCACCACCACCAGCAGCAGCATTGAAAAGGCGAATGAGTGGGCAATTGGCGACCCACTCACCTGTTTCACCCCAGGGCAAAGCATCCAAACACTGTCAGTCCTTGGCGTTTGGGAGCGGACTTCCAGAGCTCAGACACAAGGCCCTAGCGTAAGCTGGCTACATTGGCGGAGGTAGCAGGCGTTGCCACACCGCAGCAAGTGCAACCAGGGGGGAGAAACTGCCCTTACCATAAGGGACAATTAAGGCATGACACTAGCCAGGAAGCGAACTGGCAGAGAAGAGATGCTGGCACCACCAGCAGCAGCAGCAGCAGCAGCAGCAGCAGCAGCAGCATTGGAAAAGGCAAATGAGTGGGCAATTGACGACCCGCTCACCTGTTTCACCCCAGGGCAAAGCATCCAAACACTGTCAGTCCTTGGCGTTTGGGAGCGGACTTCCAGAGCTCAGACACAAGGCCCTAGCGTAAGCTGGCTACATTGGCGGAGGTAGCAGGCGTTGCCACACCGCAGCAAGTGCAACCAGGGGGGAGAAACTACCCTCACCATCAGGGACATTCGAGGCATGACACTAGCCAGGAAGCGAACTGGCATTGAAGAGAGACACTGGCACCACCACCAGCAGCAGCAGAATTGGGAAAGGCGAATGAGTGGGCAATTGACGACCCGCTCACCTGTTTCACCCCAGGGCAAAGCATCCAAAAACTGTCAGTCCTTGGCGTTTGGGAGCGGACTTCCAGAACTCAGACACAAGGCCCTAGCGTAAGCTGGCTACACCGGCGGAGGTAGCAGGCGTTGCCACACCGCAGCAAGTGCAACCAGGGGGGAGAAACTACCCTCACCATCAGGGACATTCGAGGCATGACACTAGCCAGGAAGCGAACTGGCATTGAAGAGAGACACTGGCACCACCACCAGCAGCAGCAGAATTGGGAAAGGCGAATGAGTGGGCAATTGACGACCCGCTCACCTGTTTCACCCCAGGGCAAAGCATCCAAAAACTGTCAGTCCTTGGCGTTTGGGAGCGGACTTCCAGAACTCAGACACAAGGCCCTAGCGTAAGCTGGCTACACCGGCGGAGGTAGCAGGCGTTGCCACACCGCAGCAAGTGCAACCAGGGGGGAGAAACTACCCTCACCATCAGGGACATTCGAGGCATGACACTAGCCAGGAAGCGAACTGGCATTGAAGAGAGACACTGGCACCACCACCAGCAGCAGCAGAATTGGGAAAGGCAAATGAGTGGGCAATTGACGACCCGCTCACCTGTTTCACCCCAGGGCAAAGCATCCAAGCACTGTCAGTCCTTGGCGTTTGGGAGCAGACCTACAGAACTCAGACACAAGGCCCTAGCGTAAGCTGGCTACACCGGCGGAGGTAGCAGGCGTTGCCACACCGCAGCAAGTGCAACCAGGGGGGAGAAACTACCCTTACCATCAGGGACATTCGAGGCATGACACTAGCCAGGAAGCGAACTGGCATTGAAGAGAGACACTGGCACCACCACCAGCAGCAGCAGAATTGGGAAAGGCGAATGAGTGGGCAATTGACGACCCGCTCACCTGTTTCACCCCAGGGCAAAGCATCCAAGCACTGTCAGTCCTTGGCGTTTGGGAGCAGACCTACAGAACTCAGACACAAGGCCCTAGCATAAGCTAGCTACACCGGCGGAGGTAGCAGGCGTTGCCACACCGCAGCAAGTGCAACCAGGGGGGAGAAACTACCCTTTCCATTAGGGACATCTGAGGCATGATTTCAGCCAGGAAGCGAACTGGCAAAAGATACTGGCACCACCACCAGCAGCAGCGTTGGAAACGGAAAAAGGTGAATGAGTGGGCAATTGACGACCCACTCACCTGTTTCACCCCAGGGCAAAGCATCCAAAGACTGTCAGTCCTAGGCGTTTGGGAGCGGACTTACAGAGCTCAGACACTAGGCCCTAGCGTAAATTGGCTACACCAGCGGAGGTAGCAGGCATTGCCACACCGCAGCAAGTGCAACCAGGGGGAGAAACTACCTTAAACATTAGAGAGAAAAAATTTAACTTTCCAAGCTAAGAGCTGGGTAACCCAATTTGGGCAGATTGAATTTAAGAAAGGCAATCTGCTCCATCAGATGAGGTGCCATGCGTGAGCGCTGTGGACTCAGTATGTTTCCAGTCATAGAAAACACGCGCTCACTTTGAACAGTGGTTGGCGGACATGATAGAAGCTGCTGCGCAACCCATGAGAGTGCAGGCCACACACTCTTCTTTTCATCCCAGTAGCTAAGAGGATCAACATTAGGAGCAGAAGGAACTTCACAGAGGTAAAGTTTGACCATTTCAGCAGCACTACTCTCCTTTCTGCTGCTAGCTCTGTCAGATGGTCCAACTATACTGCCAAGTGCCTCTTCCCAAAACGCAGCTGCTCCACTCAGCTGTGTTGTGCTGCTTGTGGCACTGCTGCTGATGCTGCTGCTAGGGGTAGCAGACCACATCATCTCTTCCTCCTCCTGCACCTCACCCTCCTCGGACAGCATTCCCATTTTACGCTGCCAGTCACGCACCTTGTTGACCAATTGCTCCCGGTAGCTACTGAGAACATTGAATTTCAAAGCTAGCTTTCCCTTAATTCTTGGATCACAAAGGCACGCTAGCATCATTTCGGGACTCTCTTCCATTCGCTTGCGAAGGTGTACTTTTAGCAGATCCTTCAGCTTCCTGACTATGGCTGCTACGTCAGGATGTAGAGTGCCACCTTGAACAGCCTCACGGTTTCCAAGGAACACATCCATCTTGCTGCCTAGATGGGAGAACACTGGGATTACCTGGGCCAGACTGGCAGTGTTTGAGCTTAAATTTTCTGTGGCATCCCTGAATGGTTTAAGGACTGCCACTAGCTGGGCGATCACTGTCCAATCCTCCCTATTCAATGGAGAGGTAATCCCAATATTGTGCTCTGAGGCAAGATTATGGATTGCCCTCTGCTGCTCCAAAATCCTCTCTAGCATGTCTAACGTGGAGTTCCACCGTGTACTGACATCCTGACGTAGGCAGTGTACGGGAAGACCTGACCTCTCTTGCTCTTCCCTCAAAAGTTGGCTAGCCTTAACACTATGGTGAAAGTGCCCAGCGATCTTTCTGCAGCGGGACAGAACTACTGCTGCCACATTAGTTCCTTCTGACATTGCTGCCTTCACTACAAGATGGATGATGTGGGCTGCACAGCGCACACCAACAATATGACCATCTCGCAGCGCTTTCACCATATTGGCACCTCCGTCAGTTACCACAAAACCAACTTCAACATTGGTGCCCGCCTCTGCTCCCACCCAAAGGCTAAACATTTTCCTCATCGCATGCAGAATGTTTTGGGAAGTGTGCTTTTCATCCATCACTTCTGCATGGAGAAGGAAAGATCGGTAGCCTGCTGCAGCAGCTTCCTTAGACACACCGGGCTGCCACCAGTGTGCTGTCAAAGAAAGAAAGGCATGCTGGCCGCTAGGTGCACTCCACAAATCTGTAGTGAAATGAACAGACTGACCAGCAGCCTTGGAAAGCTCCTCTTTCACTGCTGCAACACAGGACCGATACAATGAGGGGACAATGTTCCTGCTGAAAGTGGAACGTGACGGAACTGTATATTGTGGAGCCACAGCCGCCATCAATTGTTTGAAAGGCTCCCCTTCGATCATAGAGAAGGATGCCCCTCCAACAGCAATGAACTGACCAATCAGTCGCGTTACTTTATTGGCCTGCTGTTTGGGCATTGACCTTTTGGATTGGAATGCCACAAATTGTTCCAGGGTGGGCTGGACATGCAGTGCTCCAACCTGCCTTGGTCTCTGGCTGCCAGCACTAGTTGCTGCTGCTGCTGCTGCTGCTATTGGCTCAGAAGAAGAAGCTGTTGGGGTTTTTCCACGGCCACCAGCTATGCTGCCTGCACTAAGTTTTACCTCTGCATCTTTCCCCAATAGCACAGCGTTGTGTTGAGTGCTGAGGTGATGCTTCATGCTAGCACTGGTAAAATGGCCAGACACTTTCCCTCTGCTTATTAGCTTCCCACAATGTTTGCACTTTCCATAGCGCCCTTCTTCAACATTTTCAAAGTGCTCCCAAATTGGGGCGCGCATAGCCTTGGAGTGTGCCTTGGGTGCTGCTCTTACTGCTCGGGGTGGATCAACAGAGGCAGAACTAGTGGTGGTGGGACTGGTGGTAACAGTACTGGCCATAGTGGGACTGCTAATTGCTTTAGATTTGCTAGGTTTTGCTGCTGCTGCTGGTGGTGGTGATGGTGATGATCGTAGCGGAGAAGGTGGAGGCTCAGGGGAAAATTGTGCACTAGTCATTTGGACACTGCTCCCTGAGGAATCTGATTCCTGACCACTCATCTCCTCTACTTCCTCTGGCTCATAGTCTAGCTCTTCATTAGCCAGATCGAATGGAATTCCTGCTAGGCTGGAGCTAAGACTGATATCGTCGTGAGACTCGTGACTAGTAGTAGTGCGAGCAGGAAGAATAGACTCTGCACTTGGCCTCTCAGTCTCAGGCTCCTCTGCTACCTCGCTAGGTGGAGTTCCACTATGTGTAGCCCTCTCTCTAACTGTCTTTACAAAAATTTTGTAAGGACTTGGTGGCTTGCTAGAGGTACTAGGAGGACATGGCGTGGCGGTACCAGTGGGAACAGTAGGCGCAGCACTAGTGGTGGTAGAGGCGGGGGTGGTGGTGGTGGTGGTTTTCCCTACAAAGGAATGAGATCGCTTTGGTTTGGGACCCCTCTGAGTCTTGCTGCTAATTTGGCTCTGCTTGGTACCTTGCATGCTGCTGGTGGATGGGGAAGATGCTGCTTGGGGCAAAAGGCACTTCTTTTTAGTCACTGGGCTGGTACTACTTGTGCTACCCTTTAACTTTGAACGTGCTTCTGGTGCTTTAGGCTTTCCGTAAAAAACCATAGAGCTTGTGGGCCTAGCCGCACTACTACTGCCTGCTTTTGGTGCCTTTCCTTTACTTGATGATCCTTCAAGCAATGCTTCCCCAAATGATAAGCGAGAGCTTGGCCTACTTGGCCGACTAGACTGACGCAAAGGCTGCATCTTAGAGCTGGTGGTGGTGCTGGTGGTGGTGCTGGTGGTGGTGGTGGTGGTGGTGGTGGTGGTGGTAGATGGAGCTTGTCCCTCCTTAGTCCCAAAAGGAGGATCCATTTCAAATTTTGTGTTGTGTGTGTAGTGTAGTGTAGTGTAGTGTAGTGTAGTGTTTAAAAAACTATAAAAAAAAAATAAAAAAATAAAAATAAAAAAAAGGAAAAACGAATTAAAGACAAAAAAATTAGAGGAAGTTCTCTTCAGTGCTACTGCTTAAAAAGTAAAACTATGCACTACTGCACTGTGCTGTGTGCAATCTGCCAAAATCCTAAAGTTATTTAAATTATTAACTCAAGATTAACTATTTAATAACTAGCAGTATTTTATTTTTAATTTGAATTTACACGGGCCTAAGAGCTTAGCCTACTACTATGCTAGCCTAAAGCTATATTTCCTTACTATAAGTCTACCTCTAGGCAGACGCTCTCAAACCCACTAAGCTAAAGTGAGGTTAAATCAGATTCAGTATATGATTTATTAATTAATATTAAGTTATATAATATTAATAGATTAGAACTAATTTACTTATATATTATGTATTATAGATAGAAGAATATAGATTATGAATTAGAATTTAGAATTAGAATTACTTATATTATAGATTATGAATTAGAATATTATTATTTATAATATATTATAGATTAAGATTAAAGAAGATTAGAATTATTTTAGTACTACAGCTAGTAGCTTGAAGCTTTGCTTAGTACAGCTCGTCACAGTCAATTTTTCTTGAAAAGAATTAGAAATAAAATAAAATGTCACAGCAAAACAGTTATCTTCACTGCTTGCTGCACTCACTAGCCCAACAAGTTCACTTCACTGATGGACTGAGGTGAGCAAAACACTAAGGGTACTTTTAATAAAATTGAAATAAAATGTAAAATAAATGAGAAAATCTTTGCAAAACAGTTAACGTCACTGCTTGCTGATCAAAAAAAAACACAGCACTTATGCGGCTGCACTCACTAGCCCAACAAGTTCACTTCACTGATGGACTGAGGTGAGCAAAACAAATGAAATAAAATGAAAGATTAATTAAGAAAAATTGACTTGGTCTCTTACTGTTGCTAAAACAAAGCACAAACTATAGAGCTGCAGCACCAGTACTAATAAGATTAGCTGAACTATACGCTAGTAGTAATTAATTAATATTATTACTTTTATTTATAGCTAATTTAATTAACTATTAAGATAAGAAAGAATTAGAGAATTATTGATATTACTGATTTTAGATTAGACACTAGTAGATGTTCTGAATGTCTACAGTACACTCTACACTAGTATACTATTACTAACTATAACTGACAAATATATATATTTTATAATGAATTCAATTATTAATTATATTAATTAATATTACTGATTTTAAATTAGACACTAGTAGATGAATGTCTACAGTACACTCTACACTAGTATACTATAGTATATATATATATATGACTGACAAATATATATATATATATAATATTATAATGAACTATTAAATTATAGATTCTATTAAATTGTAATTTATAAATTCTATTTAATTTATTTAAGCAGGACAGGCAATAGGCACTAGTGCCAGCCCAGGGCAAGGGCACCCCAGTGCCACTGAGGCACTGGGTGCACTGTCAACTCAACAGCACTTACACTAAAGTTGATGACAAATTAATTTTAAAAAAATTAAATTAATCAAATTATTATTATTAAATTAATTATATTAAGTAGCACTGAAGTGAGGATGAAGTACACTGTGAGAAAGGCTTACCAGTCTCACACAGAACAGAACAATCTCTCTCTGTAACGCTCGGATGCAGCACAGCAGTGTTGCCAAAGCAGTCACAGCGAAAAATGAATGGATCTCTCAGGCAAGCTCTGGTCTTATAAAGGCGCCTTCAGAATTCAAAAAACAGCAGCACAGGCATTGGACGAGACCCTTAGCGTTACGTCACAAGAGTGAGCTGATTGGACAGACGAGGATCAGCTCACTCCTGTTTGAAATTTTGGCGGTTGCGCGGCAAAAACGAAGACGATCACGAAGAATCTTCGATTCTTCGTGATTGTGAGTCTTCGTCTTCGCCTACGGTTTGCCGGCACTGTATTCTGTTCTACGTTCCTTCGGAACGAACAAAAAAACGGCCTCTTCGTGCTCGTTTTCATGTTCGCCCGAAGACGAATGCACAAGTCTATCAAATAGTCCTAGGCTAGTTTCTGTATTTATGTGTGTCAGTCTGTGATGTACCTGTGGGGTGTCCTGACCTGTCTGGTCTGTATCCCCGGTAGAGGGGTGTCCTGTCTTGTTCCTTGTTGTGCCCTATTTTATGTATATCTTGTCTGGTTATGTTTCGTGCCTGGTCTCCCTGTCCCTTGCTTGTTATGTTTCTGCTATATCCTTTGCTTAGCTTCCATACTTCCAGCCTGCAGCATCCTGACATGATTCTAGTACTATGTTTCATGCCTGCTCCAGGGTGCCTGCAGGATTTCACTTTGTTTACTTCAGGATTACATCTGCTGCTATGTCCGGGTGCTGGTATGTGGCTGCACAACCCTAGGTGCTCAACACCTGGTTGAGTGTGGTCGCCCCTCAACCAGGCCCTGTCCAACTCCACTACTGCACCGTAACTCCTGCACACAATCTTTGGGCGCACTGGGTCCTTTCCGTCATCTGTTTGTACCCAGTCCGTGACAGGTGCCTCTTGTCTGGTAACCTTGGCTTCCTTCAGTAGCCTTTAAGTGCCTTCAGAAACTCCCGACCTGAGCAGGCAGTTCTGGGTGCCAACTTGAAAAAACACAAATAAATCATAATTCAATGCCAACATTAACCATAACTGATAAACATCAACTGATAAAATAGTGAGGTACTTGTACCTCTGATGTGGGTAATGACAATTGCCTCTAAAAAGCTCTGCCCATTGGCATGATCTGGCAAGTGAAAAGCAGTTCACCCAGCAATGATTGGAATTGCTGAAACGTAACCTTAATAGCCTGCAAGACGTTAGACACATTAAAAAGCATACCCTGCACTTTCTCCAGCGGTAAGCGGCAGACTATAGAATCTCTCTCAATGCCACATAAAAGCCGCCATGTCAGGGGTCAAGCTCTTTTACCATGTGTTTTACTGCAGCCAACTGCATTGAATCAGGACTGAAGCAGAAAAAAATCGCCTAGACAGTGGATGACAGAAGGGAGGCCTGAAACTTCCAAGACCACTCCTTTAACAAAGAAGTGAATGTCTTGAAATATCTACGTAATATGGTTAAAACTGACATTGAGTTGGGCATCTGCAGACATTTATCCACATAAATCTTATCCCGAACTGGCAAACAACAAAAGGCTACCTCAGTGTCAGTTTTAGCCATTAATACTCCCTTGCCAAAAGCTCTCACCTAATGAAGTTCTTGGCCAAAAAAAGGCGTTTAACAAATGGCGCAAAGAGCTATTGACTGAGCTACCCCTGGGGAATAAATTAAGAACCGCCCCCAAGGGTGAAAGTCAAAGACTGTTCTGAGTCAAACGGGCCACCCATCCTACCCAAAAAGACCCTCTTCTCCTTTTTTTCTGTCATCACATCATGATATGCCACACTATGTAATATCGATACCTACTCCAATGCATATCTGCAGCCACTAGTGGCCACCCTTCCCTCTCTGGAGCACCCACTACTAATTTGTATCAGCTGGGCCATGTTACCTGCCCTTATATACCTGCTCTGCCATTCAATCTGGGCCTTTGCATTGAAGTGCATTCTATCTGTTTTGACCCGGCTTGTCCTGACCTTGCTTTTGGTTTCTAATCGTGATCTCTTGGCATTGACCTGTCTGGTTCTGACCCGGCTTGCTTGACTACGTGTGTCCTGAGGGCTCCCTGCCATGTGCCCTGTCTGAGGGCTCCCTGCTGTGTGTCCAGTACCCTGCCGTATGTCCAGTACCCTGTCCGAGGGCTTTCCAGCCATGTTCCCTGTCCAAGGGCTTTCCAGCCTTGTGCCCTGTCCGAGGGCTTTCCAGCCAAATTGTCAGTCAAGACCAGTCCTTTGTTCTGCTTACCTGCCTTGTCAGCTTACTCCAATATAGACTGTTATCTGAATATTTATACAGCCTCTTGTGTCTTTATTTGCCTGTCTGTACCTACCTACCTACCAGTGATGATCCATCTTGGGGTACAGTACAGACAGTGCCCTTTGTATCTCCTGCAACTGGGGTCCTACCAGACTTGCTTGCCTGCAAGTCCTGACATTACTAGTTTCTTAAAACATTCAGAGAGAGGATGTGACCCATTATAGCCTGGGCACTCATGCTTGAATCTGCATAGTGACCCTCATCTGCACAGACCCTCATTATATTTCCAACAGAACCTATTCTGTATCCCAGCTGGTTCACCAAAGGAGGAATGTCCACTGGCTGTTGATGGAAAGGATTGGCACTGACCCCATCCGGGGGTCATAACCCTGAGCCATGAGGCAATATCTTTGTGGTCCTATCTCAACACTTCTTGAATGGCCATTCTTTGCCAGAACTGTTCTGGAGCAATGTTTAACCCCATTAACCCTGTTTGTAACCCTGTTACAATGAAAAAGGCCTCAGCAATGCTCTGATGCCTTCTACCATATTACACTTGACAAAATGTCAAAGGCCTGATGCCAGTTGGTGAATGTTTTGGGTATAAGCCTATAATGCCTCTTCTCATCATCCTCCTTCTTACCTTCATTCACCTTACTAACACGGTTAGGGTATCTAGCTATCTAGCAGTTTTCTTAAACCTGCAAAACATGGGACAATATCCCTTCTTGGGACCCATGCCCAACCTGTGACCCACAACTTGACCACAACTGATTAAGAGCTATAAAGGGACATGAGAGAAGAAAAACAAGAGGGTGCAGAAGGGGAAGTGGTCGGCTCAAGCAGAAGTGGTCGGCAGAGAAGGTAGGGAAATATTTAGAGAGCATGAGACACAAAATTAGGCAGTGTAATTGAGAGTAATTTTGATATTTCTTCTTTGCAGGAGGATTTAGACAGAGTTGGTGACTGAGCGGGCAAGTGACAGATGAGGTTCAATATAGATAACTGCAAAGTTATGCATTATGGTAAAAATAATAACAATGCAACCTTTACTTTGAATGGAATATCCTTGGGGAAACTACCAATGAGAATGACTTAGGGATAATGGTAGACAACAGACTTGGCAACAATGTGCAATGCGAGAAAGCAGCTGCAAGTGCCAATAAAACAGGGTATTGATTCCCGGGAGGAGGATATCATCTTGCCTTTTTACAGGTCAATGGTAAGACCTCACCTTGAATATGCGGTACAATTCTGGCATGACATACAGGGCTATAAATAGAATAACATTAATATTTTAGAGTCAAGATGGAATTTTTGCCTTCTTTTGGCTCAAAAGTAGGAAGGTTAGGTAGAATAGTTGAACTTGACAGAGTGTTTTCAACCTTATGTTCTATGTAGTTATGAGAGAAAGTGAACAAGAATAAGAGTGTGAGTGAAAAGGGGTTTTTGCTTAATTTTCGTCTGTTTTGTGGGGGACCTAGATTCATTTTCATGGATTCTTACAAATTGCCAAAATTTGCCAACATAATAATAATGTTTTCCACCTTCAGTATATGCATCAATATTGAAAGTTTTGAACCTTTTTGGTTTCAGGTGTTAATGCAATAAAGTCTAAAAAATATTTTATATTCCATTTCTAGCAAACTGAGCATACAATAATGAACTAGGATTCCTTTTGGTTAATTATGTAAATATGTTCGTTCCTGCTCCTGAAAGTCTTTGTGAACCACGTGGGCTTCTAAATTAGAAAAAAAAAAAAAAGAAAAAAAACAACAATTTAACATCAATAGCTCTAAACCATAAAGACAGGTGAACCCAACACATAGAAAAAGTACAGTTAGTGTGCTACATTTAAATTTTTCCCTACTGTCCATTTATATTACCTTTGATTTGCAAAAGTACATTTTGACAGTATGTTGGATTTTTGCAAGATCCCGGCAGATTTAATTGTAACAATATCAAAGCTATTTTGCTGCACAGTGTGAATGCTTTTTTAAATATATCTCTGCTTGTCGTGCGCCTTAAGATAACAAGTGAAGCGCCTTTGTAAACTACAAGATTACCACAACTACAAAAGAATATTACATATTATTTTCTTTATTTTCAATAGCTCACTTAAAGATAAAAGGATGTATGAAAAAGAGTGAAATTCAAATATGTAATGTGCATTTCACCAAACATTTGTCTTCACTGAGCTATACATTCTGATGGCTGGATAAAGGAACAGTCATGGTCATAGAACTTTTTGCTAAAATGCAAAAAAGTTAAATCCTATTTCTAAGAGCAATAATTCACAGAGCTACAACCATTATTATGTTAATGCTCATGCATTTTTGTCAGGTTACTGTACCAAGAATATGCATTTTCAATTAGAGGAAAACAACCTCCACACTTTTGGGGACTATTCCATAGTTAAAATCTACGTCCCTGCTATTAATTGGAGCAGTATTCACTAATCGATGGATGCGTAAGAAAGGTTTCAACGCATCCTGAAGTACTAACCCCACTGAGCCTTTCCTCCAAGAAGAGGGTTAGTTGAATTAGTGATGTGACTTTCAAAGAATCTCCAAATGTTGTATGGATTATAAATGGCCAATTTAGACCTTCTTGCAGGAGATACTATGTAAGGGTTGACCTTCCTACTTCTCAAACTCTCCACTATACTTTAACATTTCTTTGAAAGTATTATTCAAAACAATGCTCATTGTTTGGGTTCACTTTTAGTACTTTTGTATTCCTTTTGTTTTTGACTCATTTTCTGGTTCTGAATTATTGCTCACTCCTGGCCTTTGTTGTCTGCTTCTTACCTTGGCACATTGACCATACGTTCCTGGACACTCCTCAGTCTCTCTAGCATAATTAATTTCTTATTCTGTGTATGACTGATGTATCAAAAATGTATTTAGCATTTTTCAAGCTTTGTATGTTGCCTAACATGCTCAGTCTTCTCCTCAGATTGTATGGGACAATTGTGTCCATACACATATATTTATGTATGTGTGCAGATTAAACAGGTGTGGCACCTGGCTTTTCTCAAGTTTTGACTTTTAAAAATGTATATTCATTTTTGAATGTTTAATCACATGTAGTTTTGGGAATGTAAATCTTTAACCCATCCCATAAAAAAATCTTATTTGAAATTCTTGTGGAATTATTCAGGCTTCTCTGAAGGTCTCAGAATCTGGGAATGAGTGACAATAAATCAGCATGGATGCTGATCAGCAGTTTCAGGTCAAAGTGTTTGAAGGAAATGGCAGGAAGTGTTTTATGAGCAAACACTATAGTTTCTCAAATGTACATTCCTAACCATATTTAAAAAGTTCCATTTCATTTTGGATAATTATATTGCTCAACTTCTGGTTTAATTTTTCATTTGTATTCACAGTAAAGAAAAGGTTTGAAATAAATTTGAATGTTAAATGCAAGCCAGCGTTAATGGATTCCCACAAATGCTTCAAGCTGAATACAGAGCTGCAGTATGTATCTGTGCAAAATGAAACTGCATTTATTTTTACTTATCATTTGAACAAAATGTAAAATGTCACCTTGAATAAAAAAGTAGAATCACATTTAAATGCTTGGTTAATAAAGGGCCTAGCAATAAGACCCTCCAAAAAAAAAATTTGACCCGTATTAATACACACCTCCCCAAAGTCCTGGGAGGAAGGCATGATTTTTAGGGATTGTTCTGCTGTCCCCAGTTAGCTCTTGTTAACGTTTCAGTACAGACCTCCATTATAGCCCCCACTTTGCCTCCTTGAGAGGCTAGCATCATAATGTGGCAAATCAGGTAAAAGGGCAGGTGGCCATGCCTCCAGCCTGCTCACTTTCAGGAGGAACCAAGCTTACTTCTGAGAGCAACCCCACCTCTCCCTGCCTATTTCCACACCCCTAATACAGATTGACCCCCTCAATTTAGAAACCTGAAATGTTGGGGGGTTATGTTATTAGTTAAGCCATCCCCAAGTTTTGTTCTACATGATTTTGATTTCTAAAAAACAGGACTTCAAGACTCAATGTACACTGCAGACTGTACCTAGTATAGTGAAGCCACATACTGGTCATCCTGTTAAGTTTTTCACACAGGCTTTCTCTAAGCAGCTATATGCCTTTACATTTTGGCTCTCATTCGCTTATGACAAAAGCGTGGTGCATATGGGTGCAAAAAGTACTGAATGAAAATGAACTCACACTCCTGGTACCTACGCATATGCATTTAAATGTCCGGATGCAGTTAGAAGTTAGGTGAGTAACTGGGGACAAAAAGTACAGGCATGACGTATTTTAATCTGTAAACACAATTTCCTAGATTCATTTAGTGAAAAAAACGTTAAATAGGATTTAGCAAAAGTGAGATTTAAAACTCCTCCAGTGATATAACTATACATTACATTCCTACACAAGAAGCCCACTTGGGCTGGGTTTATAGGCATATTTATGACCTAATTGGGAATCACTTTTGTACAGCTTCATTATTGTACACACTCAGGTAAGAGCCGTGGAAGCTCTGTAGTAACAAAGGGGCTAGGCAGTGGTAGACTAAGACACCATAATGATTAATTTCTCAATCGTACACTCCTAGGACACTAAACAGGTTAACACTGAAAAAAGAAACATACATAAAGCAAATGTTATTCATTTATCAAGGATAAAGGGTGAAGCGAACACGGTAATAAAAATTGTGTCCATTGCTAACCTAACGGTCTTTAATACTGAAAGTTAAATGAACAAACATTAGATTTATGTATATATTTAATTTAATAACCACCACTTTCTAATCTACACATCTTCTCATTCTCATTACGATTCACTATAATTTTGACCTTCAATCTCAACGATTTCTCATTTCAGTTCCGCCAAAAAGGTTTCTATCAGTTCAACCTTATCACAAAGCAGCAATATGAGTTGTTTCAACAGCTTCAAAGGCTTTCCAAATCCACATTTCACTTACATTTTGTCTGTGGTTGATACCGATGTTTACTTTATGTGTAAAAGCAATTACTAAGAGTGTCTTCTTATAATCTGTTGGGACAACATCTATCAGAATAGGGGCCACATCAAAACCATAATCTTTGTGAAGATCAGATAACAGACTGTGCGTTAAGAGTAGTTTTGTTGTTCTGAGCGTGTATGTCTAACTGAATGTTTCTACAGTTCTACAATAAGGACATAACCATTACCTGTCCCAAACGATAAACAGATGTTACAATTTCTCTCATGATATTATAATTGTATAGTACTGTCGAACCATTTTGATAAAAGGAAGAGTTAGGGAGTCTTAGGGCCATTTAAAGTTTTTAGTGAGTGATAGTGACCCTCCTGTATGGCATCACAGAACAAAGGTGCATCCATTAAATTTGCACCAAAGCATATAGAGAAGTGAGAAATAATTTGATAAGGTTTGGGGGAGGGTGCACTCTTAACTCCATTGCATTTTTCTCTGAACCCTTAGCAAATGGTTCATGTCTACCCCATACAGTGTACGTGCGTCAGTCAGACACAAATTGTAGGTTGTCAGCAGCCCATCTTGTTTCCTAAACATAAACATTACAATTGTTCACATATGCCAGTTCTATTTGTATGTGTCATTAAGTTTTGTGAAAAACTTATTAGTACAATTGCCACAGTTTATTTGAAGATTATGTTGGCATCTTCCCAGCTGTTTGTGTACCTCTCTGTTTTCTTTGCCTTGCTGGATAAAGCCTACTAGGGATGAGGTTACTACCCCAATAATTCAAGTTATTACATTCAGATTAGAAATATTAAAGTATTAAAGTAAGGGCGGTTGGGGATAGAAAAGCAAATAAATGCTTTACAGTTTTTTATGTAATTATTTTTTACACTATATGTAACTATGTACATGTATATTTAAAAATATCAAGAATCAAGGTGATGTTAAAACAGAATGCCATTACTCAGAGGACACACACTTACGACATGTTCCTACTAATTTTGATATCAATGAATTACAAATTGTTAAATAAACTCTGTTCCAATATCTCTATAATATGTTACATAGAGTTGATATATCTACCATATTCACATCCAGAAATTTAAAAATTGAATATTTTTTTGACTAGTTCCTTTTTACAACGCCACGGATGAATTCTCAATGCAGCCAAGTCCAATTTGACTTCTTCCACAAAAATTTCCTGGGCTTTATTGTGGACTCACATTCCCTATGTCTTCTCCTACCTGATCAAAAAGCCAGGCAGATAAGGCAAAACATTGCTCAGTTACAGGCAAATTCATTCTGCACGGGCAATGAGTATCCTAGGGTTAATGACATCCACTATTCCAGCAGTAGCATGGGCACGAGCGAGGATGGAAGATCCTTTCCAACTGGTCCGGGATAGAAGAGGTCTAGATTCAGAAATTCGTATTTCACAGGACGTTCTGCATCAGCTAAATTAGTGGAAGGTCAGAAGAAATCTAGTCAAGGGTCTCTCCTTCCAGCCAAAAAATGGGATTATCATTACAACAGATGCATTAGAAACCTGCTGGGGCGCTCACCTCCACTTCCGAATGGTCCAAGGGAAGTGGTCACCACAATAATCAGTCCAAACCTCCAATTTCAGACTCTTCAGGCTCTTCTAGCTTTTAAGCCATGGATATCAGGCAGTAGCCTATCTGAACACAAAGGAATGCAGTCTTCTATGTCTCTGTTCAAAGATTATGTTGTGGGCATAACAAAAGCTAGAGGCTATCTCGGCGCGTCACATCAGAGGTCAGAACAATGGTTTTGCGGACAACCTGAGCAGAAGCAAGCTTACAATCTTCGGTGAATCATTGGGAACTACCAATGTCCACAGTACTAGAGAATGAGGGGATTCAACTTCACACTCTACAGATGTTCCGATTGACAGCTGTTTAGATCTACAGCTAAAATTTATCTAAGAACTTGGAGAAAATTTCTTGAATGGTGTCATTCTCAGAGTCTCCAGAGTTCTCCTCCGTCTATTCTGGTCATTCTTCAATTTCTTAGGCAGGTCTCAAGGTTTCTACTCTTACAGGTCAAGTCTCTTACAGGTCGTTTCCTGCTCTCCATTTGGCCTCTAATCTGTACATTAGAAGATTAGAAGCCATCACTATTAAAAGTACACTATTGAAAGATCTTTTTCCCTCTTTGGGATATTTCTTTGGTGTTTAAGGCCCTGTGTTCAGCTCCATTTTAGCCTCTGCAAGATGTGCCCCTTAAATTTCTCTCCCTTAAGGCTGCCTTTCTAGTTGCAATTACATCAGCACGTGGGATTGGGGAGCTCCAAGCTCTCTCAGCATCTGAAGATTTCCTTATTTTCCACCAAGATAAAGTAGTTTTGTACCTTAGACCTTCTTTTCTACCTAAGGTCCTGTCCCAGGTCAGTGTCAACCTGCCTATAGTTTTTCCCACATTTTTTCCGAATCCTACATCAACGGAAGAGAGAAGGTGGCATACCTTATATGAAACACACGGCTTCTTTTCGTGCTTCAGACCATCTTTTTGTTCTATTTCATGGCAAGTCTTCAGGGCAAGCAGTCTCCAAATCCACATTAGCCAGATGGTTGACCGACACTATTTGCTTGGCTTTCAAGGCATGTGATGCAGTACTTCCGCCTCATATTAATGCCTATTCTACGAGATCCATGTCCGTTGACTGGGCTGCAAAGGCATCGGTCTCTCTCCGGAGGAAATTTGGCCACTTGGTCCTCCTGGAATACGTTTATTCAGCATTATAGGCTGGACATCTCCTCTGCCTCGGAAGCCTTGTTTGGGCGTCAGGTCCTCCACACACTTAATTCCTGATTCCCTCCTTTTTTTACGGGATCTTGTTATATCCCACTGGTACTGCAACTATACATATGCAAAAACAGAAGTTTTTACTCACAGTAAACTCTCTTCCCCAGTATAGTAGCAGTACATGTTTTCCTCCCTCATTATTGTATGAATAAAGTTTTGTAACTGACTGCTTCAGTGTAGGAGCAACTTATATAGGGTAAGGGGGAGGTTGGGTTTTAACCCTTTATGTATCTTTTAGAAAGCTTGTCCCGGGGGAAAGAACAAGCCCACTGGTACCGCCACTATACTGGTGAAAAGAGAATTTCTGTTTTTTTTAATGTGACTCCTTAGCATTAGTCAATGATTTTAGGACTATTCAATTTCATCTGTTAAATTACATGATTTCTTCTAAGTTGTAATGGATACAGAAATTGTAGCAAACTAGATACCATGCTAGCTATTGCAGTTAAGTCACAGAGCTGCATTGGAAAATAGTCTGTTTAAGTAGCCCATATGCTAGCGCAAGAAAATATAGATTGCTGCAGATCATCAAATGATAAACTTCTTTGATTCAAACTGAATATAACAAACTACATGACCTAGTTTCAAACTCTTCCATCAGTATGTGGAATTTTTCTATTCAAAGAATGACAGGTGCCATATTCATATTGGCAGACTACCATTAGGTTTCATTTTGCATGCAACATAGGATACAGTAATTTCATCTTAACAACTCTAATTTTCAGAAAATTATCCTTTCCTGCCTCAGTTACAGATTCAGATGGAAAAACGTACTGTTGCTATTCTTTGTCATTTTATCTTTAACACAAAATGCAATTTGTGAAAATCAGATAACAATTTAATGAAGACTCCAGAGAATACTAATGTTCTCAAAGTGAACATCTGGGTATAAATGTTCTAGCACTTGAAAACATGCTGAAACACAGGTTTGCGTGTGACTGTCTAACCAATTTAAGAGCCATCAGCTACATGAAATATTAGAATGCGATACACAGAATGCATAGGTTTCAGAGCTGCAGTTCCTTAATGTATAACATTTTCAGCATATACGCCTGTAACTTCCCTGAAGGCAGCTATACCATATAGCCACTTAAACACAATTTACAAGGTTAAATGTATTTTATTTTTGCAATCAAAATCAATCATGGGTTTGGGTCTTCTTGCTCTTATGATCTTAATGGTGCAAAACAGATTGGTGTCAGACCAATTCATGTTTCACCTAAAGCAGGGAATAGAAACTCGGTCTGTAGTAGAATCAGTAGGCAGACAGTCTTGGCTCAACCAAGGACATATTTATACATCCCATTATGATAGGTATAAGCCATTGTACATCAACAAGTTACAACAAAATAAACAGATTAACACACAAAGCCCAATTTGTAGTGTCACTAAAGAAATTAATTGATGCAATGGACAATAGTATGCATGCATTGCAATGAGTTGGAACAAAGATGGACACATGATTAATGAATAATAAGTAAAAACACAATCATCACATTTTGACATGTGGTCTGAATTCTGTATTATTATAAACATTACATCTCTGCTATAAATTGATTAAGCTGCAAGAGAATTGCACCTTATGAATTAACATTAGTAAATAAATCACGAATTTTCATAAATGGTTCTATAAATAATGGTGTCAAAATCATTAGAATTTTAGAGTTAAATACGTGCCATACATAATTCAAAAAGGTAGAATCTTCAATAATCCTTTGACATTTTGTACAAATCTGTTAGTTGCTGATTGATTACATGTCAAGAAAATGTCCTTGCTGGTAGCCTGTGGTGATTATATAATGTTACAAAGAATTAAATCATACACTGCTCATTAAATAGATTGTCAGCTCATCATTGTTGCCCATATAAACACAGTCACACACACAAAAATAAAAACTTAACAAAGATAACGCAGCATATTTTGTAAAAGTCATGCTACAAATATACAAAAATAACTTATAAAAACATTTTCCATATCTAGCAGCAAATTACATATAACTGTAATTCCACATTTTGTTTTTTATTGAAACATTGGTAATATAAACAAATATTTGAACTAAAGGTCATAATTTAAAGTTAAAGGGTGTAGACGACTGAGAGGGTATGTGAGAAATGTTCTCTCACAGAAAGGGTAGTAGATCCCTAAAATAAACTTCCAGTACGAGTAGTTCGGGGCGAAATTCTAAAGGAAAGCTTGATATGTGCACAGAGCTGTTCCAAATAATAAATAAGTGACATACAAAGGGCATTCCAGGTTGGTCAATTGTAATTTTTCTGCCATCACAACCAATGTATCTATGAAAGTGTATGGTATGTTTCTGGTTTAGGTACCCCAATGCTTAAACTGGAACTCCGTGATGCAGGTTAGCATTCACAAAAAAAATGGTTTAATCTCATTTTGTTACAATATACTTTTCAGTGCTTTTTAGACAAGAGTTGCAAAACTGTTGGAAAGAAAGTAGAAAAACATCAATAGTTTTCCTGAAATAAAATCTTGACATGCACATATGCCTCTTGGTTTGTCTCAGACCTTATTGCATGTGGGACATCGGTGAAAAAGCGAGGGCCTCAGCCTATGGACTGCTAAACAGCCACGTGTCTTGTGTCCTGGTACATGTTGTTTTAGACTATGTTTCCTGATTTCTTCATCAATGCCTATATATGACAATTCTTGGCTAAAACCAAATAAGATTAATCCGTCTTATCTTAAATATAGAACAATCCTTTGATAAAAGTATACTCGGGTTTTCACAGTACTCTTTTAAAATCAGATAATTATATATTTCCCCAGAAGAAAGAAAATCATTACATTAAGGATCTATTCTCAGTGTGAATTAATGGAACTCAACCGCCAATACAATGTGCCTGTTTTAGTGTGTGAAATTTGATTCTTAAACAATGAAATGAAATGCTTTTGAAGTTAAACTCTTTTTATAAACAAAAACAATAAGAAAATAAAATTGTAGTCATTTTAAGACATTTGTCTTGACACATAGCAATAATGTACAACGTAGAAGTTACCAACACCAAGACAAATCTTTCTTACACTGTTCAACTTGACACTTTAATTACATATGCCTTTCTAATGGAACAATACTACAGTAATCATAAAACAGGGGTTGAATCACTGGAAACTGAAGCGGGATGTTGTATACATGGAGAATGCAACACATAAGCAGTGTCTCAAACCTACTGCCATTAAAGTTGAATAGTTTTCTGTTAAAATCTGTTTATGCCACATATTTGTCCATGTTAATAGCACACTGAAAGATCAATTAAACAATGACCTGTCCAAAAGAATGACACATTAATTTTGAATGGGTGTAGCTTTTCCCAATTAGTATGTAATTATATAATAGACATAAAATACATATGTTTACTAAATAGGAGGAAGGAAACATTTAAGAAAATGTTTAGTTGCTTTTACTATTTAGTTTAGAGTTATAGAATTATTGTAGATAGATTTTACTGTATTTCATATTATATTTATTGTGTTTAGTCATAAAGGGGAGAAGCACTGCTGAGCTAGACCATTTAATTTAAACAGATGCATATGATCTTCTGTATGTTGTGTTCATGTTGGTGCTACCATCATAAGGAATGAGCAAAACAAGAAACATAGTCACCTCTAGTTGTATCGTGACAGTGTATGGATAGAAATGTGATTTCGAAAAATTTAGTTCCTAGTCTATGATATGGCATACCAAAGTATCTGATGTATTTTTGAGTCTCTTCAACTACTGATTAACTTTCATTGTGGAAATGAGAGAAAATCGCTCCATAATAGAACAACAGAACATCTGAACCATAGACAATGCAATAGAGCAGCAGGAAATGCTTGGTTGTATAGCCAGAGGTATTAGCAGTAGAAAGAGGGAAGTGCTCATGCCGTTGTACAGATCACTGGTGAGTATTGTGTACAGTACTGGAGACCGTATCTCCAGAAGGATATAGAAATGTTGGAAAAAGTTCAGAGAAGGGCTACTAAAATGGTTCATGGCTTACAGGATAAACCTTACCAGGACAGGTTACAGGATGTTAACATGTATAGCCTGGAAGAAAGACGTGACAGGGGGGATATGATAGAAACATTTAAATACTGAAAGGGAATCAACAAGATAAAGGAAGAAAGTTTATTTAAAAGGAGAAATACTACTACAACAAGAGGACATAGTCATAAGCTAGAGGGGAAAAGGTTTAATGGTAAGATCAGGAAATATTATGCCGTCATTTTCTATGTTTCTATGTTTCTATACTCAAAGACCACTGATACAATCTTGGTAAAAATGTAGATTTATTTAAATAACAAAGTTAGACCGGTAGGCTTGCTCTTGACACATTTAACGATTTAGCACTTAACCATAGGTCCCTTTTGGAACCTTTTAGTAGCAGACAAATGACACTAACTCCAGTATGTACAAGTCAGAAAGGGGACCCATTTGATATAATGACCTTTTCCTCTGTGCCAGAATGTTTAGTAAAGTGAAGCTGTAGGTTTCATTTCCTGAGAAAGCCATTCAGACATACATTTTGAAGTGGCGTTATAGCCATTATTAACATTCTGCACTCTATTAACTTCCCTTTTTCCCTCTTAATCTTCACATGAAACAATGGACTGTTTTATTAAAACATTACCAAAGAATTATTATGTCTTCTGCTTGTTCTCAGTATGATATTTCTGCATAAATGTGTTTGTTAAAGTATGGGTTTTTGTTCTTTACTTATTCTTAGTAACAGAGATACTTTGCATTAAACAGCCTCATACAGTAACTTTTTGAAACATGAACATTCAAATGGCATAAAGATAAATCAGCAAAACAAACCAATGTAATTTAGTTATTTTTGGGTTTTTTTTTTGCTTTTGCTGGCTCTGTTCAAAAAGTTACTATTGTATGTACAATATTATTTAAGTACTTATCTAAACATCAAACATACATTTTAATGTACTTAGTTTCTATTAGAGTAAAGGTATTTTACTTTACCAACATGTTCATTTTTGATGCAGATTAATAAGGTAATTGACAGCCTTTATTTAATAAGTTTATTATATTGGATATGAAATGTGAAGTATGGAAACCAGGGGCAATTGTCATTTTAATCATGGTAGATTTCATTGTATAAAAATAATTTCTGATTCCTTAAGCCTTATTGCACCACTGTACAAAATTAGTTTTGGATTGGACATAGTATTTAGGTTCTCTGAAAATAATGACCTCTGTAATGATATTTAGTGTACTTAGTCTCATTAAGCCTTAATAATAAATGACTGACACAATATATTTGTCTTCTGATTAACAATACTCAATATCTATGAATCTTTTCATAGTCATTATTATTTGCTGAAAAAAAGATGTTAAGCATCTAAATAACATTATCAAGAGAATGATGAGAGGAGTCATTCCTCCTTGCAATGTATGTTAGCAATGCCACAAAGTTAATTAATTGATACTATAACAGATACTAGAGGGAACCATTCTTAATAATGCACATTTTGGTAAATCTCATATATTTGTAATTTGGACTGCTATTCCCTTATTTTGTTAAGGCTCCATATATGTAGCATATAACCTCTAGAATTGCATCCTCTTTGACAGCTGTCACTGTTGTTAGGAGTACTGGCTAACTTTTTTGGATGGTTGTTGGCACTTTACATAACCATTCAGCATGGCTGACACACTGAGAGATGCTTTCAAAATACATAAAAGAACGATTTCACTTCTCGTCAAAAGATATCTTCTTAATTTCCTCTCCTATGCCCCTTAAACACTTTTAGATTTTGAAAAGGTGTAAACAATAAACAATATATATTTTTCTGTACAGGGACATTTAAGCAGACCATCAATATCAGCTATGATACCTCCCATGATATTTGAGAGGCCACTTACATAGTGTGCTATTTGGTGGTAAGTGCACTGTTCTGAAGAAGGGATGGAAAATATTTATTAAAAAGTCGACAAAAGAATGATAGAAGGAAAGTTGGGATCGATTGTCTAGAATTCTTTAGAAAAATTAAAATGTAATTCTCCTGATCCAGTGTTGTAACAGCAGGGCAGGGAAGCATGTTAAAGAATGGCCTACAAATGTATAGTCACTAAATTATAATATAAAATACTAGGGACAACTAACCCTACAGCCTTCATAAGAAGCTGCATATATCTGAATAGGACCTTGGTTTTTGCAGATGAACTTCAACTGGAATTGCATGACCTGAATGAACATGATGTTAATATTGGGATGGTGTGGATTTTAGTTAAGGCACCCATTTTAAGAGATGCTAAATGCCCCAGTCATGGTATTTTATTTCCATGGCCCTCACAATATTGATAAAGTACACCTTATCGGGAGACTTGGGGGTCTGAACTCCCAAATATAGCAAAAAGCAATTTATCCACTCATATGGAAAGCTCCCTTTCAGATTTTTATATACAGTGAAAGTTGTCCTCTGTTAAGGGTTTGTGACTTCATAGAATTGAATTTGTAGCAAAAGACACAACTACCCATCTATGTTACAGCTTGTAGCTAAATTGGTCTGGTATGAACAGAAAACCTTGAAATTTGGTGATCTATATGGTCTTTATTTCTTTTTTTCTGGGCAATAAATTATTTAAAGTAAAATATACCATACCCTTTGGCTTAATTTATCTATGACACCCATCTATACTACTATTTTTGTCCTACTGTATCTGCACTAGATAGGCTTTTAACTCAGGTCCTGCAAATAATTCAGGTATGCCCTGTATTATCATATTATTTCCCCACAACCAATCAACTACATTCACTACATTATTTTGTAAGTAGATTCAGTTCTCCTTTATAAGTCTGACCAGAACATTATGTGCATCATCATTTTCCTACTGTGTGTTTACTTCATGGTCCACACTGGACTCTAGCTTAGTGACTACTTTTTAATGTCACATATTTGCTAGAAGTCTTTTTAATATTTCCCCTCATTGCTTCGAGAAGAGCTGTTCCCTCTTGAATTTCCTCCATTTTACACTGAGGGGAGTCCTTCATCCTTTGCTATGGTTGGAAATATCCTGAGACTTTATTGAAAGGTTTTCATTTTATTTTGTCTTAGAGGGGATATGATAACATTGTATAAATATATGCAGGGCCAATATAAAGAGCTCTTCAGTGAAATCTACAAAGAACACTGGAAGAGCGGAGATTTAATAGATGACAAAGGAAGGGATTCTTTACAGTAAGGACATTAAGGGTATGGAATTCACTACCAAGGGAGGTGGTGTTATCAAATACATTAGATGCCTTCAAAAGGGGTCTGGATATTTTTTTAGAAAGGCATGACATACAGGGCTATAAATCCAATTAATATTTTAGAGCTTCTTGATCCAAGGAGAAATCCAATTGCCTTTTGGAGTCAAGAAGGAATTTTTCCTCTGATGGCAGAATGCAAAGTAGCTTAATAAGGGTTTTTTTTGCCTTCATTTGGATCAAGAGTAGGAAGGTTAGGTAGAAGGGTTGAACTTGATGGACTTAGGTCTGTTTCTAACCTTATGTAATATGTAACTATGTTTTGTTTTCTTTTGCGCTGACACTTTAGTAATATACAATTAATTTGGTGGCCACTTGTCACATACTTTTTACAGTTGCACACTGTACCCTAAATGGAGTTCAGGATTAACCATTCATCTTGGTCCTCTGCTGACCACATTTCCTGCAAATCATATTTTACTGTATTTGTATCAGCATTTATTTTTCATCTGTTGATATTGTTTCCAGACTTATGAAACATTTCTGGCTTTTCAGACTGAAACATGTCACTACTCACTTCATATAAGCTAAAGTGCATTTTAAGACTAATAATATTATACATTATGACATACAAATGATAAATATTCACAAATGAAATTGTTTCTGAAGCATTTTGAGACTATTATGCATTTTCCAACAATTATAAACAACAGTTTCTAACATCATTAATGTCCAAAAAAGAATGAGTTATTAGGAGGGTGGTTTCAAAACAGAATCTAATTCTACTTCTGTTCTCTAGAACAGATTCACAGAAAATTTTGGTGTTAGAAGCTGACAGAATGATTATTAAGCAACTTTTTAACAGATTACATTACATCAACTGCAATAGCCCATTCATTACTCACACACTGCAGACAATTATATTCTTGTTAAAGAAAATGATTTCAGTTCATCACCCCAATGTTGAGAGCACAATCCTGGCTCACTTTTCCAGTTCTGAAACGGAGATCATTATGTATGTGAACATTTTCTGTAAGGGGTACTTGATTAAAAAGAGCTGTGTTAGCATTTTGATGTGTTAACAATTCAATTACCGATCTTCTGATAAAATGTACTGCCAAATTAATTTAAAAGATATACTCCATAAATGGAATACAATGAAGGTCAGCTAGACTTTTTGGAAGAGAGCATATGCACATAGCATGCAAATATTCAAACAACATCCATATTTAAAAAGCTCCAAGTATGCCTCAATAGAGGAGATTTTCATGGTATTTCTGGTAAGTGAAATGTTATCTGTCAATCTTTCTTACCACCTATGTCCCTTTTTTGTAGGTACATACATACGTAGATTTACGTGTCTCTGTCTACTTGCCCCACACCTCAGCTTTTTCTCTTATTCTTCTGTCTTCTTTTTTTCATCCGCTGCTCCATGCGATCTTCTTAAATTGCTCTTCTCCAAGTGGGAGATACGTGCCCTGATGCCTATATATAGCCACACCTCCTCTCATTCCTGTCTTAGTTATCTATCTTCAGTGCCATGATTAGTATACTTTGGGCTTTGACCTCAATCCTGTTTTCTCAACCAAGAACCTTAGCCTCCAGTCTTGACGTCTGCTTCAATTTCATGATGCCTTTTGCCTCACCCTCTTGTATTACGTTATTGGGTTTATTGCCCCCGTGCACCCATTCACAACTGCTTTGAATAGTGTCTCTTTTTTTTTTTGCACCTGTGTGCGGCTATCTCTCTTGCTCCTGGACTCCATCAAATACAGTACCCTTCACTAATGTTGCCACCCTTGGTAAATATGAGCAAAGAATGCTTTATTATTTGACTCCTTGATCTTTTCTCTATTTTTGAACCCTTTGATAATAAAAAAATTACTTTGTTCTCGTGTATTTCAAAAATTGCAAGCACAACACAGGTTTATCCAAAAAAAAATTCAATATGTGTGGCATCATTATTGGCACCCTTTTAGTCAATACTTTGTGCATCCTGCTTTTTCCACGATAACAGCTCTTATCCTGTGATATCTGATGAGGTTGGAGAATACATGGCAAAGTATCTGAGACCATTCCTTCATACATAATTTCTCCAGGTTCTTCACATTTCAAAGTCCGCGCTGGTGGACTTTCCTCTTCAGTTCACCCCATGGTTTTTCTATTGGTTCAAGTAAGGGGACTGGGATGGCCATGCAAGGACCTTGATTTTATAGTCAGTAAACTATTTTTGTGTAGATTTTGACATATGTTTTGGATCATTGTGCTTCTGGAAGATCGAACCACGCCCCATTTTATACTTTCTGGCAGAGGTTGATATAGTCCATGACGCCATGTAGCCTAACAAATTGTCCAAGTCTTCTGGCAGAAAAACCAAAAATTAGCCACCAGCACCATATGTAACACACTCTTTGTGTGTGTGTGCCAAACCCACCTCTGGTGTTTACTGCCAAAAAGCTCTATTTTGGTTTCATTTGACCATAAAGCCCAATCCAATTGCGATCCTTGTAGATCATTTGGCCACTCGAACCATCCTCTTCACCATGTGTTGAGACAATATAGACACACATCCACTTCCAGGTTGATTCATAAGATTTCCAGTTGATTGGAACTTCTTAATTATTGCCCTGATGGTGGAAATCGGCATTTTCAATGCCTTTGCTATTTTCTTATAGTCACCTCCAATTTTATGAATCTCAGCAACCTTTTGCCGCACATCACAGCTATTTTCCTTGGTCTTATTCATTGTGATCAATGACGTAGGGAATTAGGCCTATGTGTTACCTAATATTTATACCCCTGTGAAACAGGAAGTCACAGTTGAACAATTTCCTGTCCCTAGTCATCCAGGTGTACTAAAAAAATTAAAATAGTTGGAAATATACTTAAAATACATTTTTATCATATGAATTTATAGGGGTGCCACTAATTTAGCTTCACTTATATTTCACTGTGTTTGCAGTTGTTTCCATGACAGCAGAGTATTTTGTGTATTTTTTTAAGAAAAGATAAAAGGGTAAACACTAAAGACAATATTTACAGCATTCTTTGCTCATATTTACCAAGGGTGTCAACATAAGTGGAGGGCACTGTAATTTATGTACATGAAGTAGGTAAGATAGGATGGGACAACAAAATATGCCAGTTCCATATGGAAAAAACCACATTGTATGCAGTTATTCCATAAAATCTTAAAATTACAATTTGTATTTATTAATTTGTGACCCTTTTTTAAAATTAAAAAAATCCACAGATGGAGCATTTCTTGAGCCCTGGCAATGACCAAAGCGAGTTTTGTACATGACTCCATCTTACAAGCAGGGATTGTATGGTTTATTTTAAATGTAGGAGAAACTGTTGATTTGTCACCAAGTGTGTGCACAAATCAGCAGTATGCTTAATACTTAATGCTTTATTGAGAAAAATATTGGCCAATATTGCAAGAGCTGCCCTTCAAGTTAACTACAGCACAGTCAAGTTAGAAAACAAAGGCATCCATGGATTTATTAACCATCTAGCTACTCATAAATTGCAAATACAAGCTGAAAAAAGTTTTCCAAGTCTAAAATTTCATCTCAAGATTTTCGCTGCATCCAGAGGATGCATTGGATGGACATTGGCCGTTGTCTAATCCCTAATCTAGGGATTTAAAAGGGTAAGTAGGAATTTAAATTTTATTTTTATTTATTCTTTAAAATGCATTAACCACCTGATGGACTGAGGGACGGCATGGGTGAGCTCCAATCTCTTGCCATCTCTTAACAGAAGGGATGAAGGGAGAGAGGGAGGGCATTGATCAAGATTTTATTTAACCTCCATATCAGTAAACATTGGATCTTGGATCCACATTGTGTATTTATGCCACCCAGCCAGCCCTCCTTTAGTATCAAATCAGCCCTGGCACCCAGATTGCATCCACTGCCTAGCACCCAGATTGGAAGCATAGGACTTGCCATCTTTGCTCCCAAACAGTGACACTCATTTACTCTTTCAGATATTTATTCACTCATTATTCAATAATTCCCTCATTCAGATACTCATTAATTCGCAAACTCATTCACTCAATCTCATTGTCATTCATACAGCTTCCCACACACCCCTACCTGAACTGCAGATGTCTGTGCCACTCGCACAGGTGTTTCCATTAATTTGTAAACAACATCAATATGAGGGGAATATACACGTTGCTGTACAAGTTGTAGTATCCATCTACATGCAATTTATGTCACATCACCGAAAATAGTCTTTAAATTTATGGGTGGAACAGACCAAAATGCGTGAGGGAAGTTCATTTGTAACTAATATTTGTGAATGTGTTATTTTGCACTTTTGGTGTTATTGCCACACGTACTGTAATCATGGATAAAAGCAACTTTATCTTGCCAGGAGACCATTCATTGAACTCACACAGAGGTGGGAAACAAGCCTTTGCTAAGAGTCCCCATATTTCAGATTGTCTGGAATAATTGGTATTTCCTTGCCATAGCCCTCCCTTCCTTTACTGTACCTAGTAAATAATGCTTTTCTCAAATGGTATCTCAAATAAGCTGTTGCCACATCTGGAGGTAGTGCCTTGTGGTGATTGAATATGGAACCCAGTGGCAGAGACCAGATATGGGTATAGAAAGTCAGAGATGTCTAAACAGAAGGAGTAGGCAAGCCATAGTCAGCCACAGTTCCGAGGTCAAAGCGTGCAGCAGGTAGCAGGGTCCAAAGGAGAGACGAGGTCTGGTAACTGGGAAGTCTGATAGAAGGACAAGGGACCAGGAGCAGGAACAGGGACAAAAATAGGAACAAAAATTCTAGAATATCTTCTGCACAAAGGCTCAGAATTATACTTCCTGGTATCCAAATCACACCTCTGCTTCCAGGGAAGCGAAAGGAGGAGCAGTAGCATACAGATTCCTATTGGACAAAGTGATTCCTGGACACTGTGATGTCAGAGGGGTGTGTCTTTTTCAGGTGCCTGTAGTTTTCTTAATGGGGTACTGGTGTCTGCCATATTGGATGGTGGAACACAAGCATTTGACGGTTGAACGCATGTGTCTGCCATCTTGGGAGATGCATCTGCTGCTCTGGAGGACTTGGGGCTGTGGAAGTGAGGGCTCCTGCGTGGGTCCTGGAAGTGCCAGGTAAGATCCGACCTCCCGTGTTGCGGGCCAGAGGTCCGTGACAGCTGTTGGCATTAGGGTCTGTTAGGCTAGGGCATAAATGTCAACAAAGGTGACTTCTACTTCACAGTTTAGTGAAGAACATACCTGAGTGTGAGTATTGAATATTCAGTCAACTATTTGAGATAACCAATGGATCTCCCGTTTTTTTTAACTGTAATTCCCTACTGTGACAGCCTGTGATCACCCACAACCATCAATTGTGGTAGAAACATAGAAACAAGAAGATACCAAAACTTCAGAGACTTTAAATGCTGTACAACTAACCAATAGAGATGCTCAATTATTATCAAAATTGTCTGCATAATTTGACTATTCATTCTGAGGCTAAAACAGAACAAATAAAACAGAATTACTTTAACCCATTGAGTCTTACAAAGGCATTATGAGGTTTATAAAAAGGTTTTGTATATGCTATATCATGAAATATGTGTCAATAAGAATAAAGGTCATCCATTTCTAAACATGTAAGAAGACAATCACAGGAAAATGTAAGGGTAGAACTAAACATCATACGCTAAATTGTCTGAATATTTGAGCAATGTCATGTGTTTTGCTCCTACAAACACATTTCTTTTTGTGAAATGAGTAAGAAGGGTTAGCCCAAAGGCTTGCAATATGTTCATTACGCTGGTAAATAAATTAAATTGAGCCAAGAGCATTAGGGATGATCCTCCATATGTGTACAACAATGCTTACAATCTCAGACAGCAAGGTAAAGAAGAGACTAATATGATAATAATTAGAATACTGCTACTAAAAGCTATTGTTGTCTACCCATGTCTACATTCTTAATGAGTTCATATTTCATATATTAAAAATATACAGGCCGTCGTTTATGAGAAAAATTGGTTTGAAAGAAAATAGTGGTGTTTTTGCTAAAAAATTATGCCACTTCTCAGAAAACATGGTTCAATTCAGAAATACAGTCAAATAATAATAATAATATTACTATTTGTTTTTTGAGTGTGTGATGTCATTAATTAAACTGGACATCACCTATGGATAACTGATATCCATATATTATGTATTTTTTGCGTTTATCAAAGAAAAGATATTTAAGTATTTCTACATAAAATTCTAATATTGTATAGTATTAGGGAATAAACGGAGAGAGGGGTTGATTGTGTCTGTGTGTATGTAAGTGTGTGCATGTATGTTTGTGTGTACTTGAAAATGTGTACGTGTATGGTGTTAAAGTGTGTTTGTGTTAGGTGGTATGAGATATAAGGGGGTCAAAAAAAGAAAGAGTGAAAAAATGAGGGATAGAAAGAGTGATAGAGAGGAAAGAGGGAAAAGTGAAAAAGCTAGAGAAGAAAGACTGAGGAAGAGAAAGAAGGAGTAAAAAAGAAAAGTGAATAAAGGAGAGAGGGGAAAAAATAAGAAAGAAAGGAGTGAAAACAGAAAGGAAGAGAGAGATAGAAAAAAAAACATAGGGGAGAAAATAAGAATGACACATAAAAAGAAAGAGGGGAGAGAATGGGAGGAAAGGACAAAAAAGAGATAGAGGGGAGAAAAGAGAGACAAAGAGTGAGAGAGGGATCTTCCTGCCAACCCCTCCTTTAACAGAATTAAACAAGATAAGAAGGGTCAGCTACTTGCATGGCCGGACTGGCCCACTGGGATACCGGGAAATTTTCCCGTGGGCCGGCAGGTCCGTGGGCCAGGCGGCCGGCAGAGCGACAATCAAAACAGACGCTGAGTGGCTGCAAGCGGGATTGAATGCTGCCTCCTCCAGCCGCCGGTGCCTAATTAAATTAAAGGGGCTGGCGTGCACGCACTGCCCAATGGCCGTTCCTCAGCACTTCGTCCCACGTCATAAAAGGGGTGGGACACGGCCATTGGGCGGCGCGGTGCATCCACGCCGGACCATTTAATTTCATGAACGGCCTCCACCCGCTGCCCCCACCAAACACCAGGGAGTCAGAAGAAGAGGTAAGTTGGTGGGGGGGGTTGTTACATGGGGGCATAAGGCTTATCTGGAGGCAGAGTGCCCCATTATATGCTTTTAACCCCCTTTATGCCACTCTGCCTTCAAAATGCCTTTTAACCCCCTAAATGCCACTCTGCTTCTAGAAATGCCTTTTCTGGAGGCAGAGTGCTATATAGGGGGTTAAAAGGCATATCATGGAGGAGTGTGGCATTTAGGAGGATATAAGGCATATCAGGGAGGCAGAGTAGCATATAGGGAGTATAAGGCATTTATAAGGCATTTTGGGGGGCAGAGTGGCATTTCCCATGGATTTGCCCTTTTGCAGAAGTACTTTTATAGGCCAGAATAATGTAGACAAATTCACAGAGAAAGAAAGGTTCAGAAATGCTCCTCTGTGAATCTGCCTTAATTATTCTGCATTGGTCTCCAATGGTTAATCAGTCTAAAATGCAGCGTAGTCAGGAGACAGGTCAGGTCGAGGGACCCTTCCAGCTTGATGTCTTGATTGAGGGAGGACTCAGGGACCTTCTAGGATACCGCAGGCTGCGGCGGGCCAATGGGTCCTCACCGCAGAGGTAAGTGTGGATTCTGACAGTAAGAGAGCATTAGTAAATGTGAGCAGAGTGAAAAAAAACAAACAAACAAAATGCAAATGATAATTCAGTTTCATTGGGGTCTTTGTTTTCAGGCATTTATACAAATTAACAAAATTGGCAAATTTTGTTAAAATTTGTATGAATCTGAATGCACTAGTCTAGTCTTTTCTATTACTTCTTATGTCTTAAATAAAGATGTGGCCATCTCGATTCCAAAAATTTGGCTGGTGTGTTTTATGTAGAAGCAGATGAGAAAACATGGATGGAACTTGCCTGTGCTCTGGTCATGGTAAATAACTACTACCTGAAGGGGAGGGCTTCTTGGTTCTAGTTCTTCTTAAAGGTACACTCCAGCCATCATATACACTTTAACGCATGTAATATCTCAGTGTCATCTTTTATTTTACTTTTTGGGGTTTTTTCCCAATGCATAAAGGGACCTGTCAGTATCATTCCTCCACATTTGGCTTTTTTCACCACCCCATCTCCTGATGCAGTTGCTAGAATGCATCTCCTGCTTGATACTTACCTTCAGCCAGCTCCATGGCTAGTCCATGCAACATTTTTTATAGGGAGAATGAGACTCTTGTGCAGGTGCATTTTTGGACCACCCATTGAAATTCAAGCAGCAAAAATTGTTGTAAAAAATGCATATTAATTTACATTATTTGTTGCTCAGGTTGTTTGGAGCAGTTTATATGTTGTCAAACCTTTTAGAGGCATGAAAACATATCATCTGAACCTTTCAAGAAGTCTGTCAGTTTCTCCTGAAAATAGACTCTATCTTATTTATTACTGCCTCTAGGCTAAACTAATCAGATATTTTGTATAAAATGTGCGTACAAGTTGGCAATGCAAACAAGAATAATGTATTTATCTATATCTGTCTTACCGCAATATTTGGTGTGTGTGTTTATGATATATTATCTGATTTAATGAAATTACAGTATCAAATGCTGAGACATAGCCAACAGCCATAGATATAATAAATCAGTATTAAAAATATGCATGGTACATGGAGCCTGCAATTTTAACTCTGTTTACACAAAAGGCACCGTAGCTATGAGCTTAACATACTTTATTAATACTTATGCTGTTAGAAGTAGCATAACCAACAGAGAATATCTGTTTTCCAATTATTAGGTCATACGTGGATTAGAATTTATGTTTACATTAATTCTTGCTTCAGCTTAAGGCTGCATAAGCCCTTAGTATATATTTCTACATTAAGTTTCTACGTTAAGTTGTGTTGTGTCTTTTCACACATGTCAGTTCTGTGTATTTAGGAGCCTGTGCAATGTCATAATGCTTGAATAAGATCAGATACAAAGGATACTCTGACATGCTAAGCTATTCTATTTCTTGAAATTTCTCCATAACATGAGAGAGTGTCACGGACTGGGTCCAAGCAGAGTCATGATGTGTCTTGTAGGTGCTGAAGCATTCTGGTGATGTTACTCCAATTGTCACAGATGAGATGTGTCTTGGGTTGCCCATTGTCATTTATTTGATATCGTTGGTAGTGAGTGGCTCCTTGGCATGAAGTCAGGTAAGGAACTGGCTGTGAGCTGAGGATTGCTGGTCTGGTATTACGTTTCCCTTCATTCCATCCTATTTTATTCCATCACCAGTTAATATGACACTTACAGAACTGTAAAGCGTTTTTACATTGTAGGAACCAAATAGCAATTTCCAAATTGACCTCATGTTTGTCATGTCTATGGTAACATCCTAAGCCACCTGCCACTTGCTGCAAACCACTAACTTAATGGACAAATCTGCTCCAGCTCCACCACATGCCCCACTTATACCGTATGGGATTAGTACATTGTTACTCAACCATGCCTGGATTTAACAGCAGAGGCCAGCTCCATCCCTCCAACAAACTCTCTGATGGCCATCAATGCCACACCTACCAACTATGGGCAGGACAGGGGTTAGCCCAGGTGCACTTTTTCTTAGGTGCCCCCACCGTAAATAAAACACATGCATGTGCCAAAGCACGATTTACTTGCACGTTCATACACACTATTTCCCTTCCTACTTTACCTCACACCACTAACCCTAGGCTTACCCTTTACTCTAAAACCATATCCTGACACATACTTATGCTAACACCCACCAATATAGATATGCTAACATTTTATACTTACACACGCTTATACTAACACCTTACATTAACACCTACACACATACTTATACCAAATACTAGCACACACAAAGTCATGCTAATGGAGACACATAAAGCATTAAAGGGATTAAATAGGCTTTTACTTTTTCTTAAATATATTGTCTAGTTATGATGTAGCTTTGCCACTAGAACAGACATTAATTAACATCAAATATTTAAAAAAATACTGAGTTTTAAAACAATGTAAAATATGGATTAGGTGTGTGTTTTTCAAACTCTCAATTTTATAAGTCAAAATGCTATTTCTGTAAACTCTATTCTCTTGAACTCATTTTGAAGAATACTTTGATTATTTTTTAATTATTTGTTATTTAAATGTCTCTGGATAAAATCATATGTTATGCACCAAGCTATTAGGACATGGTGACACATGTGCACAATGCAACTTGACAATGGTACGCTGCCAAATAAGTTAAACAAAGGTGTTACTTCTTCAGACTGACATTTGTCAGTGTGGTAACGTAAGTGTAGTGACATTACAAATACTAACGACTAGATTTCCAAATGTCTCATTTTGTAAATGCAAGTCATTCGGGCAACTTATTTTTGAGAATGCTTTTGTGTAGCGCGCTTAGTGTTTCTTTCCACGTACAATTCCATTATGAAAATGCAAATGAAGTTTATTATTGTTAATTGTAGTCATTTCTATTTTTGACAGATGTTCAATATGTAATAATGAGCCATTGCTTTAGATGGATTTTAAAGGCCAGTCTAAGGAATGCCGCCAAAACTGAATCCAAAAGAGACATTTTTTTTTATATGTAAATCTTAGAAACCGAAATGAAACATTAGAATTATATAAATAATCAAGCAAGGCATGTCAACAAAACAAAGAGGAACTGTAGCAAGAGTAATGACCCAAGGGAGTTAATATTTCCTTCTTTGTCTGCCATCTAAGCTATTTCTCTGCGATTTTCCTTGCTTTTTAGATGCAGGGGACACAATACCAGGCACAGCGGTGCAAGCCGACCCTTTAAGAACAATGATGATGGGTGCAGGTCTAGAAATGATTATTGTGCAATTTCTTGATCGAAATGTGCTCTATGTGAACAATGGCTGTAAGAATTAGAGAAAGGGCTAATAAAAGCAACAATAAAAAACCCAAAATGGAAACAAGCCATTAGGCATAAAAAATAGGCAATCAGAAAGGTTTTTGCACTCGGCAGATGGATACACAGCAGGTGCCACGCTGTGATGGGACACCATTTCCCATCATGCATGCTCTACAAAGATGCAGGCTGACAGGAGAGAGAATAAATGTTTTGGAGCAGCTACTACCTGTCCATTAGCCGATTCTTTATACCCACAAACCACTTCCTCTACTGTAGTTCTATGAGAATCTGGTTAGTAATTCATTATTTAATATATATATATATATATATATATATATATATATATATATATATATATATATATATATATATAAATATATTTATATATATATATAAATATATATATATATATATATATATATATATATTTATATATTTATATATATATATATATATATAAGCAACAAGACATCTCACTGTGGCCTGTCCCATTTTAATATAGTGCAAGTGACCAGATCAACATTTTTCTACCTCATGCTGGGATTAAAGATGTAAGCCTATGAATAAATGATATAATTGCAGATGTTTGGAATACATTAAGGAAACATGCACTGCCTGAGAGCCAGTGGAAGACACATTGATGAATAGAATTTCTAAGCCCAAATTAACCTAAGCACACAAGTGGAGCCAGCATGTGGTCTACAATGACACACCTATCGAATGTTTTCCCTCTGAAGGATGCTGATGGTGTAGAGGGCATGTAAGCTAAAAAAAAGGGTTACTGCACTGGAGCTTTTAGAAAACATTTATTATTACTTATCTCTGTTGCTGCCATTTGACCCCTGACAATGCTTAAAATAAGGGGAAAATGGAAAACTTTGGACTGTAAGATGAAAAGACATTGTATTTCGTATCATTTATTGCTGCCAGTATTCCTGCCAGCCCATTCATTCTACGCGTCCAAACAGGTAACTTCAATGATTACTTTTCAAGCAGTTTCATCAAAAAAGTACCATAAATCTCACAGGGAACTTGGAATTAAAATATATGGTTTAAAGTGATATTCACAACATGGTTTTATTAGTTTGTCTGGAAGGACTTATTTTCTGGCATCTTTTGGAAATCAATGGGAAGGGGGGAAATATATTCAACGGAGTCAAATGAAATTTATGAAATCGTTTTAGGGTTAACTGACTTATACTAGTTTATATAACTAGTTTTATATAAAAACATGATTCTTTCCCAATTTTTAAGTGCAATATAAAAGTATAACATAAATATCTTCTATTTGTTGCATACGTGGTACTACCATATAAGCAGCTGTTTATACCCCAAGAATTGTTTGGGACCCATTAGCAAGACAATGCTATCTATACAATCATGACACAGATCAAGTATAATAAGAAATCAATAAAAAAAAATAGAAACATAAACATATTTATCATACTTCATAGCGTGTCTTAGAAATCCCTCCACACAACGTCTTTTTTTTGCTTAGGGCTAAAATCCTTAAAGCATTGCCTGGCTTCTCTCATACAAGAGAACAAAAGCAATTTAAAAAGTGGCATTTTTTTTTCTTGGCCATTTACAGGTGACTGTTGCCTTTTCAGATTTTATTATATATCACAGTCTCTCTCTCATAGTTCATGCAGGGTCCACAGAAAAGAGGGCAGCCAATCTTATACATAATTCAGTATACTATTTCCTTGACACTTACCAGTGAGAGGATATTTAACATCCTTTTGAAAGAGCAGAACAGACATTTATTTCTCTTTGTGTTTTATGGAAATGCATCCATCTTTCAAGCAAATTTTCCTAGAGACCATCAAGTATATTTGAGGTGTCATTTCATCACATCACAATGCACAATTGTGCAAGATGATATTTTGAAGAAACTGCATTGAAGTCCCCAGTTAAAGCAACTGATGACAACCAACCAAATAGGCACAGTGGGAATCATTTAGAAAATGGTTGGAACCAAAATGACTTGGTCTTTGATAATGCAGCAGAAGACCAATATATGTGTTTCCTCCATTTCCATACATTTGAATACGTTCAGTGTTTTAAAGTGTTTGGTAAGATGTAACATTTTTTTGAGAAGTAACAGGGTTTATCAGCATGATATTTCAATAACCTGTTGAGTTTTATGACAGTTGTACCAGGCAGGCATACTTAAGAGGTGATATGAAGATGAAGGTATCTGCCACAGAGCTTCAGAAAGAAAATCAAAATAATTTTTCATGTACTTATTCAAATATCTTTATATTACATTCCAACAAATGATTTTCAATAGTGAAAGTCAGCATGTATGGGTTTTGGTTAGTATGCTAATGAAACGTCATGATATCACACAGTAATTGTGTTTATTAGGATTTATCATTTAAGAAGAAGCATTGTGTCCTATCCTAGAGAATCCAGTGGCACAATATAACATCTAATTGTGGTCTCCCTTGGGTACCTTCCTTATTTTTAATTTAAATGCAAGTCATTCAGTAAATTGTTGTCTGTTATCAGTGTGAATTATGGACAGGATGTTTTGGTGCAATTGGATTTGTGTCAGTCTTTTATGGGTTTTTTTCCTAGATTGCCTTTTGTACCGTTCTTTTTCTAAAATACCAACAGCTCAATAAGCATGCCATATGATGTATGAAGTCATTTTCGCTACAAACCTATACTAGTAGTGCTAAATAACCCGCACGCACTGACATTTATTAAATATAAAATACAGGAGCTCTACTGGTTATATACTTAGAAGTATACTTATGAACCCCCAAAGTATTACATTTAAATCCAAATTTTATTGTATATATTTCTATTGTACTGTGGGATAACACAGTGGAGGTCAGAAGTAAGCTTATCCATGCAAGATGTGAAACGTGTAGATTAATTTATTGGTTACATAGGTGGTAATGTAAGATGTATATAATGCTTCTGGGGTATGGTCTTATCACCATGGGAGCTAATGGAATGAACCTGCTGATTATTGCACTTTCATGCACAAAAAATTACCTTTTATGTATTAAATACCTTGCAAGCAAAACAAGCTTCTTTGTTACCATATATTTTGAGGGTTATCTATAAAAAGTGACCAAATGTCTCATTTTGTAAATGCAACTTATTCCTAGGAACTCCCATGGTTAATCACTATACCAAAAAATTGATTGATACAGTATATATGGTACCTTGACTGGTTTCACCAAGGGCCCCAAATTGTAAACTGGTCTTATTAGCATTCCTGAAGATTTCCACCTTGGGGCCCTTGGTGAAACCAGTCAAGGTACCATATACGTTTTTCTTTTTGGAAGGCCAATTTTCATAGTTTCTCTCTAGTTATATTTAGGTTACAATCTTCTAAACAGCTTTCACTTATATATATTTTTTTTTCATAACAAATTAAGCTTTTCATTAGATACCTAGTGTAAGGCAAACCATGTATCACATAACATAATGTAGATTGTAAAAAATGTAAAAAGATTACATTTATTAATACAGCTCCAGCAGAGCTATATACATTGTTAAAACCGTGCTGCACAAAATATACTGACAAAAGGCAGAATTAAAAACAACCAACAAAATATACTCCTGTAGATATGACAACTTCACTTGGTGTTTTTGTAGCTAGCACAACACATTTTGGGAGCAGCCTAGCAGTTTAACAACTGCCACACACATTTTACTTCTGTACAACCGTTGTATCAATGCTGACCATCACACTGAAATTGCTGTACACTTGTAGTTCCTTGAAGGAGCATTGATCCTTCCTGGAATTAATGTCAATTAACCATAACCAATCTATACATGAATCTACGGTAGATATAATAAAAATGTTACTGCTATTCCTGGTAGCTGACGAAGCTGACACATTTACACTGACATACTGATAAATATCAAGGTCTTTGTGCCATGTGTTCATTTATAATCTAATCACATGTCCACTTTGGAAATCTGTTTGCACTACGGAAATGGATAAAATACAATTACTACATGATATGCGTAATCATTCAACACCATTAGTGCTAAAAGGTGATATTGCTGTGACATTGAAAAAATGTGATCTATTCTTCATGCAATTATATGCTATACTTTCACTCTAATGCCATTCTAATTGGAACGAAGCATTGAAATGTGAAACTAGGTGCATCTAATTATCGACAGCAACTCATTCTTTAAATAGTTTTCTGGAAAGGACAAAAGACTGTTACTTATTATGTTATCCTAAGTATGAGATTTTCATTTTTGGAACAATTGTTTTACTGTGATGTACAAAACAAACTTACACATTTCTGGTTTTAAAATATTGCATATAGATAAATGCTTTCATAATTTCTATTTACACAACTTATTTGTGAATACTTTAAATACAATTAAAACTTAAAAAACAAAAACTGTCTGCGCTTCTTACCCTAATAAAGTTGGCAACAAATATATAAACATAATATAAATGAGAGGTTTTGGTTATATGAATTGGCCAAAGCATAATTAAGCTCCCCCGCCACATGAGGAGGTGAGAGTAGGTTCTCACCCTATTGAGAGTGTGCCTTGACGTGGCGGGTGAGCTTAATTATGCTTTGGCCAATTCATATAACCAAAACCTCTCATTTATATTATGTTTATATATTTGTTGCCAACTTTATTAGGGTAAGAAGCGCAGGCAATTTTTGTTTTTTGTATACATTGTACAGCCAATACACTGTTTCTTGCAGCATGCTTACACCTGTTTGGTAGGCCTTGTATTACACATTTGTATTATTTGAGCCTGAGACTAGCTTAGCGCACCGACATTTTTTCTTTTTCACAATTAAAACTTACATTACTATATATTATTTATCCCCTGTTTTTTTAGTTAATTTGTGAATTACCCAGCAAAAGCAACCTTAACTAGCCATGTGCAAATAGGCCAAAAACAATTCTGACACATTTTTGGCCATTTCGGGCAACAAATTATTTATCCTAACCATTCGGTTAGGACTAAAATCAGGGGGAGGGCAATTTTAATTTGGTAATGAAATTTGTTGCCAGGTGCCCACCTTCACTTTCATTTAGTCTCTCTCACTGTATCATTCTCTCTAAATGTTTCGCTGCCAACCACTTCCGCTTCTGCCCACCAATTCTTATAATTTATTGTTTTATATAGCTCCATCATATTCCTTAGCACTGTACAATGGGTATACAGGACATAACCATACCTGGAGCCTACCCTGCGGGACGTGGCCAGGGCTACCCACTGACGACAGTAGGTGGTCCCCCTGACATTGCAGGCAGTCACACTGATATAGTTGGGTGGTCCTGATGACACCAACAGATGCTCCCGCTGATGTCACGGGAAACACCCTCATTTAAAAATGAGGGGAGTTGGAAATTTCAGGATCCTGCTCCCTGAAGGATTCCTAGGTATGTACATAGCGAGTAGTATATAACATGAAAGTTTCACTTACAGAAACAACAGGCGAGGAGGGCCCTGCTCAAATGACCTTACGTTTGTAATATCCGGGGGAGGATGTCACTGGAAGCACAGCCATTTTAGCCTAAGGTAAATTTCCACCAAAATTGCAGCGAGGGAGAGGACGTCACTGGAGTCACCACCATTTTGCCCTAAGGTTAACTTCCACCAAATTTGCAGCACTTTCGGTGACATAAATATTCAAAATTATGGGTCCCAATTCTGATCCCCATTAGTAACAAGTCCTTCCTCTGAATAAACATAATTAACTGCAACCTTCTGCCTCCTGTCACCCAACCATTGCTTTATCCATATTATTAGATATCCAAATTTAAAGACTGCAATTTAAGTTTTCTAGTGGGGACAGATAAAGTGATTTAATATGATTACCTTGGGATCCCCCTGTCATTGAATTTATGAAATTACTGCTTCGTTATGTACACTTAAATTATGGCCAAGTAAACACAATATTACTTAAAATATGAGACAGTGGTATGTTAACACCACGTTTATGTTCAGTAATAAAAGATTACAGACATCATTAACATCACATTAAAGCTGGTTTTAAAGGCCCCAATCATGACAGTTAAGGGTCCATGAGTGACGCAGGAAAGACATTACTCTCTTCTCCTGTTCTGTGCATTACATGCAGATGGCCTGTTTTCATGGTACTTGAATAGTATGGTCACCCGAGCGATAACTAGTGTTTAATTATAAGAATTGGAAATCTCTGCTCCAGGGGCATTTCTAGGTTCCAAAAAGATCTGGGTCTAAAGCCCAATAGGACCAGTGAAATGTTCTCTGCGTTGTGCCAAATGTTTTTATCTACTTTTTCAGATATTACCTATAGGAAGCCGCCATCGTGCAAGTGGCAAAATCAGTTGCAGTGGCGGTTTCTGGGGTGGGAGTTTAGTGTCTCTCAATGCCTTGTGATCGAAGCATTTCAGCAACACCATTGAAGTTTAGGAGGCGATCTTTGAATGGCGGATGTTGACACCCCAGGGAGGGGCCAAACACGGCCCCTGATGCCGATGGCGGTGTTGCTGAATGCCTCTACCGTTTCTCCAGCAAGATTAACCATATATATTTATCTGTGATATATTCCATTATTGGCAGCTATTCTCATGAGCACACCTGTTTTTTCCAGGGGTCTGCTGATTATATGCTATATATAAGCCCAACGACTACTAGTAGTCATTCTTTTGGTACTCTTTACCACTCTACTGCTTACCACTACGTTATGTTTCTGTGTATAAACAACCATATTTTAATAACTTATATACTCTATTGAACACATTGTTGATGGTTTCCCTTGAAAACTGCCAACTAAGCACTTTAAAATATGCAGCTTATATTCACTTATGCTTCATTCATGGCCCATTGCTCCAATTTAAATATTAAACTTGGTCAGCAAATTATAGATTTCTTTTTATCATATATAAGTAAGATTAACAATTACTTCTCACATGATGCAGAGGCACATTACAGACCAAGACTACGAATAAATCTACGATGGTGTGTTCTTCATTTGCATAAACAGGGACTTAATAGACAATCTTTAAAAAACGTATTAAACAGTTATTACTGCAGGTCTTTTACCCCTTCGTGACAATGGCTGATTTTTTTTCCCTACTCTTCGTTTTTACATTTCTGCGCTGCTCATGTTTAGCTGTAATTTTATTCTTTCCCGTTTACTGAACCCACACAAGTTATATATTGTTTTTTTCAGGACAAGAAGGGTTTTGGATGTCATTGTTTTCATTGTATAATTTTATTTACTATACAAAACATATAAAACTAACTTTTGTTTGAAAAATCTTTTACTCATCTCTAAAAGCTAATAAAAAAAAACCTGCTAAATAGATTCTACTATTCATCCCGAGTTTAGAAATACCCAATGTTTTTATGTGTTTCTGCTTTTCTGTTCTCGTTACGGGGCAATAAGTACAAGTAGCATTTTGCTATTTCAAAACCATTTTTTCAAAATCTGGCAAATCTTCACCCCATGTGCTATTTCGGGTATCTTTGAAGCCAGCCAATGCAATTTACCCCATCAAACCATATATTTTTGAAAACTAGACACCCCAGGGCATTTCAAATGCCAGTATTTTAACTCTTTCCATGCACTAATTCTACCACCAGTCTTTGTAAAACTTTGTGACAGTCATTTTTTTGCTTTTTTTTCCCACACACGTTTTACTTCAGGTATGAATTAATAGGTCCTGGTATATATCACTGTCATAAAACAATATGTGTTCAACAACATCTCTTGAGTATAGTGATACCACACATGAATGGGTTTGCCTGGCTGTTTGGGGAGAAAAGGGGCCACATTTAGGGCATGTGCATTTTTCAATGTTGAACTTTGACATTTGGTGATTCACTGCCCATGCCCTATTTGGTATATGTTTGAGCCGGGCCATTTCAGTGTGCCCTATAAAACCATATACTTTTGAAAACACAAATTTTACCACCAGCATTCTTTCAATGTTTGCAGTAGTATTTTTTGTTTGTATTTTTCCCCACACGTGTAATTTAGGTATGTCGCTGTCACATAACACCCCAATATGTGTTCAGCAACAACTCCTGAGTAAAGTGATATCGGGTTTGTCGGGTTTTTGGGGGCTAAAAGGCCACATTTGGGACGTGTGCATTTTTCAAATTGGATACTATCAGTTTTTCGAAAAACTGTAAACTTTTGCTTTTGATGGTTGATAACTAATGAAGTAAGCCCTATGTCACAACACAATTTACTTGACTAACAAATAATTACAAATAATCAACAGTATCATTATAACAAGTAACAAGCTGTGGAATTATCAGCATTTTTTTCCCTACAAATAATTTTTATTTTTCAGAAATACTGAATATTATTGTAGAACCTTAAATGACATGTTCAAAAAATAAAAACTTTTCCTGCTAGTATAAGTAATTCATAATTCCTTTTCTGCAAAACTCACAGATATAGAACAAACTGAAAGTACTTATAAAGCTGTCTTGCTGAAAGTTGTGTGATTTATTTTATTGATTTACTGGTAGTGATAGCTATAAATTGAGTTTGTCCTGTGAATTCTGGAATATTTTTTTTAACCAGCATTTTAAAACAACTTTAACTATTAATATGAAGCTATTATTTTATCTATTACAAAAGGCTGTGTTGAATTAGTTTTGCAAGAGCTCACTACAACAGTATCCTAATGTATATATAAGATGAAAACAGTATGGTAAAATGATAAGAACAATATTAAACATGAAAAAAACAGGGCTAGATTGTTGTACTTTTTCCATCAGCAGCTCTTGTTGCCATTTTAACTAACCATGTACAATTGTAAATCACAATGGTTGTGACAAAATGGCATTAATAATTTAATTATTTTGATATGGCTGCTATTCCAGATTGATTGTAAACTAATAAATGTAAAAAATCAATCACCATTTCAGACAAGCGAAACCAAATGCTTATACACTACAGAAATAATATAGGATCAATACAGTGGTTAACAAGCAGAAAAAAGTGAAAAAATGATGCCTTGTATTCTAATGATAGTTTATGCTACTACATTCAAAAATGTCCGTTGCAAATTTAGCAGCCAGTCTGGCAAGTCTCAAAGGAAGATATGATGGTTGTAAATCTCCAACCAATTAAGGTATAGATGAATCAGCATAAGTCTAAATTATGCAGTATTGTAAAATTACCACATGGTATTGATTTTGTTCATGGGAATGTGTAACATTTGTCTTCTGCTTTGGATGCTTGTCATGGATTGGCAAAACAATAGCTTCCAATGTCTATTTGAAGGCATACTATAGTTAAAAAAACTGTGAGTGAGCAAGTGATCCATGTCCAATACATAGCCTCAAGTATATTGTATAGCTCCCATCAGGCCTTATGTTTGTATTGCATCAGTCATAAAATTATGACCACCTGTCTAATATTGTGTAGGTCCCCCTTTTGCACACATACATACTGATTCACATATACACACCACCATGTACACATAAATGCATTTTATATTATATTTATTAACTTATTCGGTAATTTGAGCTACAAGTAGCTCGTCTGTTGGATTTGACCACACGGTCCAGCCTTTGTCTCCCATGTGCATCAATGAGCCATGGGCAACAATAAACCTGTCGCCGCTTCACTACTTTTTCTTCCTTGGACCACTTTTGATAGGCAGTGACCACTGCATACCAGGAAGACCTCACAAGATCTACACTTATGGAGATGCTCTGATCCAGTAGGCTAGCCATCACAATTTGGCCCTTGTCAAAGTCACTCATTTTTACATCTTTGAGGACAAAATGTTCACTTACTGCCTAATATATGCCACCCACTCATGATAGCAAGATTATCAGTGTTATTCACTTTACCTGTCAGTGGTCATAATGTTATGGCTGATAAGTAAATATATATATATATATATATATATATATATATATATATCACAGGGCTTGAGAGTTTGAGGATTCTGCGTAGTATCTTAGCTGTTCCTAGCATTGCACTCTTCTGGACAGAGGGTTCTGATGTTATTCCTAGAATCTGTTGGAGTCACTCTCCCAGCTTAGGTGTCATAGCCTTGAGTGCTCCTATGACCACTGGGACCACTTTGGCCTTCACTCTCCACATCTTATCTAGTTCTTCTTTCAGGCCTTTCTCCAACTTTTCATACTCCTTTCCTCCTGATATTGTGATCACTTGGCATTGCTATCTGCCTCACCATCGCTGTTTTCTGGTCCTTGTCTACCATCATGATACCTGCTTGTCTGGATCTGGAAGTCCCACAGGATCTTAGCCCTGGTATTCTCCCCAACCTTATGTGGGATCTTGCATTTGGAATTGGGAGGGTTTAGCCCATACTCTGTGCAGATGTTTCTTTACACAATGCTAGCTACTCCGTTGTGCCGTTCAGTGTACGCTGTTCCTGCAAGCCTCTTATACCCCGCCACTTGTGTTAGACTCTTAGAAGCCTCTCTACATAGTCTGCACCGTGGTCCCTATCTGGTGTTGTAGATGCCTGCCTCTATGGACCTGGTGCTTTGTGTCTGTGCTTGTGCTTCCATTATCAGTGCATCAGTGCTGCCTTTGAGCACATCCAGCTAATGGTAGGAGTTCCCAATGTCAGCCACCTCAGCTATTTGTCAATGGTACATCCCATGCAGGGTCTTGGCTTGCCATGGTACTTTCTCTATTTGATCTCTCTTCCATTTCTGTTGTTGGTTCAGGTATTCTCTAAGCAGCTCATCTTTGAGTGCCACCTTACTGATCTACTCCCAGATGATCTTGGTTTGACAAAGGACAGTGACTGTGACACCTACAAGACCCAGTTCACCTTCTTTCTGGCTCATGGATAGTAACTGGGGGGGTCGGACTTGGGGTAAAAACCTCTGTACATTGTGAGGAGCTTCCGTGGCTAGCTCACCGTGCCGGCAGGGTATCTGATCACTGGTAGGGCGTATATGTTGATGGTGCAGATGTTGTTCTTCCTATTGGGCTGGCTCGTCAGAATTTGCCTTATGCATTGGTGGTACTTGGATGTTGCTGCTTTCCTTGCCACCTCATTATGGTTCCCATGTGACTGTGAGACATCAAGGTACTTGTAGCGGTTCTGTATGCCTGCTATGTAAATCTATGTCAGGTGGATCAGTGAGTCGTTGTCTTGTTCACTCTTGGCATACAGCTTGATGGCATCCATGTAGAGGGGGTGGCTGGTAGTAGTTCCACTATTGATTTGTATCCAGTCCTTGTGATTAGCTGGCTGAGGGGGTTCAAGCCTATGCAGAACAGCAGAGGAAACAGTGCATCACCTTGTGCAAACTATTTTAGTTGGCTACCAGTGTGGTCTTCAAGACTCCCACTGAGTTCTAGAGGAAGTCCTAATGACTTTGTATATGCATTCACAGATCCATGTGTGTGGCATTGAATCATATGCTTTCCTGTAATCAATCCATGCTGTGCTTAACTTGGTCTGTCTGGTGCTTAGGGCCTCTGATGTTGTTCCCAATGCACTTCTGAGCTGTGTTTCATCACAGCATCAGGTATTTGTTTATCAGATGCTAAATTACCATATTTGCTCTATTATAAGATGACCCTGATTATAAGACGGCCCCCCAAATTTGAATATTAATATAGAAGAAAAAAAAGCCTGAATATAAGACTACCCTATAAGAAAAAAGTTTTATTAGTAAACATTCTTCCTTGATTGAGAAAAATGCATTTTTATTTCTTTTTATTTGCCAAACTGCCCCCCAGTTATGCTCATCTGCCCCACGGCTTGCTACTCTGTCCTCCAGATATGCCTTATAGGCCCCTATATGCCACCCTGATATGCCACACTACCTCTCCCACATATGCCACTCTGCCCCGATATGCCATATACCCAATATATGCCACTCCGCCCCCAGATCGGACTTATACCCCCTATGTGCCACTCTGCCTCCCTGATATGCCACTTTACCCCGCTCATATGCCTTATACCTCCCTATATGCCACTCTGCCCCGCAGATATGCCTTATTTCCCCTATCTGTCAATCTGCCCCCTAATATGCCCCCTTAACTTACTGATGCATCCCTAGACTTGTCTCCAGACACTCTGGTATCAAGTGGGGGCAGCCAGTGGACGTCTGCACGATGCCCACAGACAACCTCCGCTGCTACCCAGGACTTCCGCTGGGGGGAATCCATGACTGAGCACAGGATTGCCTCTTGACCTTGCCTGCTGCCTGCCTACTGACCCGGACTGCCCTTTTGACCCTGCTTCTTGACCACTGCCTGTCTAGTGACCCGGATTGTTTGCCTGTTTTTGTCTTGGATTTCCTCGTCACCCCTGCATATTGGGCTCCTCCCCCTACTCCAGCTAACAGGTACCTTACCAATGTGAAGCCGATCAGCCTGCCCTTATGCAGCGTTACCACCGCAAGTTACACAATGTGATGTGACCCCACTTAACCCCGCCTCCTCCTGGACACCACCAGAGAAAACTTGTCTTGTAAAGGCAAATTGACACCCCTGTCAAAATGCCGCCTGGGTCCCATGAACACATGTAAGGGCTGGCTCCAGCTGAATGTCTCTTTTCTTCCATCGAATGCTATTTTGATATATCTTGTTCTTGCTAAATGATCTTAGATTTGCAAAGATTGTCATAAAATTAAAATGTTTTAGATTTTTGATCAATAAATAGGAAAAACGGCTACATTCTAAATTTAAGTAAAATTATGATATGTGATATTTGAGTTCAGTTGGAGCATCTTGACTTTGTTTTTATGTTATAAAACTTGTGTTGGAATTGAACAGGTTAATTTTAAATCTGGTTATATGTAAACAGATTTAGAGATTACATGCTTTACTTAAAAGGCCAGGCCGAGTGGGTCATTTTCCCCGTATGTTTTATGGCAATCAAGGCCTAAGGGAAGCTCCCAAGTTATGTGACCTTACAAAATTTCAACCCATTCTATTCTTTCATGGCACTCCAGGGCTAGAAAATGTTAGCTATTTCCTTGTTTGTGTATTTCATATGCTCATTACAAAATATATTTTAGCTAAGTTTTAAATATTCATGATCAGTAAACCTCTATTCCTTCCGGTGGCACTTTATTTCATTGTACAACCTTGATATACAACTTTAAAATGTCATTTTACTTTAAAATGTCATTGAACATGCCTTGAAACCTCCAAGTCATTTTGCAGAAAATAGCATTTAAATAATCAATGAGCACTGAATAATCTGCAAGTAATTGGCAACCATTATGATCTAGATGTCACCATACAATCCTAAAATGTGAGAAATGAGAAAAACAAGAGTGCTCTCGGCGTTCGGAATACAAAGACTAATCAAATAATCACAATTCTTAAACCTCTGTGTATAGAACAAACTACATTTCTGCACACTGTGAAGTGTTGTTCTATATAACAGATTAATGTACAATATTAAATGCAGAAATATTGCTGATAATATTACTAGTCTTCCTCACCTTCAATTACCTTTAGATTTAATAGAACAGATATTACAGATATCAAAAGGCAATCAATCATTATATATAATTTAGTAATAATGGACAAAGCAGCTTTCCGCAACTTCAGCATAAACCAGGAAAGGATTAGGATGCCACTGTGCTGATTGTTAGACCTGTGCATTTGGATTCCAATGAAATAAACAAAGGAGAAAGCTCAGAATTTTCATTTGAATTTCTCACTCTCTCTCACACCCTCTTGCATTCTTTTACAGTCTCTCTCAGTGTCTCCCTACCTTCACGGACAACCTTTTCAGTGTCTACGGTCCTTGTTCTGCTGTGAAACTACTCCAAAGAGTCCAGGATAATGCAGCAGAGAGCTGGGACAAGAACAAGAGGCAGAGAAAACCTAGAAGCAGAGCTGAACAAGAAGGGGAGAATAACAAGATGTTGAGAAGAACAAGAAGCGGAGCTGCAGAGAAGGAGACAGAGAAGTGGCAACATGAAACCAGTTACCAGAAATGGTAAGGAGAGATTGAAAGAGAGAGTTCGAAAGTAAGAGAGTGTGAGAGAGTTAGAGATTGTGAAAGAGTGAGTGATAACAAATTTTGTTTCCAAAAATTTTCAAATATTGTCTGAAGTGAAAGGGCTGGAAACTAAATTGTCCGAAAAATGAATGGACCGAAAGCGAAATTAAAAATTTGATCCATGTGCACAAGTCTAAGGATTATTATGTACAAGGGCTCCACGTAGCAAACAGTCCTGGTCAGATGCCTTGTGGATTACCTCTAAATGTGAAACTTTTAATTTGTCTTAATCCAAGTATATTAGAAATATATATCACTGGCAAAGTTGTCTTATAACTAGAGAAGCAGGGCTTCCATTCACAAAAGTCTAGCTTGGCCCAAGTACAGTGGGGGCCTCATTAGAATAAAGAGTTTCTTTTTAAAGTTGGTAACCAGAGAATCAATCACAGAAGAGCAGTCAAATGTTCACCAAAAAGGCTTGTTACATGGACAAGGAGTACAGTTGGCATCAAGATTAAAAAAGGCGCCACAACACAAAACATTGCATGTGATTGTAAAGTTGTGTTGTTCATTAAGTATTATGTTGGGGCAGCTGGTAAATGGCAAATACACATCAGAGCATGCAGGATTATCCAAAGACACTGTCCAGAGGACAGAGACCCAAAAGCATGTGGAAAGGTCCAGATAGATATATGGAAAAACATGGTGGCCTCAGACAACCAGTCCGAGCACCTTGGCCTGGGAAGAACGAGGATTGGAGTCCCCCTGACAAAGGGCAGGGCAAGGTACACCTTGGAGCAACTTGGCCTGGGGAAACCAATGGCTTTGGTGCTAGGATTTAAATTTAAATGGTCTGTAAGAGCGACTCTGTTGGTCGCCGGTAGGGGACTCTTCTGGCATCAACCAATGAAGGGCAGTAAAATCCCAGTTTCTGGCATTCCAATATGGCTGCCTAGACACTCTACATATGTGCCATCCTTTCACTACTGTCAGATGTTCTCCCTCACATGTCAATTTGAAAAGCTCCTTTAGTTCCAGTTTGTTATTGTGCGTGATTTTAAATTATTTTACGGATTCTTCAGAATCTGCTGGCACTATATAAATAAATGTGATGTAAATGTGATGTAAATACCTTGAGAAATAGGCATAATCATAACAGATATAAGAAAAAAAGTGATATGTAAACTAATGTAACAAATGTATTAATTAAAGGAGGAAGGTTAACACATACTTGAAAGAATATTGGTGATTTGTTTTTCCATATTGTGTATCTGCCCCAATATAATCTCTAACAAATTTCCTACGTATTGTTATTATTATGCACAGCCACATACTAAGTTAATATTAAAAGACAAAAGAAAATTATATATTTGAACAGAAGCCTAGCCAGAGGTATAATAGTGGCTTATGATTCTTGCATGTAATAATCAAGGCTGCAACTAAATCATGTTTTAATAAACAAAAGCTTTAGGAAATATTTTAAAAATATACATTCATAAATAGTGTATTAGCCCTCGCTCAAGATTCTTTAACTATGATTTCTGTTTCTTATAGGTAAATAAGTCTTTCTATATTGTTTTCCAAGTGTTCAACATCATAGCTTTACAAATGTCTTTTGTGTGGGATTTTTATTTTATGAAATCCCCTTTGTTGGTTAGCTTACTTTTATTGAAAAAATGTTGGACTGGCCACCTGCAGAGACCTCATCACTGTATGAGCGGCCACTTTTACAGAAGTGCACGTTATGCCACCACCCTAACTTCCTCCAAAATCACAGTGGTTTTGATGAATTCCTCCCACCCGATTGGTGGATCGAGGACGTCACCGGAAGTGGCACTATTTTGGCGTAAATGTGCACCAGGTTATGTCTGCTGAGATGCAGAGAAAGATATAAAATAAAATAAAGAAGATGAAAGATAGAACATTAAGAACAAGAAGATGCTGTGGAAGTCTTCGGCAGAGAAGTTGGGGAAACATTTAGAAAGCGTATAAGAAAAGAATGAGAGAGTGAGGGAGGCGCAAAGAGAGTGAATGTGGGCACTGTGCAATGAATTTCATTCCAGAATTAAAAATGTCCCAGATTCTTGTTTGGACAGAATGGGCAGGGAACATAATTCATTGCCAAAAAGCGAATGGGAACAATCCTTAAATAAAAATTATTACTACACTGGATGCATATAACCTGCTGATGTATCCAAGGGTAGGCTAACCAGAGCTCTACTACTTCTGGGACACTTGCTTCATGTAGGGGCAGGGCTTGCCCTCAGTATGCCTTTTGTGTGGAAGGTATAAGAGGAAGGTGGGCACGGAGTATGCGGAACGGAGCTGGGAGCTGGCAAAAAGAAGCTAACCCATCTGAAGACTGATTGAAACCCACTCTAAATTCCAAGGTATGTGTATTAGGACATACTATTATTTCCTCTTTCTATACAGATCTTTTATTTATTTAGCATTACATTTTGAAATTTAATTAAATTATGTCAGACGTATAAATATGGTTTCAAGAGAAATCTGCCATGGTATAAAAAGCTATGTAATTCTAGTTGTTAAACTAAACTAGAAAGAAGAATTAAGACTGGGGTTGGGAGGTATCTTAAAGTGGGAGGGAGATGGGGCAATTCCCTCTCACATATTGGGCAGCATTATAGGTGGTTGTCACGAACAGAGTCCATTCAGATGACTATAATGACCCAGAGTGCCAAAAGATGGTATTCAGGAGTCACAGTGCAGAAGTGGAGACACAGGGCCTGGTGCAGGGTAACCACACTCCCCCCCGAGCCATCAGGATTGTGCAGCCACATACCAAGACCCTGAAATAGCAGAGGGAGGTATCCAGTACAGGTACAAGATCTAGAGATATCCTGCAAGCAAGGACATGAAAAGGCAGAACAGAGCCAGAGAAGTAGAAACAGGTTACAGAATAGAGAACATAGGTTACAGGGACAGGACAAACACAATATGAGACCGAAATAGGACAGAACACCCCTCTACCGGGGCTCAAGACAGGACAACAGAGCACAGGGTTGACAAGACTGACCATGTTAAACATGACATGACTGACAAGGCTATACACATATAACAGGACAGACCAGACAAGGACATGTATTGAACCCTCTTCTAAGATAACAACATCGGAGATTCAGTCACATATTATAGCCATCGTATGCTTAGCCCACCACTATGCCAAAGTACGCCAATATATCAGTGGGTCCTAACACTTAACCTGCCTAACATAATAACTGATAACTAAAGACTATAAACAGATGAACTAAGGGGACACATGAATGGACATACCTTAAGCTGGACAAACAGGAAACTAAACTGAAACTCAGAGCACATGTCAGGCTCATCATATCGCAGCCCTTAACTGGATGTTGGAGTCCAGAGCGCAGGAGTGTAAGAACGCAGTGATTGTAACAAACTTCACAAATGTCAAAACTGGAATGTTTGGTTATAGGTCATATTCACAAAGCAAAGGAAAGCAAGACATCTCACCAGAAGCAGCAGAGTAGGAGGTGTATCATGCATATAAGGGTAGAAAAGTCCAGGCAAGTATTCAAAAGGGTCTGGGACAGGTAGCAAGCAAAAAAGGGGAAATCCAGTAGGCAGTCCGGGTCAAAGAGGTAACAGGCAGGTAGATCCAGCGTCTGACATGAACTATGGCTCCAAAGAACTTAATGAACTCACACCTCTGTCACTGGGAGGCAGGGATATAAAGCCTGTTCATTAGGTCAGGTGTGAGTTGTCTAGGCTTCAGGTGAGAGAGGCAGGGTAATGGTATAACAAAACAAAGCTGAACATAAATACATAGCTTAAAAAAAATACACAGAACATTAATTATATACATAGCCAGATAATACAAACATGATACAGGATGCCACAGGACATGGAACAAGGCAAGGAATACAGGGGATGGAGTGAGGAGCTGAGATCCTCAGATGTATGAGGGAAAGAGAGCAAAGGTACATAGATTACAGACACAAAAAACAAGACAGCAAGCTGTGGAGAGGAGTTCAACTCCAGACAGACCTCTTAAAGGGGCGGTTTCCAGGGCTGGGGCTGAACTCTGACAGCACACAAGGAGGAGCAAAGAAATAAAGCAAGACCAGAAACACAGCAAGAAGGAAAACCTGGAGAAACTAGATACTGCCTTAACAGCCTGGATAAGCCTTCACTCGGAGTGGACGTTACAGTGGTAGTCAGCAACATTTAAAAATTAGACGAAAACACTTGTGGATATGGCAACTCTAGCATCACTAGTGTCTTCAAAAAGATAAAGTAAACATTACTACACATACTTTGGTATTTTAAATTATTGCTATGCAATATTTTCCCCCAATTAATTGTGCACCTTTAATGAATTAGAAAGAAACAAACTGTTGGTAGCAATATTGAAAGTAGTGGGCTAAGAGACTGGAATTACATTTATATAAATTGTAGTATTAATTTAGCATCTAAATAAAACAATAACTCAAGTATTGACATCCAGTGTAAATAGAAAAAAAATATATAAAAAGTGCTTGTTTTGTGTCAAAACTGTCTGACACATTTCACTGGTAGGCTTCTTCAGAGGGGAAGATTAGACTGTGTAAGCACTAGACTGGCTTGGAATGGTGGTAAAAAGGGCTGTGGGTTACTGTGGAACAATACTGGTATTCTGCATATGAGTCATATGTTGTTGACCTTAGGTCCTTACAGCTACCACCGGTTACAAATAGTTAAAAATAAATTAGAAACTGTCTATGTGTGTTTGGAGTAGTAACACAGGAACCCATGATCTAATACAGAACTCATGATTTAACCTGATTATGCTTCAGTAAGGGATATGCCAAATATCCCCATAAAATCATAATAACTGCTCAATGTTGGGAATGTTTGCTATGCCTCAACCCCTTTCTAGGTGGGTATAAACATATGTGCCTGTATGCAATAAAATCAGAGATCTTATTATACATACACTCCTGTCTATGTGTCTGATTTCTCTCGAGCCGCTTGATAAAGATATCTATATAATTTGGAACCCCAAGGTATAGAAGTACTCGGAAGTTCTCCAACAGTTACTGAAATTGATAGTTCTTAATTTGACATAATGCATTCTGTGGGTGATGTAGTAATTTAGAAATTATGTGAGATCCTTTATTCCCACCAATATTTGTGTTTAAGAGGCTTACTTGTCCTAAAGGATGTTTTCGAATAGGTCAGGATGCCTGGACAAATTGTCTATTAGTGATGAGTGTGTAAGAGTTGCAATACAAATTCTGTGCAGCCAGCTAGTAGAATTGCCATTTCTACATTTTTGCCAATTCTACTAACTGGCTGAAATTTAATTCCAATCTTTTAGCTCACTACTTTCAATAGCACTATCACCGGTTTATCTCTTTCTTCCTACACTCTTCTAAGGTAATTGGAAATGTTCTTCTCCTTGTTGATTATAGCAGCTCAGTTTTTCTTTTTCTCTATTTCTTTTCTTACCTTTTTTCTTTCCTATTATTTCACTGGTGCGGGTCAATACCAAATGTCACCACTTTTAAAGTTTAGTTTTGTAGTGTATCCTGTAAAAATGTAGTCATGCAAGCTACCCAGATGTTTGTAAATTCTGAGAGTGATGTATCTGTGTATGTGTTTCTATAACCGTGCATTTCTGGTTTAATGTTTAGTGGGAAATCGTACTGATCAAAACATTATAATCATGACAACACCAGCTCATAACAATATATAGTTGCTATATTAAAAATCAAAGGTTTGTGGTCTTATTCTGTATTTCAAACTCCATATGATTGGCATATCTAATTCACCATTTCATTCCTTCCAAGAAATTACAGTCATATGTTTAGTACATGTTAGATCTGAGCTTATTTTAATATACACAAGTGAAGCAATATGTTCAGTTGCATAATGAACTCCATTTAATACATTTAACTTAAGTGAATCCAAGCAAAAACTAGGATATTGCAGATGGTTGTTTATTTCATGACCTGTTGAAGGTTATAGACATGTCTGAGAATCACAAGTCAATGTTTAGAGTAAATGTGTCCTCGGTTTAATAGAATTCAGTGGGATATTGAAGGGTTGCGTGATTCTGTATCTATAAAGAAAATATTTGTGATTGAATCTTAAAGTTTCCTAAACTGTGTCATTGGATGGATGGTCACTGCTAAGCTAAATATTTAGTTACAATCCAAAAGAGCATTGAAGAGAGTGACATTTCAATTTCAATAGCAGTTCTGCTGCTTTGAGGAGCAGCACTAAGCAGTAATAATAATATACCATGTGAAGGCATGGACGATACTGATAAAGCCCCATTAATCCTATGTGAAAAACAGTCCATAAGCAGATACTTATTCTAAAGAAACTACATAGGACAAGTCCATGGCTGTGACTTATTTCATGTGGGAAAATGCATTGCAAAAGAAAAGCATTGCAAATGACTGAAATATTGCTGAAAATGAATGAAGGTTTGAAATGCAAAAGTATTATATATATAAAAAAAAACTAGAACTGTTAAATTACAATAGATTCAAGTCTTAGACAAATCTGATTGCAAAATGGCAAAGCCTCTCAAATGGGTCTTGAGATCAACATTAAAGGCTATATACAAATCAAGCAGTTTCTATTGGCTTGCCCCAGAATTGTTTAGGTTTTATTTCAACACAATTCAGCTTTATTAACACAAATACAGGTTTTCCTTGTGTATCTTTTCCCCCTTTTCCGGTGATTTACAATTGTTATCTTATCTTATTGGTATATTTATGAGCAGGACAGGACTGGGGATGACGGGGTGGCCCTGGCAGCCATACCGTAGCGTTCTATCTGCCACTCTAGCATGAATATAGGTGGAAATTGAGTGCTTTCGGACAAAGGTGCTGTTTATAAGTTCTCTAAGATTCTCATAGACCGACTAGAGTTTTGTCATATTCCAGAAGTCCTATAGGATCCACTGTTTAAGGTCAAGATACCTTACAAAATAGCTTACTAGGCAGGCTTGTGTAAAAGTCTGTATCAGTGCCCAGTAGGATAGCTAGTTTAGGCAGCAGGTTAGGTAGGCTGGATTGGTGTGCTTAAAGTAGTCCAGCAGTAAGAAAAGGCTGTCCCATTGCATAGTGTGTTGTGGTAGTTGGAGCTTGTTGTGTATTTTGTTTAACAGGCAAGAAGTTTGCATTAACAGAGTTGCTTGAGGGAAGAAGGGAGATTATCAGCAGGACTCATAGGAGGTTATAAAAGGGAGAGCTTCACAGATCTCTTTGGATAAATCTGCCACAAGAATTTGTTTTCCTCACTTTTTTTGCTTTGTTTCATGTTAGGATCAGTGTTGGGGCAGCCCTGAGTTCAGGCATCAGTGTGGAATTTAGCTGTTTGAGGTAGCACTAAAACAGGTAGCTAAGAGCAGGACATGTGGACTGGGTCCCTGGTGAGTAGCAAACAGTGGGCTCACAGTGCAGGTTTGATCAGTTGCATCATTTATTTCATTAGTTTGTTTACCTTAAAATACATTGTTACATTGTTTAATACCACTGTGGCCTAAACTGGTTTATATGGTTGAATACCAGGACAATTTCACAGTTCGGAATACATGCCTAATTTCTGTATTTATATTTGAGCTTTGGAAAACATCTGAAACACATGATTAATCTAAAATGTTAATATGAATGGTAACTGTTATACTTTTAAATCTATTCCATAAATAATACAGTTAGGCTATGAGTGTGTCCTACTCTTGATGTGTCTACTCCTGATGGATTTAATAATATGTAAACCCTAAATACATAAGAATTCAATGGAAGTTGAAGTGTTTATGACTGGCTCAACATCTAACTACAAAAACACCAAGCTAAGAACATCAGACAGCACTTAGCAACAATATGCAAAACCATATATGTAGGCTGTGTTATCTAGGGCACCTCTTAATTAAAATGACATCTAGTGCTTGGTGTTCTCTGACCTGAGTATTGATTAGCTTTCAGCTTCTAACCATAAATTATCTAATTCATTCTAATTAACAAGTCTCTCAAAGTCACTTTCGTAGCTCTTTATGCAGAATTGACTGGTGAATTATATAAATCGCAAGTAGTTACAAAAATAATCCCTGTACATGCAAATTTACCATAGTTAGTTCCATCAAATAAGAACAAAGGAGAAATGCTAACAACGTCTTGGGTATTTAAAGAGAGAAGATGATAAATCGCTAAAATTGAAGCATAATGAATGTTTTATACCTGTAATGTAATTTTCTGTCTTTTTCTGTAGTGTTGGTGACAGTAAAAAGTAAAGTTTCAAATGTAAGTGCATTAATAATCCAACAATGCTACAAACTATAACAATAAAATATATATTAACTCATCTTCAGTAAGGAATATTGCCCTTTTTGCCAAAACTTTGTTTTTTGTTTTTCTTGTTAACAGTTTCTAATTAAATTGCAAACTTTCTTTGGTACATTCACTAAGACGTTAAGTGGTTAGTCAAGTTAGGGGTTAACTTAACTCACCAGATTGAGGTTGCATCCCTTGCCTGCTAACACTCTGAATACAGCTTACATATTCACTAACATGCAAGTTATTTACGAGAGCATGTTAGTGCCTGATACACTGTGACAGAATGACCTGTCATACAGGGGCCCAAGGTACTCAGATATGGCTCCAGCCTGGCTACCAAACAGGCAGGAACTCTATTGTGTAAACTAATCCCATAACAGGATTGCTACCAGGGGGAGATTCAGTAGCTAAAGAGGATTAAAGGTTGGGCTGTCTACATGTACCTGTTTATCAATGTTAATATTATGTAAATGAAGTTCTGTGGCTATATCAGTCTATGTTTTACATCAATAAACTGTTCATTCCTGCTGTACTCAGTTCAAGGTAGTTGTGTCTACTTATTGGGTACATATAGCAGGGTTCCGAGGTGCGCATGCTGGCTGGTGCTGGAAGTGATTCCGGGGACAAGAGGAGGATACATGTGGGTGATCTCTGGGAGTTACTACAGCTCTCTTGGTGAACCCATTACATACACTAAATTTTGTGAGTTGAGGATGAAGGTAATTAGGTTAAGCCATGGGAACTTCCCCAAATATACCTCCATCCCTTGCTCAAAGGATGGGGGTTAGTTTAGTTAATGTGCAATATTATAAGCGTCCTTAAAGAAGTGGGTTTTGAGGGATTTTTTGAAGGACCGAAGGCAGGGGGAGAGACGGATAGGCCGGGGATGGCATTCCAGAGGATAGGGGTAGCCCTAGAGAAATCTTGTAAGAGCGCATGAGAGCTAGAAATCAGAGGAGAGGCTAGAAGAAGATCATTGGAAGAGCGGAGAGACCGGTTAGGAGTGTATTTAGAGATGAGTGAGGAGATGTAGGGAGGGAAACCACTGTGCAGGGCTTTGAAAGTAAGAGTCAGGATTTTGAAATGAATCCTGAAGTGCACAGGCAGCCAGTGAAGAGACTGACAGAGCGATGGGAGAGGAAGATAAGTCCAATGGGAGCAGCATTCATGGTGGATTGAAGAGGGTGAGACAGGTAAGAGGGAGACCGGCTAAGACAGAGTTACAGTAATCGAGACGGGAGATGATAAGGGCATGGACAAGAGCCTTAGTGGCATGCTGTGTTAGGAAGGGACAGATTTAGCAGTGAGTAAGTCATTAGTAACTTTAGTAAGGGCAGTTTCAGTAGAGTGTCAAGGGCGAAAACCAGATTGAAGAGGGTTAATATAATAATACATTAATTTTTATAATTTGTAGCATAATTCTTGCAAATACCAATCTGTGTTCAAGAAAGGAAACTAATAAACACCTTTATATAAGAACACAACAGCCTTTAACAAAGAATGTAACAAGGTAAATATTTCTGGGTTATTTGGTGAATGAGAAAAATTTTACTTCAAATATATACAGTATATTCTAAATAAATAATATTGTATTGAAGAAACGTTTTAAATTATTTTTAACTAGCTCTGTGAGGAAACCTTTTACTGGATAATTCTTCAGTAGTCTCATTAAAATTCTCTTTATTAAATGGTTTTCTGTAATGTTTTTAAATGTCATGTAGTGTAACACCTTCTGTGTTGCAGTTTTAGTTATATTAGGTAATGGTCTTAATTACAGCCATATAAAATTGTAATGGCCCATTAGGTAAGGTAATAAAGACTTACAAAAAGTAAATATTACTTTTGGTCATTCACAATAGCTCACAATCAGCTTTACTTTGCCTTTACCAGCATCTCCAATCATAGAGGATGATTATCATATTGCCTCTAATAAGTTGAATGTTTAATGAATACTGCGCTCTGATGCCACACGGTCTAGTCTAACTTAAGCCGATTATATAATTGTATTGGCTCAATTATAGGCCGCACCTGATTATAGGCCGCACCCTGAAAGTTAGGTGCTTTTTTAAAGAAAAAAAAAATCTATATAACACGAAGAGTGCATTTTTATGTTTGTCCCGAAGAAACGAAGATAGCAGCGGTAAAACGTACACGAAGACGCACAAAACGAAGAATCTTTGTCTTCGTCTACTGGTCTCCCTGGTCCCTTCCCCATCTAGCCTACCTTATCCATGCAGCATCGCAGGGGTTGACGGAAGCGGAAATCCGTAGGTTCACCGTCAAGGGTTAAGGAGCCGTGCGAACGACTCTATTGGTGGCCTGCAGGGTCCTCCTCTGGCATCAACCAATTGGTTGATGCCAGAGGAGGACCCTGCAGGCCAACAATAGAGTTATTCGCACAGCCTTTTTAACTCCTGACGGCGAACCTACGGATTTCCACTCCCGTTAACCCCTGCAATGCTGCATAGATAACGGGAGCAGAAATCCGTAGGTTCGCCGTCAAGGGTTAACTTGGTGCAACTTGGCCGACAGAGACCACTGGTCTTCCTGCTCCAACAGTTAAAAGTCCGTACGAACAACAATAAAGTCGCTTGTACAGACCTTTAACTGCTGGAGCAGGGGGACGAGTGGTCTCAGCTGGCCAAGTTGCGGCACCAGGATTTTAAAAGTCTGTACGAGCGACTATTGGTTGCCAGCAGGGGGCTCGTCTGCCATCAACCAATGAAGTACAGGTATACTTCATTGGTTGATGGCAGAGGAGGCCCCTGCAGGCGACCAATAGAGTTGCTCATACGGACATTTAAAATCCTGGCGCCAAAGCTGCTGGATTGTTCCTTGCCGCGTTAACCCCGTATTAACCCCTTCTACAAAAAAATGGAAAAAACAAACACGAAAAATGTGCACATATTTTCCCCGAACCGAACACAGGAACGGGTGAATATTCGCGGAATACGAACATGAAGAGTTGGCCGGCGCCCAAGTCTAATTTTAATGCATCTTACTTATAGATATAACACTCTGACTGTCCCACAGATATGCTGACACTCTGACTGCCCCCACAGATATGCTGCCACTCTGCCCCCTCACCCCGACTTACCAATGCAAACTCCTGGTGTCTAGCGGGGCTGGCAGTGGACGTTTGTGCAGAGATGGGAGGTTATTTAATCACATCGTGCAGGCAACCTCCGCTGTCGGCAGTTCCACCGAGGCTTTTATGATAGACTGAACGTCTGCGCGATGCGCCTCGAAAACCTGCCAGCACTTCCCACAGCGGAAGTGCCGGAACCTGAAGTTGTCTATGCGTATTGCACAGAGACATCTACCGGCTGCTGGAGAGTAGGAGCATCTTCAAGATCTCCATACCACTGTTTTCTCCACATGACCTTTGTTACAAGCAAATCATTCTTACCTGAGCACTTCTTCACCTTCTGTCTCCTTCACCCTCAACCTAATAGATTGTAATATTACTAGGACAGGGCTCTCTTCTCCTTCTGTATCTGGGTATCTGTCATGACCCTGGTAAGCAGGTCGGGTAGGAGCCCAGTTGCAAGGGATACAAGGGGGTCTGTCTGTACCCCACGATGCATGATGGCTAGAGGGATGGTACAGACAGGCACAAGGAAACACAGCACAGGCAGAATACTATGTAAGGTACTGTAGTAATGAAGGTGACAGGAACAACAAGTACAGGCAGTGGGCTTCCTGCCATCTGCCCTGCCAGTGGGCATGGGATCAACACAGGGTCAGGTACAGGGCCAAAGCAGAGCAGTCCAAACACTTTAATGCAAAGGCCCTGACTGAAGGGTCTTTTAAAGGCAGGGCTTCACTCAGGTAATAAGGCTCAGCTGTACCTGGTAATCTGATTCTGAGTACTCCAGAGGGAGGAGGGTGGCCACTAGTGGTAGCAGATGGACATGACAGCAAAATCATTATGCATGGTCCGGGCTAGCAGGGTGGAATCCTGACAGTATCTTAGTGTGTGCTTTGTATATCAAATTTAATGTTATTGTTAATTTTCACTCTCCTCTATTATAATAGCACTACAAAATTGGCTGGCCCTCTTTAAGTTAAACGTAATATAATTATGACTTTGCCTCCTACTTCATCTTATCTATTATAATGCCTGCGAGCTCTACTATAATCCTTTGTCTCATTTCCTGTTTCAAAATTCTGGTTAATTAAATTAAAGCAGCATCACATTTCAAAAATAATATATGTTTACTTTATTATATATTTAGCCCAGTTTATCAAAAACATTGCTTGCTTTTATTGATTTGAAATGTGTCTATTTACAACTTTTGACTTGAAAACATACAACTTGCATTCAACTAATGCAAGCTAGGAGTATTTCTTTGAAAAATGCACTCACAGATGGATGCCTGCACCCTGTTGTACAAAATGATTTGAAGTTATGATGTTTCAAGGAATGGTTTTTGAAAAAAAATATACCCAAATGTCTCATTCCAGGCAAGAAAAGCAAATACTTGTTTTGCCTGTTTTGGATCTCGAGAGACTAGTGTTGAGAGGTAAATGTATCTTAACTGATCCACAGAAGGAGCTTGTGAGAGCATCCGATACGTAAAAAAAAGGGGAGAAAAATTAACATTTTGTTGAATTCCTACCTTAAATATCGTATTTGCTCGATTATAAGATGACCCCTCAAAATCTGAATATTAATTTATGAAAATAAGAAAAAGCCTGAATATAAGACGACCCTATAGGAAAAAAGTTTTACCAGTAAATGTTAATTCATGTAAACTATGTGAACATTTTTTTTAAATAAAAGCTATGATTGAGAAAAATATTTTGTTTTTATTTCCTTTTTTTCAACCTGTCCCCTGTTATGCAGATCTGCCCCCTGGCTTGCCACTCTGCCCCAGAAATGCCTTATACCCCCTATATGCCACTGTGCCCCATGATATGCCTTTTAACCCTCTAAATGCCACTGTGCCCCATGATATGCCTTTTGACCCCCTATGTGCCACTCTGCCTCCAGAATTGCCTTATACAGCTATATGCCACTCTGGAATTTAGGGGGTTAAAAGGCATATAATGGGGCAGAGTGGCATATAGGGAGGTATAAGGCATTTCAGGAGGCAGAGTGGCGTATAGAGGGTTAAAAGGCATTTCTGGAATCAGAGTGGCATTAAGGGGGTTAAAAGGCATTTCACAGAGCACTCTGCCTCCAGAAATGCCTTATACCCCCTATTTAACACTCCCTCCCCCTCCCTCCTCCAAACTTACCGGAGCTTCTGAGTTCCCGGTGCATTAGATTCGCGTAGACAACTTCCGCTGCAGCCGGGAAGAGGTGCGGCTAGCAGCGAGGGTTGTCTGCGTCCATCGCGCAGACCTTCCCCGGCTGTCAGAGATCACGAGGAACTAAAATAAATTGTACCAGGTCACCTAAGCTGGGGCCAATTTTGAGAATTATGTAGACTGAGGTTTCCCACTTGCTCACCAATGTGATGCCCCTAAAAGGGGTCCTAAATGTAATCCTGGTACAATCTTTAATAAAAAAAGAACACCTAGTCTAGCCCACTAATCAGCCAGTTAAGAAAACATCAGTTAAATATATTTATTTTGCTAGCAAAGCATACTTTATCAGTATTGTAGTTTGTTACCCACACTTTTATAGGCAAATCGTCCATTGTAGTAACAATGAATTATATTTTATAATTTTCACTTTAAAGTGAGACCACATTACTGCAGAACACACAGGTGCTAATCATTAACAAATGTAATTAGTTCTATTTTCCCATCATTTACTAACATAAAACAAATGGCTGTAGAATTTTAAAATGTGAGTTTATTCGTACTATGCATGAATAAGAACTACTTGGAGTAACAATATTATATTATATAATGTATGTCTTCAAAATCCATCTGTTACTGTTTAAGTTAAGTTTGGTTGATTCCCCATTGATTATATTGTTACTGTGCCAAAGCAGATTTTCTCACATTCATCTTATAATATGCACAATGAAACTATACATTTTCAGAAATAGTATATAAATTTAAGTCTAGTTTTTAATCCAAATGAATATACTTAAAACATTTGTTATTTGAACAATTTAGATATTTAGTTTCTTTGTGTTAATATACTGTTTCTAATGTATTATTTTTGGTGTGTGATTTTCATTAAGCATGGATAAGTACAAAAGGCAAATTAGGCCCCAAAGAGCACAGTAAACAGAAATAATATAATGACCATAATAATCATCTGCAATAGAAATAACCAATGTTCTTGGGCAATTACTTTTATTAATTGTTGTATTTCTTTATTTGTACTTGTTTGGCTTTCTTTTTTAATGTTTCATTAAAAAATATATATAATGTGAAATATCAAATGTATATAATGTGAAATATCAAATGTAAATGGTTTTGAAGGCTTTAGAGTAGAGCCCTGCGCGGGACTACTTTTTTAATCCCGCTCCCGCCCGCTCCCGTGGATATTAATCCCGCTCCCGCCCGCTCCCGCAATGTGGGTGTTCCGCTCCCGCCCGCTCCCACTACATTTGTGGCCAATCCCGCCCGCTCCCGCCACATTTATGGCCAATCATGCCCGCCTCCTTACCTGATTTCCCGCGCAGTCCCGCGAGGCTGCCCTCGAGTTGTTCCCTCACGGCGTCTCTTCTCTTGCTCCGCCCAGGAACAAGGCGGAGTCACAGGAAGTGACGTCACATCACGTGACTCCGTTTTGTTCCTGGGCGGAGCAAGCTAGGAGACACTGTAAGGGAGCAGCAAGAAGGCAGCCTTGCGGGACTGCGCGGGATTACCGGGACCCGCAGGTACAGTGACTGACCGCCCGCTCCTGCCCGCAGCCCCAGCAAGACCGCCCGCGCCCGCAAGTTTTTTGGCGGGTCCCGCGGGACCCGCCTCCCAGTGCAGTCCTCTACTTCAGAGTGCATGCCTTAAGAAGAGATTGTTTATTGGTGTTGCTATTGATAATTTACGCTAGGTTAGAATTGTGCAAATGGACCAAAAATCATTCAAATTTTTTGTTTTGTTTTTGGACAACAAATTATGTTTCGTGCTCTTTTGGTTTGGACAATATTCTGAGGGCTTTTTATATTCAGAAACAACTAGTTTACTCATGCTCTTCCACACTCTCATTCACGTTCTCACATTGTCACGACCACTGTAACACCTTACTTACGGGTGTCCAGGGGAATGTTTCTGGTCGTCCTACCCAGCTGCTTCATGGGTCTTGGTAGCAAGTGTAAGTATGGAGGATGCACGGAACAGGGCATGCAAGCCTATTTCCAGCCTAAGGAATAGAAAACAGGCCGCAGGGACACGCAAAACATCATTTGTTAGTGCTATTCCGCTAATGGATGACCAAATAAAAGTGAACCTAGCAAATTAGTCATTGCTTGGTTATACCATCTCTTTTATATCTCACTATTTCCTTTCATTCCCCCTTTCTCATTATATCTCGTCTTTTTTATCTATCTATCTCATCTCTTCAATTTCTCTTTATCTCTCCTCTGATTTCACTTTATCTCTTCTTTTCTCCCTATCTCTCATGATCTCTCTCCCCTTCTCCATATCCCTTGTACTTCTTATTCTTATTATATCTCCCCTTTTTACCCATCTCTCTCCAGCCCCTTCCTGCCCCTTCTGCTCTGATCCGCCTCCCCCATTTTCCTCTACACTGACCTACCCCTTCTTTCCAACTCTGCCTCCCCAGCTCTCCTCTGATCCTCCCAGCTCCTTCCTGCCCCCACTGCTCTGACCCACATCCTGCAGCTCACATCTGATTCTTTCCAGGGCCACAATCCCTTGGGTATGACCAGTTCTGTTGACTCTCCCTGCTTGTCTGCATGGAAAGGAGGTCCCCGCTGGCCCTTAGAACCAGCTCCCCAAGGGAGAAGGTAGGAAAAAAAGAAGGGGAGAGGAAGAAAGAGAAATCAAAAGAGAAATATTTTTCACCAAGCCATTTCATGATGGCCACATACACTAGTAGTAGTAGTAGTAGTATATAAAGAGTTTAAAATATAGTGTTTGTATGTTTTATTTATGTCAATCTAAAATGTATTTATAGTGATATTGTTTTAAAATAAATAATTGGTATTGGTTAAAAAAATGTTTGTCTCCACTAGAGGTGGCTTAGGCACCTGGTGTGTGGGTCAGTTTGTTATTGTGTGTGATTCTAAATTGTTCTACTGACTGTAACAGCGCTGCGGAATCTGCCGGCGCTTTATAAATAAATGCAATGTAATGGGTAAGCTTTCCAAAGGAAAGCCATAGTGATTGCCTGTATGTTCACAAGGACCAAAACAAAACTGTTCTTTTCTTTTCACAAGATTCAGTGCCAGTATTTTTCTTTAAAAAAAAGGGAAAACAACAAAACATTAGAAATGTTTCTATTTCTGTTAGTATTTTCAAACATAACATAATGGTTGATGTTCTGACTAAATATACATAGCAATGCTAAATTGCATATCTTCTATTTTTGCTGCCTGTGAATTACTTTGTTTATACAGCGAACTCTGTAATCCCTTCCACTCATTTTCTGCTTCTTGTTGTAATTGCAAAACGTAAGAAAATGGAAACATTTTCATTTATTGTAAGAAGATAATGGTTGAGACTCTACATAAAGAGGCAAAATCCTACTTCCACACTTCCATTTATACGTTCCTACTAAGGACCTACTAAGTAAACTACCTGATTATATTTATTGACCTAGTTATATTTTTAAGCATATTGGACATACAACACAAGTTACTGCTACTCTACTAATCAAGAAAGGGAACATTTTATTATTACTACATTCAGGGTGTGGACAATCCCCAAAGGCTTGCCTCACTAATGCTAGCTAGTAGTAACCAGGTGTTTCATCTCCTATACTATAAAATACTATTAGGCAAGCATAGCTAAATGACATTTTTTTAACGTGGAGGGCAAGAAACACATTAATAAATGTTGCGTAATCATTTATCACTTATCATGTAGAAGCATTCAGAACAAAGATAGACACTGAAACGCGGGAAGAATGTCTCGGGCATCAGCAAACAGCTGGAAAGTATGTGACAAAATGAAAATAAGAGAGTTAAGCACGATCTGTGCTCATTTTTGTTTCAGCAGGTTTGGTCACAGAAGTGTGGGAATCCATCTCTCCCCTTCTAAGAAACCATTAACATTCCAGAGGAAGAATAGATATATTTGATGGTCCATATTAACCTAAATAAATTTGTTTGTATAACGTAAATTGGTTTAAATCCCTTGTTCACAACTAAATGCATTACCATTGATGAGTAGGGATTTACTGATTTGCCTTTTAAGCAGTAAGCAATAGGAACAGGGATATATACATATTCTTTCAATCATTGTCTAAATTACACAGCATTGTTCAGCAGTAAATTGTTATTTTTGAAGTGATACCCACATGCTCAGTTTCTTTATGCATTTGCAATATAATACAATTTATAAAACAAAAGAAATTACAAATCATATTTAGACATTATCAAGCCCAAAGTAAGCTCTATAGTGCATCTTACTACCTAGGCCTAGGTACCCTCAGAGGAGCAAGAGGCCAACTGCACTGTGTAGCCACAATTGTCAGGTATGTGCTGGGAAATCATTTTTTTATCCTGTCACAGGGCCAGGCTAACAGGCTATTATTTTTGTGTTAAGTTTAGCCGGGTCACGGAGCGCTTTTGTGTCCAGTTTGTGATACCGTGACCCGGTAATATTTTATAATGTGTTTTATTTTAGAACCAGCCCAGAGACTGAATGTGGCTGCAGCTCCAGCCTTCAAAGGAACAATCATGTAATCTGGCTGGGGCTCTTAATCAGCCAGCACAACCCTATCTGCCCAGATGGCACCCGCACTACAGGGAGGATAACACAGGTGGGGGGACCCATTGTATCCCTTAATCCCCTCACCTGATACGTTTCCTGTGTACTGATGGGATTTGTGATGGGATGTGGGCTGATGGGATTGGGGGTTGGGTTTTGTGCTCATTGAATTAAGGATCTATATAACTTTGGTGTGTTTTGCAATAAAGGCAGTTCTTGTTTTACTACGAATGGTGGTCTGACTGATCCTCGGATAGCAGGAGCTATCCATATGAGGGACTTGTGGTGACATAAGTATTGTTGTAAATGTTTTAGCCAGTTGAACTC